>NC_141139.1:53697732-54297732 GCF_053477565.2 Lygodium microphyllum | reverse complement strand
TGACTCTAGGTCTTCGCAATCTCGTTATAACGTCTCTTGAGGAAAGTTCCTAGCTAACCGAGACCACCCTTCCGTAGGACGGACCCAAGTCACATCCACCGCACTTTCCTTGGGTTGCTTAGTTATTTAATTACCTACCACATTATGTTTGACATGAAAAGGTAGCTTCCTTAATTAATTAATTTAAACACAAGTTCCTTCACGTAACTTAGGCACTGACACAAAAAAAAAAGTCAAGCAAGTTCCTTTTTCAAATATCTGATCTTTATTTATCATAGTCCCGGAATACATCAAGTATCATGGCCGAAGGCTAACCGAGAAATCAATAGGATTGCTGATCTAAGTTTTGCCTATAGACTAGTACACGGGCCTCGAGATCCCATCTCGAGTCACATTGGCCTCTTGTGTGGGATCCGGAGGCAAGGAATTTACAGCCAGAGCCTCCCCTGGCACCCAAGCGTCCTCCCGCTCCAAGTAGCACCCACAGAGAGACCTCTCGCGGTGGGTTTGGTCCATGTACCCGGCGTGGCTAATCAACCCCCTTGGATAGGGCCAAGCAAGCAGTCAGAGGTAACTGAACCTGCCTCTCCCTCCAGGCTTTTAACCTGAAGCATTAAGTGTTTTGCCTTGAATTAATTCCTTGAGCAAAGAAGTTCAAGCAATGTACCTAAGTGTACAATCACGATCATTTCAGAGGTCATTCGTACGACCAATTGTTAAGGTGTGATTCCTTCTTCCCGAATGCTCCCAGTATTTGATCCTGGATCGTTCGCGACTTGGCGAGATTCCAAGGGCTTGGCAAGCTAGGTTGCTTGTTTCCCCTTTTTCTTTGGGTTAGGGTTTGTAGGTAGTTCAAGATCTCAAGTACTCTAAGCTAAGGGCAAACAATCCACAGTGTCCTACTTGATTGAGGAGTCTCTTTCAAGTCGAGTGGCCTACATGGTGAGAAGAACCACAAAAAATAAAAGTGTGCCTTTGAGATAGTCCCAAACAAATATGGGTAAGGAAGAATAGAGATCATATGAGAGCATACATGTTGGTTGTGTACCCAGAAGAGATGAACTCCCTTCAATTTATTATTTGACTCCTCCTAGGTCTTCTTTTCCTCCTTCAATGTGAACAACAACTAGCCTACTACTTCACTCTTCTCCTCTCCTCTCTCTCTCCTCTCTATTCTCCTCTTGTGTGCAATTTTAATTTGTGCAATTGGGTTATCAATTTGTGGTTTAAAGATCTCTTCAACAACATTGATATTAGAGTAGAGGTTTAATTGGTGGAGTCATCATTATTAGTCCATGGGTTCCATACATGCATAAGAATCATCATCATCAAAAATTCCTTCTTTTATCTACCAATTCAAGTCTTTATCTCTCACTTTGTGGTTCCAAAATTCTCTCTCATATTTAACTTGGGATTGCACCCCTCTTTCCAAGACAAACAATCATCCTTTACATTCATAAAATCAAAGGCTTATCTCAAGCCTAGTAATCAAGTTTATATGGGGGAATTAATTTCATATCTATCCGCATAGAAGGGGGAGGTATAAAGTCCCTTTCGATTTTAAAAATATTTTTTTTAAAGTGAGAGCAACCAATGTAGATGTACTCTATGTGATTTAGCCAAATAGGGAGGGGTTTATCATTTTCAAACCCTCTCCTACAACCATCAATACTCGTGCCATCAAACTATTTCTAAATACACAACCTTTCACATAGAGGGTGCGGGAATTATAAGTACCGTGTGATGCGATTTAAAACTTTCCCGAACATTCCTATGATCTTTTTTAAAACAAAGCATTCAATCATAGTAAATTTTCAATACGATTAAGACTACCCTATGCGAGTTTATACTTATTACACCCATATCATGCAGAAATGAAGAAGGTGAATTTGATGGAACCTGAACTTCCGCAAGAGGGGTATTATCGGCTTTCGCACTCCGAGTGGGGACTCCTACATGTGGCCCTCTTACTGTAGCGTGTGCTCCTCTCGTGTGGCACTTTGGGGCCATCACAATCGAGGTTAGTGCAGGTGGAGAGTGTGCTGAAATTCCCTACAACTTGGCAGCTTTCCCTTCCCGCAAGGAACTCCCTTAACAGACAACTGTGCCCCTTTACATGATCTGCGGGTGAAGCACCCTTAAGAAGGCACTTTGAAGAAGCTTCTAGGAAGCTTCTCAAGAAGCTTCTTTAACCCTTTTTTTTTTTCCCGACAAGGGGGGGTTTCAGTCCCACGAGGGGGGGCTCCCCTTTATAGTGGGGAGGGGTGGTATATGAGGGGGGGGAGATGGCTGTTTAATGGCCGCCACCCCTCCACCCGGGGGGCTGCATGGCCCCCTCTCACTCTCTTAAATCCCTCTCCCTCTCTCTCTCCCCGACATGCTGTCGGCGGGGAGAGAGAGGAAGAGGTAAAATAAATTTGAATTAAAATTTTAAAAATTTTTAAAAAAGGGGGGATTCTCATTGGGGGAGGTACGGGGGGGGGAGGTATTACAAAAAGAGCTTCCATTTTCTCAACTTCATCCTTGACTTGTGGATTCACGTCTTCATGAAAAAGGGCTGAAGGTATTTGTACTTTGTATCCATAAAGCACTTCAAATGGCTACATGCCAATGCTCATATGATAAGTGTTATTATAATAGAGTTCAGCAAGATGTAACCAATGATCCCACAAATCTTGAGTGTCATGGCAAAAATGACGAAGATAGACTTCCAACCATTTATTGGCATGCTCCGTTTGGACATCGGTTTGGGGATGATATGCTGTACTAGGAATCAAAATTGTTCCCATAGAAGTGAATAAACTCCTCCAAAAACTTCCCATGAACTTAGTATCACAATCGGATACTATCTTCAATGGCATACCATGAAGCTTAAAAACACATTCCATGAACTGTTCAGCCACTTGCTTTGCTGTAAATTGAGCCTTGCTAGGGTTAAAATGAGCTGATTTAGTCAACCGGTCCACTACCACATAAATGCTATTCCACCCATGCTTTGTTATAGGTAATCCCACAATAAAATCCATTGTAATATCAGTCCACTTGCCTTGAGGAATAGGAAGTCGCTGAAGTAAATCACTCTGTAGAAGAGAGGAATTTTTATTTTGTTGACATGGAAGACATTGCATAACATAATCCTTAACATCCCTCCAAATGCCCTAATTCCAATAGAAACTCTTATGGATATTGTCAAATGTTTTGAACAACCCATGGTGCCCCGTTAAAGGTGAAGAGTGCATCTCATGCAAGATACGATCTTTGAAAGAAGTTTGTGATGTCAAGAATACTCTACCGCGATACCATAAGAGACCATTGTGCCATTTGAAACTTGGATACTCTTCTCCTTTGCCTTGCTACAATTCTTTCATCATCTTTGATACTTGCTCATCAAGCAAATACTCCTCTTGAATATCATGGATCCAATCCTTATGCATGGTTGAAATGGTAGAAATGGAACATGCCCACATTCTTGATAAGGCATCTGCCACCACATTGTCTTTTCCAGTCATATAAGATATTTCAAAGTCATATCCTTGAAGAGTAGCTAACCATCTTCGTTGCTTGGGAGATAAATTTGGTTGTGAAAGAAAGTATTTCAACACACAATGATCGCTTTTGATCTTAAAATGGCTGCCATAGATATAATGATGCCACTTTTTGATAGCATGCAATATTGCTAACATCTCTTACTCATAAACATGTAGTTGACGCTCCTTGTCATCAAGCTTTCGACTCTCATAAGCTATGACTCCATGATCTTGACATAAAACAGCCCCAATTCCTCTTCCACTAGCATCTGCACATATGATAAACTCGTTAGAGAAATCCGAATATAAGAATGGGTGCTGAAATTAGAAGAGATTTCAGCTCATTGAAACTTTGATCCATGATGGAGTCCCAAAAGAAAGATTTCTTTTTTAGCCTATCCATCAATGGAGCCGCCACATGAGCATAATTCTTGATGAACCTTCTATAGAATGATGATAACCCCAGGAATCCTAAGAAAAGAGGTTGCATTCGTAGGAGTAGGTCATTCTTTAACACATTTTACCTTATTGGGGTCCACTCTAATCCCTTGTTCTTCCACAACATGACCTAAGTATTCAACTTCATCTTTCATGAAAGAACACTTCGTCATCTTGGAAAAGAGTGTGTATCTTCGTAATGTGTCAAAAACCTCTCTCATATGCTTCAAATGCTTATCCTTGGATTTGCTATAGATTAAGATATCATCAAAGAAAACAAGGATTGTTTTGAACAAGAAGGGCTGCAATATTTTATTCATGAGGGCTTGAAAAGTAGCGAGTGCATTGGGAAGCCCAAATGGCATAACCAAGAAGTGGTATAACCCTCTTTCAGTCCTAAAGGCTATTTTAAACTCATCTCCTTCCTTCATTCGAATTTGATGATAATCTGATTGAATATCTATTTTGGTGAAGACCTTGGCATCTTTAAGTTCATCCAAAAGATCATTAATTTGGGGAATATGATACCTATTCTTGATCCTTGACTTGTTCAAATCCTGATAATCAATACACATGCAAAATGATCCATCCTTCATTTTTACTAAGAGCATGGGAGAGGCAAACGGTGATTGACTATGTTGAATTAAACCCATTTGCAGCAATTTTTTGACTTGTCGCTCCACCTCTTCCCTTTCAAACTTGGACAAGCGATAGGGAGGTTTGTTGCTCCACCTCTTCCCTTTCAAACTTGGGCAAGCGATAGGGAGGTTTGTTGATGGGCTTTGTGTTGGGCAACAAATCAATAGGATGGTCAACCTCTCGCTTTGGAGGTAAAGATAATGGCTGCTGAAATAAATCCTTGTATTCCTCTTCATGGAAATGAGTTCTATTTGTTTGTGGTCTATGCCTTTCAACTCTATGTGATGTCCTTGCCAATTAAATCCCATTTTCATTTGCTCCAAGTCTAAGGTGAATTTGCCAAGTGTTTTTAGCCAATTACATCCAATGACAATGTCAATAGGCCCCATATCCAAAGTGATCAAGTCTACTTTTATAATGCAAGAGGGGGATAACTCAATTGAAGTACATGGACACACTTATTTACTAGACTCATATGCACCATTAGCAACTTGTATCCGCAAGGAAAAGTCCATATCAATGGGTAGCAACTTCAGCCTATTCAAAGATTTGGTGTTGACAAAGCTATGAGTGCTGCCCGTGTCCACTAGAATATGTGCAACCTTGCCATTAATGAAACCTTTGAGTCTAAGTGTATTTTCCCCTTTACAACTGGTCCATGCATCATGTGAGATGGTATACAAGGAAGCATGAGAATCATGATTACCACTTGGATCAAAAGGAAATCCATCCATGGAATCATAGAATTCTTCGTTGGTGGCATTCTCTTCATCATGAATCTCTTCAACCATTGGGTTTGCATCAACATGCAGTAAATTTTCCTCTCGATCTTCTTTTTCTTCAACTTCTGCTTCTTGAGTGATCACTATATTGGATTTTGAATTCTTAGCTTTACACTTCAACTTATGATCTTGTGACCACTTCTCCCCACATTTGAAGCATGATCCTTTTGCATGCATTTTCCTAAGCTTGTCATGAGGAAGTTGCTATTAGAACTATTTTGGGGCAGTTTAGGAGCATTTTCAGCTCTTGAAAAAGTACCTCTTGGCTCAGCCACATTTTTGAAAGTTTGTCCCTGTCTTTGTACAAAATTTCCACCATGTTTAGAGGCATAAACAGTGGGAAATGTTGGCACTTTGCTGTTATAATAGACATAAAATGCCAAGAAACCATAGCCAAGGTGGCTAGGCTTGAAATGATATTACCAATGTTGGCTGAGAATCAAATGATGAGTGGCTGTAGCAAGGTATATAGCCCAAGCTATGGTGGCCAAGAGTATTCACCCTCTTGAATGGTGGGAGGTTGGGACCTCAAACAAGTAATGTTTGTAAAATGGCAAAAAGATGATTCACATATTACACCTCCACCTTTTATACTTACCCTAGACTAAGGCATTTATGCTTTATTACAATGGGGAGAGAAATAAAAAGGGGAATAGATAAAGACAGAGGGACATGGAGAGAAAAAGAACGGATAAAGAGAGATGGAGGGAGGCAAACAAATAAAGGGAAAGGGAGAGAAAGAGGAGTAGAGATTAAAAGAAAGGAAGATCATAAATGAGGGGAACAAAAACCTATTGTTTGCCATGTAACATAGACCAAATGGAAAACAATGATGGTCATGATGTCCAAGATCGCGAGGCATATCTTAATTAGCATGTCCCGTGTCCTTGCTCTCAATGCAAGCTGGCAATCAGACGAAAGTGTCGCTTATCTCTATAGAACATGTACGATGCTTTGGCAAGTTCCAATCAGAGATCATTGATCAAACGATCTCAAACTTTGAGCGAACGGTAAGAAAAGTGTGTATCCATCATACCTTACATTTGCAAACTAATTGAATATCATATACCAAAATATTAGATGTGCCTGTGTTGAGAGTGAAAAAAGACTTAATTTTTAATTGATTTTTGTTATTTTTGAGGTCTGAATGGTTGATTTTTGATGGATTTTGAGTGATGTTTGGTTGTTTTTGGAAGTGTTTGAGAGTGTTTTGGATTATATTGATTATGTTTTGGAAGCTCATGATGATTCTCTATAACGTGCCCGCTCCTCAAATTGCGGGACACGTCTTAGCAGTCCATCGAGAGATATATCTAGAAGACACCGCCCGGCACTCTCAAGGAATGACACGGGGTTTGCCAACTAGGGTCTCTCGAGTCTGCCCCCGCAACGGAACTTATCCGGCCGTTCCCATTAGGATTGACCTGAAGTCTAACGTTTCCTAACATTTCTCGTTAACATTTCCTTTGAGAAAAGCTCTCGGCTAACCGAGACTACCCTTCCGTAGGATAGACCCATCGGTCCATCCACCACACTTCCCTCGAGGGTTGTTTTAGTTATCTAATTACCTACCACATTATGTTTGACATATAAAGGCAGCTTCATTAATTAATCCATTAATCACAGGTTCCTTTACATAATTTAGGCCACAGACACGAAGACAAGATAAAACAAGATCAAACACTTCCTTAACTTATCTTCGGATTAATGTGTGTCTCCTGCCTATACAGGAGAATTAAGTGCTTCTTTCTGCCTCCGCAGAAAAAATCCTTCCATCTCCCCAGCAACAACCCCGAAGGTTTTATCCTACCAAGATTCCGCCTTGTAACTAGTATCAGGGCCTCAAGATCCCATCTCGAGTCATGTAGAACACTTGTGTAGGGCCCGGTGGCATTGAGACTTACGGCCAGAGCCCCCACTGGGGTAGCCAAGCGTCCTTCTAGCCAAGTAATTTCCATGGAGAGACCTCTCGCGGCGAGTTCGGTCCACATTCCAGGCGCAGATTCACAACCCCCTTGGTTAGGGTTTGGCGGTTCACAGGGGTAGCTAGCGCCATCCTTCCTTAGTTATCCCTTTAGGAAATCAACCACAGCTGAAGCAACCAGCTTAATAACAATTACTAGGGAAAACATCCCTTTTATTTCCATGGCAATCAGTCACTCAGACCCAGCCATGCAATCATCAATCACAAACAACTTAGATTAGCATCCAAAACCACATCAACAAACAGTTGAATACACAACCTCTTGCGTGTACAACCAGAATTTAACTTGGATGTATCAAAATACTTTTACAACCTTTCCAAACAACCAAGCATAACTTGGGTCAACAATCCATCTTTAACAAGACCAACCTTCGTTAAAACCATTTCAACAGTTCCAGCAACATGCTTAGCATGAATCAACTATCCTAAAGTTCGCTCTCCCCCTTGGGTTAAGGTTTCACAGGGTCGATTTAGCAAGTTGCTTCTAGGTCCTTTTGTCTTGCGCGGCCCTCAACGGTTGCGACTTACTTGACAATCTGTCTAGTTCATTGAGTTTCACAACCATAGAGCCTTTGATGGACAACCCTTTGTTGTAAAAGTGAGATCCTCAACCTCCAGCCTGCAAACAACCCACCCCACTGATCATTGCCCTTGCTTCCCCTCTGGATGCTGGTCTTATCGCCGCCTCTCACCTGTCAAATGGTGGTCTCTATGAAGATCTCTGATTTCAGTCTTTCTCTCTCCTCCCTCTCTCTCTTCTAGGGGCAGATTCATGTGGTGAAGAAGAAGAAGAAGAATGGATGACAGATGCTTGTCCAATGAAGACCGGATTGCTCCGTGGTTCAAGAGGAATGAAGATTGCTAATTGTAGACTGTCATGAGCATTAATGCCTACTGGAAATCAGTCCCGAGACATGGCAAATAAAAAACCCGCAACCTGCAAAGAACGGTAATTCCATTTTTACAAAGGAAATTGATGTTTTATGCAATTTGCTTCATGATTATTTGTTCCCATGGGATGATTATGCATTATGTTGTTGTTTGCTATGAGTTTGATTAGTTTATGCTCAGAAAATCAGAAAATCATAAGTGTTGTGATAGAAAGTAATGGTGTAAAACCCGTAAAACACGCGAAATAGGGGAAAATTGGGTGTTTTTGATATATAAATGGAAAATATAATAAGACACACCAACTAAATTTGTGTTTTTGCTGCAGCCACAGCCCACAACTCATCTTATATTTTCAGTTATTTAATATTGCGAAGAATACAAGAAAAATAGAGAAAATGGAAAAAAATAAGAGGAAAATGGATTTTGAGTGCCGAAAATTAAGGAAAAATAAGATTCATGTTTGTGAATGTATGGGGGGTCTGAAGTATGAGGTTTAGCCTTAGTTCAGCCCTACCTTTATGTTTTAGTGAGTTTTTATTGCTTTTCATACAGCAAAAAACATGGAAATGAACCCTAAACCGATCAATAATGCACAACCTAAACGGGTGAGGGGGTAGAGTGTATAAAAGGTGTTTAAATGATGAATGAAATGATGAAAAGCTTGCTGGTTTTTATGCATACCATTTAGATCGGTCGTTAATTTAAAATAAGGATCTAGTAGCACGAGGTCTCCTCGGTGCTAGGTTCGTGCAATGTAGCAATTAGGCGTCAGAGAAATTATTGAAAGAATACTTTTGCACTAAGCACAATGCTGATTGTTCTTTGTTGGAGCACATGGACATTCACAATTTGCATGAAGCATAAAATGATAAAAGGTATCAGACAATACCTCCTGGATGCATAGCACATGTATACTCTAGATCGTGACTAACGTTGAGTGAGTAAGGTTGTTCCAAGCTGTAGGCTAGGCATTGGGTCCTAGGGGAAAGAAAGTGAGGAAAATGGTACATTCCTGGATACGATCAATTGGTACCTTGAGTGGAAATATGTGCGATATTGTGTTTTATGTTGAGTGATGCATCGAGGGACCAATCCCCAAGATGTAGGAGAGTCGCAGTGAGGTAGCGACAATCAGCCGTGGGAGGACCTCCTATGTTTGTACTTCATGCTATTTGGCAATGTGTTGGGACTCCCTTTGAGGAGTGTTAGTTGGGTTAGAGTTGGACTACGAGACGTGATACAAATGCAAGATGTTTAGGAAGATGATGTATGTGTCATCAACGCTCCTGGCCGTGAGGCCGTGGGGTTGTTGAGTGCATGATAGAGGTCCGGCTAGTGCATGAGCCAGTGCCGGCCCGTTTTAGATCCCATTAGTGGTGCGTTTGTCGGGAGCCACTTATAAGTGGTGGTTTTCAAATTTAGGGTTTCTAGGGACCAAAAGGAAGTTGGTTTATGTCCTCTGATAAGGACTGTCAAGCCGAAATCCAGAAAGCAGAATGTGCTGAGAGGGCTAGACGGCGGTTAGAGATCGTAAGCCGTTATTCTCCTCAAAGGAGTAGTCCAGTACGTATACGAAGCAGTGGTCTTGGTCACTTAACTGCTCCACCTATTCCATTAGGGGCAGGAGGAAGCATAAGTTCTTCCTCTTCTCCACCAAGTCTACCCACTTTAAGTGGGGGTGTGAATCCATCACTTCAAGCTCCTATTGCTAATCCGATTATCACCATGGCACAGCCTATTGCGATTTCTACAGGGACGCCGGATTTACCAACCTTAGGAGGCCCTTGCCCATTTTTAATGGGTTAGCGGAAGAGGATGCAGAGTTTCACATTTGTGAATTTCAAAGACTGATATTCAATTATCGCATCCAAGATGAGGGACATCTCATGATGTTCTTCAATATGACGTTAAAAGGAAGGCCTGCGGTTTGGTATCACACCATAGAGTTTGGAACCATAACCACCATTGATCAATTCTATGCAGCTTTCCGAGCGGAATATGCCCCTAAAAGAGGTGGCCAATATTGGTTGCGGGTCTTGAATGTAACACGTCAAGATCCTCATGAGAATGTAAAAGCATATGCCAAGAAGTTGAAGGAAGTATTCTGTAAGTTGCAAACTTACATTCCCATTCCACCAGCTGCCCAATTGCAATGCTTTTTGCATGGGTTGGACTTTAATATCCAAGTACAATTGAGTAGTGTGGCCTTAGCAGATATAGATACCACTATTACGCGGGCAGAGGGAGTAGAAGCATGATTACAAACGGCCTACTCCTCTCGAATGAATGTTAATGGGGGTTTAGTACCTAGTGGCAATCTATCATTGACGAATGGAAGTCAAGGGATGCCTATGACTAACCCTATTGGGAGAGCGAGTGTGGTTTCAAATGTACCTTTACTACCGGCTCCTCCCAATGTGACTATGCCCATGGCAAGTCAGTTGGCTCCACCAAATGTTGAAGGCCAAGTTTCAAGTTCTAATGTTGTCCCTATGGGTCAACAGCCAATGCCAAATCAGATCGTTAGGCCAATGGAACGATGGGTTGATGATCGAGGCTATGAGTCCAGTGCATCTAATGTCCTTGGCGAAGTTAAGGACTTGATGAAGCATTATACTAATATGATCTCCGAGCAATATCGACAAATAACCTTCGACATTAATTTCTTAAAGAAGCAACAAAATTTGATAGGGAGTCAACGCCCTGAAGAGGGTGGACCCTCTAGATTCAGTTGTAAATGGTGTGGTGGACAGCACTTCCCCAGGAATTGTCCAAATGTGAAATGTGACATTTGTGGGAAGTCTGGTCATTTAGCCGCTACCTGTTGGAGTAAGATTAGTTCTCTCCAACAAGGGAGTAAACAACCAGGCCCAGTGAATCATAGACCACAAGGAAATAACTTGCAGCAGAATGATGCACCTAGGCAAATATTACAGAGGGGAAAAACAACTATAGAAGAGTTGTCACAAGGCAACGGGGTCAGCCTTATTGAGGCTGTACGAGTCCATGATGCTGAAACCTCTAACTTAAGAGCCGTGACAAGAGGCCAAAAGGCTAAAGAGGTTAACAAAGATAAGGAAAAACCGGTCGAGGCAAACCCTAAACAAGGGGATAAGGGGACGCAAGTCCAAAATCCTAGCATAGAAGGGGGACTGCTAAAGCCTGTTGACAGAAAAGGCGACCCTAAGAAGGATGAGGAAGTGCCAAGAAAGAAGGCAAGAGCTAAGAAAGAAGCACCAAAACCGGTCCAAAGACCAAAAAAGAGGATGGTTTGGCGAGAAAAGAGAGCTTTGGCTACTTATCATGACTTTGATTTAGCAAGTTCTCTTTGCGAAGTTAAACCAGATGTGAATCTCTTGCAATTGATCAAATTATCTCCAAGAGTACGCAAGGAATTTAAGAAGATCCTGTGTATCGTGTATATTGTGGAACCTCTGGGCATAGCACGAGTAGGGGAAGATTGGTTTGACCATGCTGAAAAGAATTTCCCTAGGGTTCTAGCTTATGTAGATGGAATATTAGTGGAACATGCCATTGTAGACACTGGATCCTCCGTCAACATCATGAGTTCAAAGTTGATGGAAAGGCTGGGTCTAGGCATTCAGAAAGACAGCTCCACCCTTCTGAGAATGGCTGATGATAGTCTAAGACAACCAGAAGGTTGCATTACTAAGGTCTATGTTATAGTTGCAAGTGTAGAATGTTTCTTGGACTTTAGGGTGATCAGATTTACAAGACATCCTAACTATCAGGTTTTGCTAGGTAGGCCTTGGATCTTACGAACAGACTGTCAAGTCGATATACCCGCCGGTCGAGTGATTCTAGGTCGAGGTGCTAATCGAGTAATAGTCGATGCTTACTCTAAATGAGTAGATAGAGCCTCAAGATAGGATAAGAGATGCGAATGTGATTGAGTTAGACCTTGGCATGCCGAATGATTCGCAGCCAATTAAATTAGGTTCCATGCTCAATTCAGCAGAAAGGGAGGACTATGTGTCCTTGATTCAAGAATTCCGCGATATCTTTGCTTGGAGTTATGATGAGCTGAGAGGCATTCCTCCTAGCCTGGCTGTTCATACTATTCCTGTAAAAGAAGGCAGTCATCCTGTGCGTCAGAAGGTAAGGTGTATGCCTTTTGAATTGAGGGACGGGCTGTTTAAAGAGTTGCAGAAGTTAAGAAAAGCTGGTTTGATCTTCCCTGTACAACACATAGAATGGTGTTCACCTGTTGTTATTAGAAAGAAGAAAAACAACCAGACCCGATTATGTGTGGATTTTAGAGAGCTGAATAAGTAGACAGTTAAAGATTACTACCCGTTGCCATTTATTGACCAGATTTTGGATCAATTAGCAGGTAGGGAGATATATTCGTTTATGGATTGCTTTGCAGGATACAACCAGATGGCAATTGTAGAAGAGGACAAGTTGAAAACAACTTTTATTACTGTCTTTGGTATTTTTGTGTACCATGTGATGGCCTTTGGTTTATGCAATGCACCTGGACCGTGGCAACGAACAGTGAACAAGACCTTTGGTGACATCTCCCCAAATGAGTTGAAGGTATTTATTAATGACCTAGGGGCAACCATTGTAAGGGAAAGGATGTTGGTTATTTTGAGAAAGTGCTTTGAGCGGTGCAGACAATTTTGTATAGCTCTTAACCCACAGAAGTGTGTCTTTGGAGTACCTTATGGGCTATTGCTAGGCCATGTGGTCAGTTCAGTAGGGATAGCAACTGACCCTGAAAATATCAAGGTTATAGTTGCTATGAGTCCACCACGCACTCCAAAGGAGATTCATAACTCTCTGTCGTCGATAGGGTATTATTGAAGGTTCATCAATGCCTTGGCAGAAAGAACCTTGCCACTAACGAATTTATTATCCTATAACTATCTATTTGCATGGAGTGATGCTTGCAAAGTATCATTTGAGGATGTGAAATAGGAGCTAGTGAAAGCACCCGTTTTAAAAGCACCTAAAAGAGGCGAGGTGTTCTATATATTTTCAGCAGCCACTATGCATAGTATCAGCTACTGTCTAGCCCAAATTTGGAAGAAAAAGTGGTATCATCTGATAGCTTTTGCTAGTCGGAAATTGGGCATTTCGGAGATCAATTATACCTACATGGAGAAGTTGTGTCTTGCGATGGTCTTTGGGACTAAGAAATTTAGGCACTACATCCTCTATGAAAATGTAGTATTCTATACGAAGGCGGAAGGACTTAGATTGCTTATGAACAAGCTACAACCGCCTAATCGTTTGGCAAAGTGGTTAATCACTTTGCAGGAGTTCGACTATGAGATTAAGAGTAAGCCACCGAGGTTGCAGGGTATCGTGGAATGCCTTGTGGATTTCGGGGAGCCGAAAGAGATTTTGGCTTAAGGAAGTGATATTGAGGAAATGTTTAAAATTGATACAGGTTCTATCCCATCTTGGTATGCTGCTATTACACACTATCTATCAACAGGAGAGACGGGAGCTGGTTTGTCAAAGTCTGAAAAGAGGAAAATCAAACAACAGGCTTTGAAGTTTTCCTTGATCGTAGGGACACTATATCGGCAAGGTGTTGATGATATCTACCGCTGATGTGTGATGCCTGACGAGGTTCCTTTTATCTTGGAGGAGTGTCATGACTCTGTATGTGGGGGGCACTTCACAAGATGGTTGACGGCGCAGAAAGCTTTAAGAGATGGATATTGGTGGCCATCTATCTTCCAATATTCTTTTGAGTATGTAAAGAAATGTGATACCTGTCAAAGGCATGACAGTAGAGAGAATAGGAAACGTCCACTTATGCCTATCATGGCTATCCTTCCATTCGAGAAGTGGGGCATTGATTTTGTGGGTCCTATCACCCCGTTGTCTACTACCCAGAAGAGGTATATTATAGTAGCCACTGATTATTTCACAAAATGGTCAGAAGCGCGGGCGGCGAGGCAAGACAATGCAAAAGAGACTACAAGTTTCCTGTTAGAGCAGATTATCTGCCCCTTTGGTCCGCTGAGGGAATTAGTGTCGGACCGTGGAACCCATTTCCTGAACAAAGTGATCAAAAGCTTGACAGAAGCTTGGCAAATCAAGCACAATAAAACGACTCCTTATAATCCACAAGCGAATGGGCAAGTTGAAAGTACTAATAAACACCTTATGGGGATCTTGTCTAAGATAGTCTCTGAGAAGAAACGAGACTGGGACAAGAAGCTGTATGTGGCAGTATGGGCATATAATACCACGTTCAAGCGAGCTACTAGCCATACTCCATTTAAATTGGTTTATGGGGAAGAATGTGCATTACCCCTTGAAATCGAATTTTCGACCATATGGTTTGCAATTAACCATTTTTGGGAGATAAGGATTCCCTTTTTGAACGTTTCACGACCATAGCCCACCTGGATGAGCTGAAGTTGCTGAGCTTACTACACCAAGAGGTAGCTAAACATCGAATGAAGCAGTTGCATGACCTCAGCGCGAAGAAATATACCTTTAAAAAATGACAATTAGTCCTCTATTATGATGTGCATAGGGAGCTGTTTCCAGGGAAGCTGGAACCCAAATGGGATGGCCCCTAAAAGATTGTTAGGTTGGGGAAAAATAGGTCTACGGCCCTATTAGCTGATCTACAGGGAGTAGAGTTTAAAAATAAGGTTAATCTTAATAAGATTAAATCTTATTATTTCTAAGAATGCTAATACAGAGAAATGCATTGCAGGTCCATGCTAGGAATGATCTGAGACCTACGGAAAAGAGCTTAAAGTTGGTTGATGGGTCGGTTAATCCCTTATTTCGAGCACCCATATCTGGAGCAGAGATACCATCATGGGAAACTTATCTGGTGGAGCAAAGGATACAAGGTGATTGAGCAAGAAGACGGAACCTTTGTGTGGGAGATAAAAGTCTTTTGCCATCACTGCTTATGACTATTGACGAGTATCCTTGTTGAGTTCAATGAAGAAGGTGGGATGGAGCCGTCAGTTCATCCTCTTAACATGCTAAACTTTGATTATCATAGCTACGAATAGAGGGGTTCGTGATGGCAGGCTGTGTAAACCCATTGTGGACGTATACATTATATTTTGACGGAGCGTCCAGGGGCCCTAATAAAAAAGGAAGTATTGGAGTAGTAATCCAAGATCCCCGACGTAAAGTTATGATGAAGTTAGCTGCTTATCTCGGGGTAGGATTCACTAACAATATGGCAGAGTATAAAGCCTTGATTATGGGACTGTATATTGCCAAACAAGGTGGTATTCATCAGTTATTAGTAAAAGGGGATTCCCAGTTGATCCTGAATCAGCTAGATGGGATATACACAGTGTGGAATCCCATTCTCTGTATGTATCATCGGACTGCAATGACCCTATTTGAGGAGTTTGAGAGAGTGTCTTTTCAGCTATTTCCACGTTACTGGAATCAGTTTGCGGATTCTTTGGCAAATCTTGCTTATGAGGAAGACCTCTTCTTTAATTGTGGTCCTAGTTTGGATGTTGTTATCAATGATGAAACAGGACCCGATCGCTTGTGGGGTATGTTATCAGAGCATGCAATATATGGCAGACGATGGTTGATATGGGTGATGCAAAGAGTAGCCGAGACCAATCTACCGTTATTATCTTGGACCCAAAGGTTAATTAGACAACATTTCTGCGTACACCTCTTGCTATATATGCAGGAGGGATGGGTCATAACCTTATGCATTTAGTTTAGGGCTACGAGCCTGTTTTTCCTCCTTGGGAGGGGGCCTATTATTGTATATTTGTGCTATTCTAGGGAAGGATGTGTAGGTGCTACTTTGTTTTATTTCATTAGGCCAAGAGGGCCCATTTTGCGAGGTGTTACTGTTTCACTTTGTTAGGCCAAGAGGGCCGATTTTTTTTTGTGTGGTGAAGTGCTTTATTTCATTAGCCCAAGAGGGCCAGTTGTCTGTTTAGTGCAGGTACGGTTAATGGTTTCTTGTTTTAGTTTTGTGCTAGACAGGTTCAAAAGAAGAGCTTGGAAGGAGCCTTTTGTTGCGTGGAAGCTTCTTGTGGCCCTATCCAGGTGATATCTTTCCTTTATAAGTACTATGGTTTTTATGCTATATGTGTTCGTGTACTTGTTAAGGGGGGGTTTTCGTTTCTTATTGGGGACCGGTGTCCAAGGCATGCAGTCTCAAGGTTTAGGTTCAGTATGTTTGAGGGAGGTCTGGGTAGTTGTTGCCTCCTGTAAAGACATTGTCAAGCATTGAAAGACATGTTTTAGATGGAAGTCCTAGTGACCCTATTCTGCTAGCCTGCTAGGCAGCCATTCTAGGATTTCTTGTTAGTTATGAGGCAGTTAGAGAAGCCTGTCAAAGAAGAAAAATAAAGATGATAAAGGAAAAGAAACCCTGAATATCCCAAAAGATAATAAATAAATACAAAGGTGTGTAAAAAGGGGTTCTAACCCCTATCAAAGAAAAGAAAGGAAATGAAAATTTATAAGCAGTTGATCATTGCCTTGCGAAGGCCTGATAGGTTTCTGGGGACGAACCAGACCTAGGGCCGATGCCTTGTCTTCCTAGGGGTGACATCTTGCTAGAAAAAAAAATTAAGGAAGGTTGGAGCGAAAATAAAAGTGAGCATCAAAAAAGGATTAAGTGTCGCCTTGCGAGGGCTTGGTAGGTTCTTGGGTACCGAGACAGGTCCTGAGGCCGATGCCATGTTCTCCTTGGGTCACTACGCTCAGCTCCCTCCTTTTTACATACCCGAGTATGGAAGAATAAAAACCCTAAAAGAAAAAATATGCTAAAAGAAAATACTTATTGATCAGGCTATAGGAGTCCTCGCCTAGTAGGAACTCCTAGTTGTGTTGTCCTTAGTTAGGTAGGTAGTTCAGACCACCACTTCAGGCAACCTCTTTGATAGTTCTTTTTAGTTTGGCCATGTTGGAGCGGTTGGTTAGTGACTAGCTTCGGACCTTTTATCAGATTATGCTAGGCCTACTCCTTGTGGATGTCCTACCTTGGTTCTGTCAGGGGGTAGGGTGAGCATTGTGCAGTGTTTAGTATGTACCTCTTTTGTATCAGCTTGATGCTTCCTTTGGCTGTTTTGTGCAGATATATTGTGGGATTCGACGGGCTGAGTCACCCTATCCCGTGGTTGCCAATGAGAGCAGAATTTTGATGCCGAGAAGTGCTTAAAAATAGCTAAAAATTACGAATATCAAGGGAAAAATATTCAACGTCGAAGGCAGCGGTTCAATCTAGGACGATTTTAAGCGTCAAAGTGCTTTAAAGGCGCCCGAGTGACACTTGTTGATTTTTCATAATTTTTCAGACTGTCGTGCAGGTTGACAAGAGTTACCAGCCAATGCAAGTTGTCAAGCCGGACGCCTAGGATTTTTCAGAGCTCAATTCGGAGTCCGGAAGGGGAAGGAGCCAAGAAACCGGGCAAGATACGAAGAGGTGGACAAAAGTTTGGCCAAAGGAGTGGTGACCTTTGGGGGCTAGGGGGCATTTTATCCCAACATTTGAGTTTGAGTTAGCAACAAATCGTGGAAGAGAGAGAAGGGAAAAACGTGAGCAGAATGCGCCCGAAAATTGGGCCATCATGGGAGATCCTCAACCTCCAGCCTCTGCAAACAACCCACCCCACTGATCATTGCCCTTGCTTCCCCTCTAGATGCTGGTCTTATCGCCGCCTCTCGCCCGTCAAATGGTGGTCTCTATGAAGATCTCTGATTTTAGTCTTTCTCTCTCCTCCCTCTCTCTCTTCTAAGGGCAGATTCATGTGGTGAAGAAGAAGAAGAAGAATGGATGACGGATGCTTGTCCAATGAAGACCGGATTGCTCTGTGGTTTAAGAGGAATGAAGATTGCTGATTGTGGACTGTCATGAGCATTATTGGCTGCTAGAAATCAGTCCCGAGACATGGCAAATAAAAACCCGCAACCCGCAAAGAACGGTAATTCCATTTTTACAAAGGAAATTGATGTTTTATGCAATTTGCTTCATGAGTATTTGTTCCCATGGGATGATTATGCATTATGTTGTTGTTTGCTATGAGTTTGATTAGTTTATGCTCAGAAAATCAGAAAATCATAAGTGTTATGATTGAAAGTAATGGTGTAAAACCCGTAAAACATGCGAAATAGGGAAAATTTGAGTGTTTTTTATATATAAATAAAAAATATAATAAGACACACCAACTAAATTTATGTTTTTGCTGCAGCCACAGCCCACAACTCATCTTGTATTTTCAGTTATTTAATATTACGAAGAATACAAGAAAAATAGAGAAAATGAAAAAAAATAAGGAAAAAATGGATTTTGAGTGCCGAAAATTAAGGGAAAATAAGATTCATGTCTGTGAATGTATGGGGGGTCTGAAGTATGAGGTTTAGCCTCAGTTCAGCCCTACCTTTATGTTTTAGTGAGTTTTTATTGCTTTTCATACAACAAAAAACATGGAAATGAACCCTAAACCGATCAATAATGCACAACCTAAACGGGTGAGGGGGTAGAGTGTATAAATGCATAGCACCTGTATTCTCTAGATCGTGACCAACGTTGAGTGAGTAAGGTTGTTCCAAGTTGTAGGCTAGGCATTGGGTCCTAGGGGAAAGAAAGTGAGGAAAATGGTACATTCCTGGATACGATCAATTGGTACCTTGAGTGGAAATATGTGCGATATTGTGTTTTATGTTGAGGGACGCATCGAGGGGCCAATCCCCAAGATGTAGGAGAGTCGCAGTGAGGTAGCAGCAGTCAGCTGTGGGAGAACCTCCTATGTTTGTACTTCGTGCTATTTGGCAATGTGTTGGGACTCTCTCTGAGGAGTGTTAGTTGGGTTAGAGTTGGACTACAAGACGTGATACAAACGCAAGATGTTTAGGAAGATGATGTATGTGTCATCAACGCTCCTAGCCGCGAGGCCGTGGGGTTGTTGAGTGCATGATAGAGGTCCGGCTAGTGCATGAGCCAGTGCCGGTCCGTTTTAGGTCCCATCACCAATGTATTGTCGGGGGGGAGAGGGAAAAATTTTTGAAAAAAATAAAAAGGGGAGGGAATGTTACATTCTCAGTAGAAATATGATGCTCTATGATGTTCTGTTGAGGTACTGATTGGTTCTGATACCTTTTATTTAGCTTTTGTTTTGTTCTGATTTTCTTCTGTATGAAGCATGGATTGATGATTGATGAAGGTTGAGGTCTTTTGAAAGCTTATTGAATAATTTTTTATCATTTTGAATGGTTTTGGTATGATTTATGAGGATCTATTGTTCTCTGATGACCTTTTGTAACCCTCTGTAGACCTTCTGTAGAACCTCTGTCTCTGCTCTGTTCTTGTTCTGTTCTCTTCTGTAGATCTTCTGTAAGTGTTTTGAAGAATGTATGTGTGACTTTGAAAAAAATTTCTAACTTTTGAAAAGGATGAATCTAAGTTCAAAAGAGCTAAAACAAATGGAAGAAGCAACTATTGAACACTGAAGAGAAGACTGAAGTGACAGTGATAGTAGTGAGCTATGAAGAGACACTGTAGTGGCTCTGGTGTCCTTTCATACCTCCCATACTTCTTGGGAGGTGCATCCACGACCTAAGAAGTATAATTAAGTGCCATTCTTGAGTACTTTAGTAAGGCTATGATGTATTATTAAGAGAGCAAGAGTATGTGAGAGAGAGAAGTGAGAGAAACTCAATTCTATGCCTAAAAAGAAAGTATCTACTATGAGAGACTGAGAGAAAAAACTATGAAGACAATGAAGATGAATACTATGTGATTTATTTTCATTCCAAAATGGTGTATTATTTTATGTTTCTTGTTTTACTGATGGATTATGTGAAGATATTGAAGATTATGCTTGATTCTATCAAATCTGTGGGAGATATCTACTATGATGCTGTGTGAAGATTTGTTATTTTTCTTGTTTTGGTTATCAAAAAAATGAAACAAAAGCTTGTTGATGTTACAAGGTAGATTTTCTTGTAGTAGAAACCCCTTTCCTTTGTGTCTCTCTGGGGACTCCATGTTTTTTGTGCGCAGTTGGGGAAACTTGCCATCAACAAGCATCAGAAGAGGCTAAAAATGAAGGAAATGACATTGCCAAGAAGAGGAGAATTCAATAAATGCTTGCAAAGTTCCTTCTTTCATTGAAGAGTTTGATATTCTTATTTCCAAAGCCACTTTCCACAAGAAGTTCATCCCACAATGGCAGAAACATATTACCATCATGATGCAAGCTCTATGTAGTGGACTATTTCCTCTTCCTGTCGAAGCAACAGAGTGTGCATCTTGGTGGCAAATTATTTGGGAACAAAGTGAAGGGTAGAAACAGAAAGAATGACCATCTATGAAAGATTTGGCATTCATTGAGAAGTTTCCAGACATCATCAAGTGGGAGATCGTGAAGAAGCTTTAGGAGTCATGGTCAGTGGAGGTTCACGAAAACAAGAAGGAAAAGACTTGGAATTTGTTCGTGGATGCTCAACAGCAAGATACGTGGGATGCTTGGTGCACTGACAATCTTCTGTTTATCCAATTGCTAACCTCAATTTGAGATGGCAAAAAAATGAAGGAAAAAGTGAAAAAAAGATGGAAAAATAGCAAAGGTATAGAGGCGGCCCCTAAAGCTAAGCTGAGGCAAAAATCAAAATTTTAAATTAAAGACGCCTCAAAAAACTCTAAAAACTCTTGTAAAAGAGCGCCAGGCTCCCTCCTGTGCCATTTGTAAAAGAATAGATGGGTATAGGCTTAGGGCATGAAGCAAGAAGAGGGAATCAGAAAAAGGAACCTTGCCACAATGGCCGGTCATGTAAAAAGGGATGGGTGCCCATGGGATTTTAGGGCTTGTATATAAAGTTCAAAAAGTAAATGGAAGCTCATTCTTTGGTGTCTGGCTAACAAGAGTCCTCTCTTCTTCTCTTCTTCTCTTCACCTTGCTTGTGTGTGTGCTCTTGAGAGAGGGAGTGTGAGAAAGTGAGGGAGTGAGTGAGTGTGTGGAAGTGAGGGATCAAGAGGGTGAAGCTCTTCACCATCTCCTCTTCTCTATTCTCCTCTTCTCTTTTCTCGCGCACGCGGCTATGGTGGATGAAGCTTGGAGATGGAGGAGGCTTGAGGATGCTTGAGTTAGCATTTAGGATCGTGGAGCTACCAGCATGTGTGAGAGAGGTGGCAACTCATTTTGCATCAAGGTAAGCTCACTACACCCCGAGAGGATCGACGGCGCATTGGTTAGGTGAGAGATAGCCATGAGAGCTCGCTTGAAATGCTTAAAATAATAAGTGGTCCGTGGGTCTTGGCGGTTGAGCATGAGCTCTCACTACATTTTGGTTCCATTGCTAGGACCACGAATTCAAGCTTGAGCACTTGCGCGCCTCATATCGAGCATCGAAGTAAGTGATTCATCCCCGAAATGGAGCTTGAGATAGGTAGGATGAAAAGAGTGCTTGTGATGTTTAATGTTGACAAGTGAGTGATTGGGGACATCAAAACCTTACCCGGGAAGGGGTTTAAGAGCCAAAAGGCCAAGGAAGATCTCATTTCATACCCTGAGTGAGAGAGAGAGAGAGAGAGATAGAGCTCTTGGAGATTCGATTCGATCTTGTCACCAGGGAGTCTACCACATGTTCCAGGTATATCGAGCCCTTCCCCTTATGCCTTGGTACTAATCTGACAGCTCTTGTGTGATATGATTGCATGTGCCATAAGATTTGAGAAAATAAGTGCGTTCGCTGTCCTCATCGCGCACCATTCGGCCCGTCCGAGTGGCCGGTTCCTAGGCTGAGTCCCCCAGAATTGGCCCTTGGCCAACTCAGTCCACTAGTCAATTCTGCCCATCCGAGCATATCACTAGGCCCTTGGCCAATCTACCCCATTCGGCCCTCGGTCCATCTAAATGAACCAACTCGGCCAAAAATTCACTCGGCCATATAAAAACTCGACCCTCGACCCACATGCCTCGGCCCGTCCGAATAGACCCCCTCGACCCGTACAAGTGAATCTCTTTAGCTTGTCCGAATCGTCCAAGTCACCCTATCCGAGCTTCCCATTCGGCCCTCGGGCACAACAACTCAGCCCTCCGAGCGACACACTCGGCCCACAATTTTCATTCGGCCCTCGGCCATCCAAATCCATCACTCGGCCCCTACAATTCGGACGAGTTGGGCCGAGTTGGGATTTTTCCAAATTTTCAAGAAATTAGACCAGACCCTCGGCTAGAGTTCGACCGCGTAAACCTTCGTGAGCCCTCTCGACGCACAAAACTCGATTCTGGTGTAGGGAATAGGCAAATTTATAGGACGCAGCTACTTAGCAGCTCGAGTAGGCTATTGCGAGACCCAGAGTCCTAGCGACAACCAACTGAGCCAAAGTCCTTGAACAAACCTAAAACAGGTAAGACAAGGCAGTGAGAAACCCTAAAACCTGACAAGACGGCCAGAAGTGGATCAACAAGTCTACTAGGCCTAAAACGAAGTGAGAGTGCATAAGCCGCTTAGATACTTGTTTTTCATACTTGAAGTACACTTAAGGACACTTGAAAGCCTGATTGAGCACAAGTGCACGAGAAAGAACACACACACACTGAGTAGAGATAAATTGAGGATTGGATGCAATAAGTCAAGGAACTCACTCAGATAAACACCTCAAGGAACCCACCAATAGAAGAAGATCCCAAGACATAGACGGACGACCAAAGCACAGAGTAGGACCAAGCAAGCGGCGCTAGAGAAGTGGATTTGCCCAACTTGCTCAACTTGATCGACAGCTTGGTGGAGCACAAAAATGTGATCATGACAGAGGAAAGCTCAGACCGCAGGCCGAATGAGGAACTCGACTTAGGAGTTTTTCTAGAGACAATTCAACAACTAGTGAGCAGCTACGATGCGCACGCTCGGTATGAGCACCGCGACAAAATGGCAGAGGCCATCATAATAGACTTGGAAGAGGAACGGAAGCTAGCCCACAAGGTGCTACAAGGCACAGTGAAATACAACCAAGACTAGTGTGCTAGGAGCTTAAGGCAAAACGTAGAATTACATGAGGTACAGCGGGTGCTGAACCTAGCAGGTGGGAATCGGACCGATCATGAGAGAGCCCCTGGAAGGAGACTTGACATTAAGTGAGCTTCTCATGAAGCGACTGCTCAACAATACAGCAGCGGAGCAAAGTGCTGCAGCACTAGCAACATCATTACTAGCAGGATTTGGAGCAAACCAAGGCTCTAAGGGCCAGTCTAAAATCCCAATTGTTGCAAAGCAACTTGACAAATACCAACCCCACAACGATTCATATAGCTTTGTAGAGCAATTCGAGCAAGTCTGCGAGGCCAATGGCCTCACCGACTTGACTCAATGCTCTCAAGCATTTGGGCTTTGCTTAGGCGACAAGGGTAGGACTTGGTATACGAGTCTAGATACCAGAGAACGAGCGGATTTTAACGGCCTCAAAGACCTCTTCATCAAGAGATTCTCCGAGCCCAGATACTCTAACAATCTGCTAGTAAGTTTGATGAATGTCAAGCAGAAAGAGAAAGAGGACATCTGCGACTATGTCACCCACGTGAGGAGCCTCTTCAAGAGAATCCCCATGGGCGAATGACCTACCAAAAGAGCGGTGTCCACCATGTTTATCAGTGGAATACGGAGTTAGGAGCTGTATAAGGCCTTAGCAGGCAACTTGAGCTTGTAGCGAGACTCGCTAGGTAGGGTGTTTGAAGAGGCCATTCGAGTAGACAACTAGCTGAAAGAGATAAGCTCCAGGAGCTCGAATTCAGAAGAGACCAATTCACGGAGTTCAGAGAGAGCATCAGCCTCTAGTGAACAATCAGGTCCATCAGCCCAAGACAAAGGGAAAGCCATTGAGACAAACTAAGACTTAGCTGAGGTAAAAATGGAGATAGTCAAACTGCATGATATGTTGAGATGACCAACACGCCCACACGTCCAATGTGTGTACTGTGGCGGAAACCACTTGTCGACCGAGTGTCAAGACCCTAGGTCACGACCTTGCACTAATTGCGATAGATTCAGTCATGACATCGCGCATTGCAGATTACCTAGAAGACTTCCATACTCACAACCATACGGCCAGCCATATCTAGCGAGCAGACCCCAATAATTCTTTGAAAGGGGAGTCCCATTGGCCCTTCCTGCACCTAATGACGTTAAACCAGTTGTTCCTAGAATGGACATAAACCCTATAGGCATAGCTAGAGCACCTGGTCGCTACGTGACCCATCCATCAAGTGATGCTCTAGTCCACTACATGGAGGAACCAAATGAGGAAGAGACTTACATATACCCATACGTCTCGCACGATAATGAGGTTAACGCAGTCCTTATGGACTATCGACCAGTATCGGTGTGATGGCGTTAGGAAGAGGCCAAGGTAGAGGCCTCGAAGGGCAGATGTAGGATCCAATCATATGTTGGACTTGCAGTCATCCAGGGCACGTCTCATCTCGTTGTCCTAAAAGGGAGCAACCAAATAGAGACAAGGCAGACCTAAGGTGCCCTGAGTGCAGAATCACTCATCTCTTCATTGACTGTCCCAAGCAAAAACCATCCTCAAGTTTAGCCAATGTGCCACCTGTCCCATTGGGCCTGTTTGGCATCGAGAATCTTGATGGGGAGGCCACACCTATCCCATTGCATGTCATGACCCGAGCACAGACGAAGCAAGAAGCTAAGATCATGCTGAAAACTAAGAGTGCTATGACTCTACCTGCTGGAAAGAAGGTTAAACCTCAGCTCCTGAGACGGCTGAAAAGGGAAGTGCTAAGGTAGAGGAATACCCACATCCAAAGTGCCAACCTAGAGGCTATCGAGAAAGTGAAGGAATGGATAAAAGATGCTGAGTCCATCTTGGAGGATGAGATCAAAGATCTCTCTAGCATAAGCACGCCAATCTCACCCCCTCAACCAAAATCAAAAGATGTGACTTCGCCGCAAGTGGTATCGCTTAGGCAAAGTCTTAACGCTACAGGCCAACAAATCAGTCACAACCATTGGCTAGGACAATCCTAAATAGGAGAAAGATGAGCAGCCAATGACCTCCTTACCATGTTAGTGACCACCCTTGTGACGCTGAGCCTGGGAGACGTACTTAGGTAGCATTCCACCCTATGCAAAGGCCTAAAGTAGTGGGTTGAAGGATCATGAGAGCAAGCTACTACAGACCTACATGACCATGATGCAGAGACACAAATACCAAGTCTAATGCTCCACTCTGTGCCTAAGTCCTTGCATGTTAGACATAGGAGTGGGGGTTAGTGTACTGAGCCACGCAGTGCTTCAGACTTGGAAAAATTCGCCTGTCGAGACCGCCAGGTTCAATGTCACACTAGCAAACGGTATGAGAGTGAAAGCATTTAGGGTACTTAAAAATTCGCTGGTAAAAATTACAAGCGTCCAGTTCTCAGTTGACTTTATAGTCATGAAGGGAGTGGAATATGATATCCTATTAGGCCGACCCGCAATGCCAGAGTCATTGAAGATTGGAGTAACGGCTTAATCTTCCTTGGCAATAGAACAGAACCTATGAGGGTAGAGATGGACACTTGGAAGACCTCACTAGTCGACTTGGATGCCATCTCCGTGATGCTTAAAGGTAACACTCAAGTCAAGAAGTCCTATGGGACCTTAACCAAGTATATCCCATGCTCAGAGGATGAGCGAGACTGGATGCATGTCCTTGCTATGATCGACTTGCCATTCTCAAATCATGAGGCATACGAGCAAGCCATCAAGACAGTTGGCAAGTCAAAAGATACACCCTCTGTACCAATCTACATGATAGCAGGAACCCTTCGTGGGCGACCTAAACATATCACATTCCAAGTGCCAAATAACAAGAGGGAACTCCAAGAGATTCTGGAGTATTTGACTAGCCAGCTAGCTGGCAATCTAGCAGCAAACTTCAAGCCACTCCAAGATCTATTAGACGAACCAAGGTGGCAATGGACCAAGGTGCATGACTTAAACCTCATGTATAATTGGGCCCTAGTCCCCGATCAGAGACAATAGATATACCAAAAGCTAGGAGACGATGAGCAGTTGAATGAAGATGAATCCAATGATGAGTACGAAGACTGTCATTCTTTCAGTGACAAAAGTGAGGGTGAGATAGACATGGTGGAATACGACACTGAGGGACAAGAAATAGAACAGATATGAGTGGACTCCATGCCACAGAAAAAGAGTGTCTTTAAGATAGAGCAAGGGTTCATGCGCATGGATTGTGGCCACACTTGGTTGGAACACATAGGAGCCATAGATTTTGAACAAGCAGGCCTAACCCAACCAAGTACGACACCAGTGCTTAAAACACAGTCACCCTCTGAGCTGCAACCACCAGGAGAAACCACCTCTTCTAGTGAAAATGGCGAGTTCGATTTTGAGTTGGAAGTAAGCTTAGGTAGCAACCTAGAAATACCTAGACCATCCAAGACCAGACGCACCAAGGGGGACCTACCCGTCCACCTGAGGCGTAGACGGTTGAAGGAAGAAAGGGCAAAACAGCCTAGGGACACAAACAGAAGAGCAAAGAAAGCTGCAAGATCTCTTGAAGAGATTTACAAAATTCAAGAAGGATTACAGGGTAGTAATCATGTTGGGTGCCAAACGCCAAGGGCAAATAAGTGAATCCATCGAGGGACCGGCCAAGGTCAAGGAGGTGATCCTAGCACAGGAAGGGGAGACACCCCGATTGGTCTTTATTATCGATGACTTGACTGAGGAAGAGGAGACGAGTCTTGTTGCTCTCTTGCGAGAGTATATAAATGTGTTCGCTTGGTCCTTAGAAGAGCTTAAGAGGGTAGATACAAGTGTAGTGACTCATAACATACCCATGATGCCAGACGCAACGCTGGTCAATCAGCGACGACTGTATCCGATGAATCCAAAATACGCTCATGTAGTTAAAGAGGATATTGACAAGCTAATGAGAGCAAGATTCATTTACGAAATTGAGCACACAGACTAGGTGTCACCCATAGTCATAGTAATGAAGAAAAATAGAAGGATTAGAGTGTGTGTCAATTACAAGAAGGTGAACACTGCCACTAAGAGAGATAACTACCCATTGCCGTACATCGAGCACATGCTCGAAAGAGTGGGGGGAAAAGAGGCCTACAGCTTTCTGGATGGCTTCTCTGGATACAATCAAGTGCAAGTGCATCCTGCCGACAGGTATAAGACTGCCTTTGCCACTGAGTGGGGCGTCTTTACTTACATAGTCATGCCCTTCGGGTTGACTAATTCACTAGCCACCTTTCAACACCTCATATGCACCATATTTAAAGACATGCTTCGCAAGGAATTGGAAGTCTTCGTGGATGACTTGTGTGTTCACTCAACCTAGAGAGAACACTTAAACTCCGAGCAATCTTTGAGCGATGTCACCTATATTGTCTCTCCCTGAACCCCTTAAAGTGCCAATTCTGGGTGAAACATGGATGCATCCTAGGGCACATGGTGTCAAAGAACAGCATTGCCACTGACTTCTCAAAAGTTAGGGTTATTGTTGATCTTCTGCCCCCAATCAACTATAAGGGAGTTCAATGCTTCTTAGGCCACATGGGATACTATCGATGATTTGTGTTGAACTTGCATTGATTGCCAAACCTTTGTACAAGCTGTTGATCATCTTTGAGTGGACTGAAGCATGCCAATTAGCATATGAGGAATTGAAAAATGCTCTGACTACTGCATCGATTCTACGAGCCCCAGATTGGACCATTACCTTCCATGTGCATATTGATGCTTTGAAATTCATCGTGGGGGCAGTGTTGTGCCAACTTGGTGAACACAACCTCGACTATCCAGTGAGCTTTGCTAGCAAACAACTCACTGAGATTGAAATGAATTACTCGATGATTGAGAGAGAGGGTTTAGCCATGGTATTTGCTATAAAGAAGTTTTGGCATTATCTATTGGCTATGCCTTTTTACTTTCTTTGTGGACCATCAAGCCTTGTTATATCTAGTAAACAAACCCTGCGCTACAGGATGCATAGCTCGATGGCTCCTTCTGCTTTTAGAATTTGACTTCTCCGTGGTTGTACGGAAGGGAAATAGAACTATATGGCTGACCACATGTCACACATCCCCACGAGAGAGGCCGCTAGACAAGGCATTACCGATGAATTGCCAGACACCCATCTGTTTAACCTTTCCAGCGAGAGAGATTTATTCAAGGCTGATCTAACACCATATTGGGTAGATGACATCATCCAAGTGCTGGAGAACGGACTGCCTGAGTAACCGATAGAAAAAGCCCGACTTAGGCGACTTATCCTCAAAATCCAACCCTATCAGTTGATAGCATGCCAACTATATAGGCTAGGGCAAGATGTGTTGTTGCGTAGATGCATATGTGAGCATGAGATGCACAATGTGCTCACAGAGGTGCACAAGGAAATTGTTGGAGGGCACTTTAGCGGAGACATGACAGCCTGCAAGGTGCTATAGTCTCAACTATAGTGGCCCAAGCTTTTTTATGACACAGTACAATTCGTTAAGCATTGTGACAAGTGTCAGTAGACAAAGGTCCCAATTCGCAAGGATCAAATGGAGTTGACCCCAATCATTGCACGACAACCCTTTGAAAAATGGGGGATCGACTTCATAGGACCCATTAGTCCTACGACATAGTATTCATAGGCCAAATATATCATTGTGGCCCATAGACTACCTAATGAAATTGGAAAAAGTGAGAGCGACACGAAAGAATGATGCTAGAACGACTGCCAAGTTCTTATGGAAGCAAGTGATCTCAGGATTCGACTGTTCCATCGAACTAGTCAGTGACCATGGCACGTACTTCATTAATGAAGTGATAGCGCATCTTCTATCCACCTTTCTAATTATCCATCAAAAATCCTCTCCATACTATCCTCAGGCAAACGGACAAGCAGAATCCACAAATAAGATCCTCATAGACTCCCTTTAGGTTGACCTATAGGACTGAGGCAATTCTACCAGTAGAGTTCTTTGTTCCTAGCCTAAGAATAGCACTTCAAGAACGATGGGAAGGGAAGGAGGCATGGACGCAATGCCTGGTTGAACTTGAACACCTCTCAGAAACTCTCCTTCTGGCCACTCGTGCGTTCATATGCGAGAAGGCATGATGCAAGAGCTGGTTTGACAAGCATGTCAAGCAGCGCAACTTTGAATAGGGCAACTTAGTGCTCCTGTACTCAGTTAAAGGACACAAGCAAAAAATGAAGTTTAGAGGTCTTGGGCCTTTCAAAGTTCATGTAATCAACCGAATTGGCAACATTGAGCTCGAGACTCTAGACAGGGAGGGCATAGGCTTCTTCAACGACAGTCGCATTAAGAAGTACTACCCTCCCACACATCCGCTGCATGAGCCACCAATGTTAAAACCCCTTGTCAAAGTACGAATCGCTACAATCACGAAAATTGATGATGAGGATGAGGAAGCCGTAGAATCCGCATACCTCCACATCACGATCACTGCCAAGCAAACATGTGCTTTCAATGCCTTGATCGACGAGGAAGCAGACTTCAATGTCTTAACTCACGATCATTGGACCCAACTTGGTAAACCACCACTACAACCCACTAATGCCAAATTAAGCCCATATGGGGGCCACTCAAACGCACTTCTCGACAAGTGCAGAGCCGCTATTGCTATCGAGTCTGAGACTATACAAATGATCATTTACGTGTTACCAAACACTAAAGATGCAGGCATGGAGTCGTTGCTAGGGCGAACCTTCAAGAAGCAAACTCACTACAATGTCGACTATGAGTCACAGTGCATCCACCTCTCCATAGGCAACATCTGCATTGTTATAGCCTTTAGCAAGGGCTACACGACCTCATCAAAGTCTGCAAGGCCACCGGTAGAAATACTCGTAGCCAAGTCTATGCAATGGAGGCCTAAACAACCGCAACCTCCGCCTAGGAGTAGACGCTCATGTCCTCATAACACAAGAAACTCCAAACCTAGGAGGCCGAGACGCAGTTACAAAACAACCTCCGCCTAGGAGTAGACGCTCATGTCCTCATAACACAAGAAACTCCAAACCTAGGAGGCCGAGACGCAGTTACAAAAATCGAAGCATGATCAAGCCAAAATGGGTTCCTAAAGCCCTCTTGCACATGCAAGGCTACTATGAGGGAAATGCATGGATATGGATCCCTAAGGTCCGAATGGCCCAAGGTACTACTCACATGCCACCCTCAAGCTTGATCACCCTGAGCCCCATAGAACCTCAAAACCAGAAGCCGCAACACTTACATGACTCGCCTCCTAAAAGCTCACCCATGCATAAGCCCAAAAGAGTTGAGCAAGCCTATCGGTCCAAACCACAAATGCCTTTATACACTTCAACCCCTACTAGTGCCAATAAGACTTGCCAAACCCAATCCCAGTGTAGCACCCCATCTGTAGCAACTATTACTCCAATGCTCATCCAAGAGGCTCAACCACTGCTTCATGGGCAACTGCCATCATCTGCCGCCAAGCCTTCTAGCCCCATCAAACAAACCCCAGCCACCTACATGCCTTAAACCCTCCTAAAAGCGGAAATCATTCTTAACTCTAGCCACAGCCCTAGCCGAAGACACAGGGGATGGCATTATTGCTTGTCTTAGATGCTTAGATGCCACATTCATGTTGCTGGCTCTAAGTTATGACCGCTTGGACTTAGGCCTATTGCAAGAGCCTTTAGCAATAGAAGTTCGCACGATGCCTTGTTCCTGGGAAACATTCGAATTCGCATTTGTCAAAACACCCCACTCAGCTCTACTGAGTTGCTATGCACTGAGATATCAAGAGAACAAACCATCAAACAACACCTCATTACATCCTACGATAAGCATGTGACTTCTTCCATCACTGACAAAGAAGTCGATGAGTTGAAAGCATTAGCTGACATCGACTCCCCATTTTTACGAAACCGGTACACTGTGTGATTGCAGTGGGAACTCGAAGGATGTCAAATCATGACCAACACTAAGTAGTACCGTGCAATCAGGACATCGGAGCATGACTCAACATATGTCGCACCCACCTCATATAGAGTGTTAACCACTCTTTGTGGCCAACCCATGGAAGAGAATGTCAAAGGATACCCATATCTTGATCGTCTCCTAACCGAAGAAGAGCTATACATCGCTAGCCGTGTCGATTCCAATGATTTCCTCACTTACATCACACACACAAGTATCAGACCCTTCGATCTGGACCGCGAGACTTAGCTGGAGTATAACCTAAAATTCTATACTTGGCTCATGTGCAAGTAACCCTTATATCTGAATGATGAATGCCCTTGACCTCCTAACCTTCAATCCTAGGAAGGATTCTTCTCAATCTAGAAGGGGAGGGGGTAAGGTGAATCAAATTAAAACCAATCAAGATCAAGCAAACGCATAAACACACCAGAAACTGGTGATGTAGGAGGAATGTCACAAAAGCTTTGAAATAAAAGGCAAAAAGTCTGAAGGGAAGAATCTATGTTGGATCTTAATGCTTTCATTCAACAAACATAAAGTCTTTCTTTTCAGTAAATTATTATTATTGAAAGCACTAATGGGAATTATGGTTCATGGTAGGAACAAAAGATGTCACAACAAGACTATGCCCACCAACTCCCCTTTATGGAAGAGGAGAGGACCCAATACGAGGAATGAAAGATGTCGCAACAAGACCGTGCCCACCGACTCCCCTTCACGGAAGAGGAGAGGACCCAATACAGCATCTCCTTGGAAAGCCATGCCTACAACCAACTAAATTTTCGAACCATCCATAACATCGAAGAAGTAGTGGCCAAGGAGGAAGCAGCCAAGAGGTTCGTAGAGCAGTGCAACCTCACTAAGTACCTTGAGAAGTTTGCACAAGATCCTGACCACACAAAGTGTATGGAATTCCTCAGAAATTACAACCCAGATCAGGAATGTGGAACTATAATAGTGGGAAGGGGGGAGAAGGCCAAACGAGTATAGGTACCCTTGAACCCAGCCTTGGAGGAGAAGGCATTGGGGCTAGAGCCTAAGGTGGAGAAGAAGCAGAAAAGATACATCCATGCCATGCTTAAGATGAAGAGGGAAGAGGTGCTGAACAATGACGACATCAACATCCAGGATATCCATGATGTTGAAGCCCGCATGCAAGCAAAAATGGTACACTCACTGTTCTCCAACCAGCGCTACAATTCCCTCATGCACCAGATCAGTGTGCATGTGCTGGAGAACATGGCAGCTCGCACCCTGGATGAGGTTAACTGAAATGGCTATGTGTGCAAGACCATAGACCACGCAGCAAAAGCACTAGCCTTGGGGAGCAAGCCAGCAAGTGGGGAGTCCCCAGCCTCCAAAAGCACTGAGAGGAAGAAAGCCTCATCCAAAGCCTCTTTCATCGACTATGGAAGTGTTTTGACTGCCCTCGTCCAGGAGGCAATAAAAGAGCCATAGGATGCAAATGAAGGAGAAGGAGAAACGCCCGATAGATCGCCCCCTCACCAAGACCAAGAGTTGTCTAGCGGGCAGGACTGAAAGTGGCAAAAAAGGGGGAGAACAGAAGGAACAATCAAGCAAAAAGCAAGCAAAGAAACCTAAGAAGAGGAAGACACAAAAGAAAAAGTAGGATGAAGGCCGCAAAAAGGAGGAGGACTTAGAGAGAGTAAAAAGGGAATCCCTCAAAGAGGTGGAAGAGAGGGAGAAGAAGAAGAAATAGGAAGAAGAAAAGTCCAAGGAAGAAGCCAAGAAAGCCAAGAAGGTGTCAAAACAGGAGGCCAAAGAGAGGAACAAGAAAGAAAAAGAAGAAGCAAATAAATTGGAGGAAGAATCTAGGAAAGCAGAAGAAGAGAGGGAGAGAAGGGCTACTGAGGAAGAGGAGGAGCCGAGAAGGAAGGAGGAGGAAGACATGGCCGAAGCCATACATCGGCCTATAGAGTAACAAAGCAGGGCAAATGACCTAGGAGCTTTGAGCCACCCAGGTAGGAGGGGTCAGGCTCAAGCACTCAGGTGCCAGAGGTCATACCGCCAGCCGTCACTGAAGGCAAGGGTAAAGCCCCCATCCATCCTATCCCAACCCTCCTAGTGCCTACCACCGAAGTAGCCACCCTCACCCCAAGCATCCCCACTAGTGCCAACATCTCAAACTTTGTGGCATGGATGCAATATTTCATCAATAAATAATTAGCCCAAGGGAAGAGCATGGAAACACGGCCACGAGGCAAAAGAGGCCGGCCATAGATGTTGAATCTACACAAGATCCAAAACGCCAAAAAGCGGAGGCCTCAACCACTCGATCCACACAACGATGACGCCACCAGCTAACTATGACGAATATGTTGCTGAATTGCTCTCTCAACTAGAGAAAGCTAAAGAGGAGAGGAAGATACATGTGGTCGAGTTAGCTGCGGAAAAAGAGTTAGTAGCTGCTTTTCAGCTTGAAAAGACCTGACAAATAGCCATGTAACAAAAGGAGATCTTTGATCTCAAATAGGAGCTGAAGGCTAAGGACGACAGGGAGGAAAGTTGGAGGCAGCGGCTGGAAGATGAGAATCAAGAGTTGGTAAAAATGCAAAGGGAGTATAAACTCTTGATCATGCAACATGAAGAGCTAACCGTAAAGACTGATCAGATCGAACGAGGCATGGAGGAGTTTGTCACCAAAGAAGAGAAAAGGAAGCAAGAGGAAGAACAACATCACAAGGAGATGGAGACCATGACTGTGAAGTTGAACTTAGAAATAAAAGAGCAGGAGAGAATGAGCAAAAAATTGAAAAACCAGGAGCAAAGACTCATAGCTCTGGTGCAAAGGCAGGGGAAAGGCATGGAGAAAATGAAGAAGAGAGCCAAAGAATGGGTGGGACAGAATGAAGGGAGGATGAAGACCTTGGCATGTCGCCTGGCTCTCGTGGAAAAAGAGAAAATCCTCGCAGAGAGCAGAGCAGAGGCCGCCCAAGTATCCTTCAACACTCAACAGAAAGCCTTCTTGAATACACTAATGGATACCACCCACTCAGAGGAAGGGGAGTCCCTTGAGGTGGCAAAAAAGAAACTAAGCATAGCCTCCAGGGCCCTGCAGGCAAGATTGCACATGCCACCCCAACCCGATGTCGTGGGGCTGAGCCTTGATGATCAACGGAAGTACTTATTGATGGCTGGCCTAACCCCCCATGAGGTTGATGCACTAGGCTTTGAAAAGGAAACACAGCAAGCAGACTGATAGAGGGATGAAGTTGAACTCCAATTTGATATGGGTAGATTTAAAGAAGAGGTGATCCCACAACCCCCCTTGCCACATTCCCAAGAGCAACCATCAATTGACACATTTGCGGAAAGACAAGCTACCCTCAGGGAAAGGAGAAAGAAACTAGTGGAAGAAACCAACAAACAAATGAGAGCCAAGCCGATCATGCAACCATCCGCACCCCTACCACCATGCCTAGATGACCTTCCAGCAGGTCTCCATGCTGAATTAATAGTTTGGGAGTGACAGGAAAGGGACAAAAAACCCTTCTCATTTAGCTTCCTTCCGCCCAACAGCCTGAGGAGAGTCGTGCCACTTAAAGTAGTGGAGGAACTGATTGCGATTGGAAGCCAGTCGTGCAACCATCTACACCCCTACCACCATGCCCAGATGACCTTCCAGCAGGTTTTCACACTAAATTAATAGTTTGGGAGCGACAGGAAAGGGACAAAGAACCCTTCTCATTTAGCTTCCTTCTGCCCAATAGCCTAAGGAGAGTTGTGCCACTTAAAGTAGTGGAGGAAGTGATTGTGATTGGAAGCCAACTAGGCCAGCAATGGTTGGAAGAGAGAGAAAAGAATCGCACTCTCTGGGGGACCGAAGAGACAGACTTTTGGCAGAATAAGGTCTTTGAAGTGCCACATTCTGTACAAGGCTATAACTGCCAGCCCATGTGGAGGAGACGAGTGTGCGACATTAGCATGCTCGCTTGGATGGCCTTTTGCAACACCTTACTCTACGAGAGGAACAACCCTACATTTATGGCGTACCCTTGTAGGGTAGGAGTGGATTTTGACCCTACCCTCCATGGACGCTATGACTTCCCCATTATCTATAATCCTAACTGTGCCTCTTTTGAACAAGCTCTCACCTTCACCTTTGAAAGCCTAGACATTTCCATGACCCGCTTCCTCGCCGACTTTTCCTCTTGCCCTAATCCAACCTTCATAATCACCTGTAACTACCTTGGGCTTCTTAAACTCTTACTTAAGCAAGACCCTACCCTACAAGAACATGGCCTCCCACCCCTCTTTTTTGATCCTAACGCCATCGATAGCTGCGCCATGACATGCTTGATGATGAGAGCTAGCCTTCTACCTTCTTTTTGCCTAGCTCTTCTTGAATATATGAATGATAGCTAGTTCACCCGATGTAACCACCCCTTCCTCTCCACCACTTCACTCCATGTTCGCATGAATCTCAAGGGATATATGCAGAGCTGGCAGTTTTTTAGCAAATCTATCCGGCGCCCTTCTCCACTTCACTCGGACGATGAAAGTTAGAAATTGTCTGTCATCGTGGCTTAATTTTTTTAAAAAAATAAAAAAGAGAAAAATAAAAATAAAAGAAAAGAAAAATAAAAGAAAGAAAGGAAGGCAAGAAAACACATCACAAAAAGAAAGAGACATGGAAAGAAAGACTCACATGAAGACACAAATAGGACACGATCACTGCACCTAGGGGTCCTCAAGTTAGGTGTGTCCAATGGCTTTGGTTGGCTAGCTCCACTCCTAAACTCCTAGCCCCTTTTTGACCCCCCACTTCACGCTTAGGGCACATCAAGGACAAGACATACCTAGGGAGGTAACACTCGCCTATGGTTAGACATGTTAAAGATGTGGGATCTAGAGCATGGCATAGGCAGAAGCTATGGAGGATGGAAGATGAAGATACTACTCATGTTGACATTGACAAAGAAGACAACTATTACACAAGTGAATTAGGTTTCAAGATTGAGACTTGAACTCATAAACACAATCTTGTGTAGGACTGACAATGACACACGGACTTGACAGAAAGAGACAAGTACTATTGCATTATCATCATATGAAAGTGATAGTCAAGTACATCATTATATAGGATTGCTTGGTAGCACACTACATCACTATGCCTATGGGATCTGTCTCTCTTCCTAGAATAAACTGCACCTTCCTAGCCTAGTTGTTCCATACAAAGGGGCATTCATAGGGTGTGATTGGCAGATTCTCAACACCCCTCCTCAATCATAACCTGCAAGTACAAAGTGTGTAGAGGCTTTAGTGAGAGCAGTACCTGCAAAGTGTGGACATACCACAAACATGGCAAAACACCAAAGGCTATCACAGAAAAGGCTAAGTGTGGGTACCATAAACATGGTGGACATCCAGAGGCTGTAACAGGGGCCTCACAAAGTGTACAGAGGCTGTAGTACAAGGCTACATGAGGAGTTTTTACAAGCTTATGAAAGGAACATTAAGGCAGGTACAATGCTTTTAAAACAGAAAATGAGAGACAAGGACCGATAGGCCCTTGTGGTCTTTTTCAGCATATGCTTTCTCTTTGTCAGCATGGAAAATCTTTTGTCTTTCATCTTTGGTTCTTCAGCTTTGAATGATGTGATCATTTGGTCTTCATGGCAGATCTTCTTTTTGTCCTTCTTCCTTTGCTCTTTGATCTTATGGTCTTCTTGGTCTGGTTCCCCATGGACTTTGCTTGCAGCTTCAGTCTTCATGTCCATGTCTTTGTCCCCCTCAAGCAAAGACATCTCATTCTTCATGATGGCCAAGGTAGCTGGAGTATCTTCAAAAAGTTTAGATGGAATCATTGATTGCACTTTAGTGTGAGCAGCTCCATGTCTCTCTGCAAGTAGATCAAAAAAAGCTTCCATGTAGTGTAGATGAGCAACACAGTTCGTGTAACTCTTCATGAAGTGTATCCACATAGAAATCTTCATATTGGTCATTCCCGTGACAGGAAATCAGTAGCAAATGACTGAGAATAACCAGCAAGAGAGTTGAAATCTAATGTGTCAAAAGACACAACCAATGTCAGTGTGAAAACACACTATGTAGTATCAAAAGAGACTATGGTTGAACTTGATGATAGTTCTTGATGCGTGTCCTTCAATCTAGAACTTGATCTTGAGGTCTTTTCAAAAACTTCAAGAATCTCCAAATCTTCTGAGTTTCACAATGGCTTCACTTGACTGAGATTGATCAGCAACCAAATGTGTTAAGGGACACAAGTAGTGGGATCTCACAATGCTTGTCCTTGAATGCTTCAAACCTTCCAAGTCTTCAAGATCTTCAAAGATTGCTTGTTGGATGTTGAAATCTTGCTGGAGGATTCTGATTAGAGTGGCTTAGACTTGCTTTAAGTGGCAAGAGAGAGAAATGAAGTGGAAGAGAAGTTTGACACAAAGTAGCTATGGAGTCTCTGTTAGGGTTTCTGAGGCAAACGTCTGTGTTTTCGTCTGAAGCAGGAGATAGGCGCAATCATTGGGGCTGAAACTCGGTGATTAGATAGCCTATGTCAAGGGCTAAAGAAGCCCTATAGGCGCATGATGTATCGCGGCTTGTGCGTGGAGATCCAGCAGTACGACAGGGAACAGCGCAGATTTGAACAGCGACCACGAAATCTTGCAATGCTGGAGCTATGGTTGGTCAATGTTGGTGTTTGAAGTGGTAGGAGGCAGCGCACTGAGCCAAGGAATGTATCTCCAGAAGAAAGCGGGTTAAGATATTGATTGTGGAGGGAGATCTAGAAGCTCCAAGGAGGCAGGGTGCAGGTTTGGCTATGGCTGCCACAGGTCAAGTGGAGATAGAGTTCAGAAATGAGCTCATTAGCTGGGACTGAGCTGGAATTGAGCTAACTTGAGTGAAGAGGAGCTGAGAGAGGAGTGAAATGAGCTAGGCCATGCCCGACTGAGCTCTGATACCATGTTAAAGATGCGGGATATAGAGCATGGCATAGGCGAAAGCTATGGAGGATGGAAGATGAAGATACTACTCATGTTGACATTGACAAAGAAGACAACTATTACACAAGTGAATTAGGTTTCAAGATTGAGACTTGAACTCATAAACACAATCTTGTGTAGGACTGACAATGACACACGGACTTGACAGAAAAAGACAAGTACTATTGCATTATTATCATATGAAAGTGATAGTCAAGTACATCATTATATAGGATTGCTTGGTAGCACACTACATCACTATGCCTATGGGATCTGTCTCTCTTCCTAGAATGAACTGCACCTTCCTAGCCTAGTTGTTCCATACAAAGGGGCATTCATAGGGTGTGATTGGCAGATTCTCGACAAGACCTGTCACCCTACGCTACACACACCGCACCTCCCTACTGCACGAACGGGGTCCTCAAGTGTGGGACATCACCCAGGCCTACCTGTGGTTAGACCGAGCTTCCCATTCCACTAGCACAAGCACAATGCACCACACAGTAAGGTAGACACTCCCCTTAGGTAGAGCACCGCACCTTCTCCTTTCAGGTACTACAAAATGTGGCAAACCACCAACTTCAAAGGCTCCATTATCCACTTGACATCTACTCTTGTAAAAGAGCGCCAGGCTCCCTCCTGTATCATTTGTAAAAGAATAGACGGGTATAGGCCTAGGGCATGAAGCAAGAAGAGGGAATTAGAAAAAGGGACCTTGCCACAATGGCCAGTTATGTAAAAAGGGATGGGTGCCCATGGGATTTCAAGGCTTGTATATAAAGCTCAAAAAGTAAATGGAAGCTCATTATTTGGTGTGTGGCTAACAAGAGCCCTCTCTTCTTCTCTTCTTCTCTTCTTCTGTTCACCTTGCTTGTGTGTGTGCTCTTGAGAGAGGGAGTGTGAGAAAGTGAGGGAGTGAGTGAGTGTGTGGGAGTGAGGAATCAAGAGGGTGAAGCTCTTCACCATCTTCTCTTCTCTCTTCTTCTCTTTTCTCGTGCGCGCGGCTATGGTGGATGGAGCTTGGAGATGGAGGAGGCTTGAGGATGCTTGAGCTAGCATCTAGGATCGTGGAGCTACCGGCATGTGCGAGAGAGGAGGCAACTTATTTTGACATCAAGGTAAGCTCACCACACCCTGAGAGGATCGAGGGCACGTTGGTTAGGTGAGAGATAGCTATGAGAGCTTGCTTGAAATGCTTGAAACAATAAGCAGTCCATGGGTCTTGGCAGTTGAGCGTGAGCTTCCACTACATAGCAACCCACTGGCTAACAATGCTAGAACCCCTGAGCATTGGTTAGCGATATTCTCCGCCCACTGTCAAGGGTGCGTTGTTTCAATTGGTACGAGAGACAAGGAGCAGGAACTTTTGGCACATGGCACGACCTGAAGTTGGACATACGGTATAGATTTTGAAGAGACATTCGTCCCAATTGCTAGGATGGCAACTATTAGATGCATGATTGCCTTGGCAATAGAGTCAAAGGTTGGAGTTTGTAGCAAATGGATGTTAAGAATGCCTTCTTGCATGGTGAATTGTAAGAAGAGGTGATATGGAGCAACTAGTAGGTTATGAGAATTCAGAGCATCCCACATATGTGTGCAAGTTAAAGAAGGCGTTTTATGGGCTGAAGCAAGCACCTAGAGCATGGTCTGGCAAGATCAGAGAGTATCTTGTTAATATTGGCTTTTATATTTCTGATGTTAATCACTCACTTTATGTGAGAAGGGAAGATGCAGGTTTGGTCATCATAGTCATCTATGTGGATGACTTGATTATTGCATGTGACAGTGACAATGGGATTGGTGAAGTTAAGGACTTCTTAAAGAAAAAGTTTAAGATGAAGGATTTGGGTAAGCTGAGATACTTTCTTGGTATTGAGGTGATCAGATGTGATGATAGTATATGGCTATCCCAAAGGCAATATAGCTTGGATATGTTATCCAAGTATGGTATGACAGCATGTAAGCCTCTTTCAATACCATTGGAGCAAAATGTGAAGTTGAGTGCTAACATTCGGAATGTGATAGAAAACCCTACTATGTTCAGGAGGATAGTAGGGAGTCTAATTTACTTGACTATCACAAGGATAGACTTGAGCTATGATGTTGGCCTTGTCAGTCAATTTATGCAGATGTTTACAAAGCCTCATTTGGATGCAGTTAGACACATATTGATGTATGTGAAGTCCACTTTACATTATAGACTTTTTTATGAGGCAAGTAAGGATGTATAGGTGTTTGGATATTGATTCGAGAAAATCACAAAAAAATATTTGTCTAACACTTTGTTGATTTTTTGTACATTTGGAGGTTTGAAATAAAGAAGAGGGTGGGAACAACCTCTTGGAAAATCCAAGAAATTACTGGATGGAAATATTTCATGGACCGGTTTACCAAGGGGGGGTGAAGAGTAAAGATCAATGGAGGAAGGTGAAGGGAAAATGCGTAATACAAAAAGAAAAGACATGAAATAGATTTGGAGCCATCCAAAGGACACGTGAGGCTCATAATGTCATGGCTTTGGAGCCTTATGATAATTCAAACAAATGGGACCCTTCTTGGAAGCATTAGTGGAAGAAAAATCAGGCACATGATTTTGTAAGATTTTTTAAAAATACTTCTACTCCGATTCAAAAAAAATTTTCAACATAAAAGATGTAGCACGTGAGCTAAAGTTTTGGCTGGTATTTTTTTTATAAATTTTTGGAGCTAGGAGTCGAGAGATATGGCCAAAATGGTGGATGCCAACTTTTTCCAACTACGGTGGAGACCACCTCCCAATTTTATACACACCCACACTTTCTTCCCCACACTTAACACTTCCATAAAACATCATTCATTAGACTCTCAACCCTTTCCCTTCTCTTCTCCTCTCTCTCAAGCTAATAAACCATTAGAATTCCCCTCCTAAATCACCCTCAAATCATCCTTAATTGTAGTAGTGATGTATGAATTCTGACTACTCTCTCTTCATTATTGCTAGATATGATCTTATTTTATGAAGATTCTCTATATTTTTTTATATGAGAGCTCTTGGACTCAAGCTATGGGGGGGAGAATGGAGACAAATCACCTATGATGGAACTTGATTAAGTACAAAATTGGTCAACAAAATATCTAGATGGAGCTTCCACATTGGTGGAACCGCCTTAATGCAGCTTTGGTGGTGTTAATTCCTATTCTATCTTAATCTCCTCCCTAAACACTCTCATTTGTAATTTGCAAGAGAGAGCCAAGAGGCCTTCTTCAGCCCTATTGAGCCTTCCCCATTCTCTCTCATAAGCTTATGCAGTTCATTCCCTTACTATAGCTTATGCATGCTCTACAGTGTAATAAGCCCATGCTATTGGTGTCCATATTGTGTATATTGGTTATGTCTTGAGGGTTCTCCATCTCTTATGCCCTCTTAAGTTTTATTGATTCATCTATTTTTTGTAGTTCTCTCTCTCTCTCTCTCTCTCTCTCTCTCTCTCTCTCTCTCTCTCTCTCTCTCTCTCTCTCTCTCTCTCTCTCTCTCTCTCTCTCTCTCTCTCTCTCTCTCTCTCAAGCTTCTCTCCCTCTTGCATAGCGTCCTAGTCCGCTCTTCCATGACTAGGTGGTTCCCTTAACTCATTCACTTTGTGGCAGAAGGGAGTTTGGCATAGTATAGAGGCTGCCATACCGAATTTCCTTCGTCAGATACCAGTGCAGACAGTAGGTTATGAAAATTTAGAGCATCCCACATATATGTACAGCTGTAGGCAGCATGTTAAACAAAAGATCTACCAGTGGATTTATGTTTTCTCTTCGTAGTATTGCAATTACATGGAGCAATAAAAATTAACCTATAGTTGCTTTATGGAGTACAAAGGCTGAGTATAGAGGTGTTGCTATGGCAACATGTGAAGTGGTATGGCTACAAAAGTTATTAGGTGATTTGGATGTGCAGGAAGATGGTCCAATTGTCATTCACTATGACAACATGAGCAACATACAGCTAGCTAGGAACCCAACGTTCCATGCTAGGACAAAACACATTGAGGTGCACTACCATTTTGTGAGAGAGATTGACTTGGTATATATCAATGTCAACACACAGGATTAGATAGCTTAAATTTTCACAAAGGCATTGGGTGCAGAGAAGCTTTGAAAGTTTCGAAGCTTACTTGGAGTTGTAGAGATAGAGTTGAGCTTGAGGGGGAGTGTTGAGATGGCAAGCTCAACACGTGCTGCGGACATTGATGATGGACTGCCTGGCTAGATGGATCCACACGTCTACACTTAGCATGTCGGTGGTCATTATGAAACTCACATGGCTATTGACTTATCACTAATTATATTTAGTTACACCTACCTACAACTGGCACAGATATAGCAATAGTCGACTACTATAGTCAATTATGCACTATTTGACTTAGTAGGCCACTTTCCTTTATGTTATATCTTATCTATACTTTGTATACATTGTATTGTGTGTGGAAAAATAAGAAGAAACCAACAAACAAAAAAAATTTGTCCTACATCTCTCTTCTTGTGTTCTTGAGTGAGCTTCCTCTTGTGCATACAATGTGTGTTTGGTGCAGTAGCTCAAGCAAGTCCCTCCACCATGCAATTCTTGACACTTAGCTCTCTGAAAATCTCTCTCCCCCACTTGCTTATAGTTTGAAATAGTAGGCAGCCCATAGACTTATGATAACATAGAGTAGCTTCATGATCTTTAATACAACATACCTGAAAAAATCTGGGTTCTTCGAGACTGTATAGTTCAGAGAGATCAAAATTTTGAAGTTGTATAATATTGACACACAATAGTTTACATCATAGCTTTGGATATATCAGGGCCTAGGACTCCTAGCCAAAGTATTTTGAACCACATATCCTTGACACCAATACCCTCAATATTTGTGTTTCGCTCCAAGAGTGAGGTTATTATAAGATTCATACAATCTATTTTGCCAAGCCAATTGGAGACAATAATTGTAAGATATTGCCTTATCTCCATAGGGTCAGGACCATCTATTTTCTTAACTATACAAGTTGTGCTTGTTTGAGTAAATTATTCCCTCAAAAAATAGGGGCACATTAAAATTTTCTCAAGTAAACTCCAAACTTATCAAAGATTGCATTTTTAGAACCTATTTTTCAAGAGCTTTCAACTTATGTATGGGTTGTTAGGATTTAAAAGTGCAACAACAATGTTATAGCAAAGATTTTTTTTTGCCTAGGAATATTACCGTTATGTCAAATTTTTCCTAATAACTTTGAGTGTTCTTCATCAACTAGTCCTTCTTGGGTTTCTTCGTGCCATTCCTCAGAGAGAGCTCTTGTGCATATATGAAATGTAATCTTTTGAAAGAAAGAGAGAGAAAGAGAGGATTACAGGTTTTGACAAAGATGATTGTAGATTTTGATAGAGAAGATTGTAGGTTTTGAGAGAGAAAAAGGCAATGTTTACTTCTTTTGCCAACAAGGAACAACTGGTTTGTGTATATGTTGATGTGGATATATGAATAACAACCTACCTCCATTGGCGCTGGTGTGACCTTAAATTTTTAGTGGTTGTCGGGTGCAATTTCATTAGTACTAGTTGCCACCAAGGTAACACTACTCACTATCGTGTGACCTAACTCTAATATATAGAGTGTGGATACTTTGAAGTTTGGACTTACTTGACAGTTTGACACTTGTCACTATAACGGCCCCCAAGGGCAACAACAAGGGGATGGGGGCCTTCACTATAAGGTTATCAGGGGGGGCAAGACGATCAACATGGTGTATCTCCAGTTGCTTGATCTATGGAGTACTTATAATAATATGGAAGCAAATGAGATGAGGGAGGCCGCCTTCTCTTTTGTGTTGGTCTTGGTTGCTATGGCCTTCTTCTATGCTGCTTGGAAGCTCCTTCTTGCCTTCTAATGGCCATGGCCCCTCCGCATCAAGCGAGCCTTCGAGGCCCATGGCATCTAATGCATGCCCTTTTGCCCCCCACGTGGTCCCCCTCTTCCAAGCTACATGTGTGAGCCCCATGCCCGAGCTTTCCCACAACATCATCCACTGCACCCTCCATTACCTCCACCACTACTCCAAGCTCTATGACGAGTCTTCTAGCTTCAACTTATTCCATTATCATTCAATTCCCATTCTTGAGTCTCTGTAATTGCTCAATTCAAGGTTTCTTGTACTGATTGATCGTAATGAAGCTAAGATAAGTCCTCCTACCTTAGGCAATTGATCGAAATCTCTCATTGCATTGAATTGATGAGAGAAAAAGAGCCTCGTGTTGTTGTATTGTGAACCGAGGACAACTAATCAATACATTGAACTGATTAGGTCCTGAGGAATTCCCTCAATTGCATTTTGTAGAGGGAAGTCTTCTAAAATGTCAATTGTGGTAATTTCTCCTGAAAATTTTCTGACACTGGTTGTCTACTATCTTAACAGTATACACATCAGTTGAGAAATTTCTAACAGTGCTTATGTAATCAACCGATACAACAAACATGTCAATTGGCCAGCTTTCACATCTTGCCATGTCTTGTGTTGTGCTTTTGCTGAGCAGGTGACTTCTTTGTATTTTGGCTTGGACCACAACCCTGAGTTTTTCTTACAAAACTTGATCAAGTTAGAGAAGTTTTGTCAACCAAGTTGTTTGGGTATTATCCAAAGCCAGGGAGAAGGCATGATATTGATGACTTGATTGGCAATGGCCTTATAAACTTAGACGACGGTCAATGGGCACAACGTCAATGCATAATGACTCCATCCTTTTTTCTCAAGAAGGTAAAGGTAAGGTCCTTGCGTGTGGCTTTTACTTTTTGCTTGCATCCAAATGCACATAAATAACAGCTTATTAGGTTTGCAAAACTGCGCAAGCATGAATCAAGTCTCTATCACTTACAAGAGGACTGCTAGGGCATTCTAAGGATCAAGCTCCAAGTCTCACACAGCCATGCTGCCTCATGATATTCTTATTCTAAGTAGGCAATATGGCCCCCACTGATGTGGCTCAATGGACTTTTTAAGGGTCAAGCTTACAATTCACATGGCACTTTTGCTCATCATCTTGTTGTGTGCAGTGTTATGGTTCCAACTATGGATGCTTGCACTACTGCTATGATGGAGCAATGGGAGAGCTGCGTGGACAAAGGGGAAGGGATTGATGCATTTGATGAATTTCAAAACTTAATCGGAGATATCATTGCCCACACTATATTCGGAAGCAACTTTCACTACAACATATAAACCCAATAGCGACATTTAAAGTGATGGAACTATTCATGGAAAAATTTACTCCATCATCGCTATTCGTGTCGCTATATATTAGCGATACGATAAATTTGTCGTTATTTGCGTCACTATTTGTGTCTCTATTAGCGTCGCTATATGCACCGACATATTAGCATCGTAAATTAGGTTAGCGATGCTAATAGAGATGCTAATAGCAATGGTTGCAAAGTAAAATTTTGATGCAAATAGCAACGATTGCAAAGGGGGGGGGGAATAGGTAGTAGTGCATGCAGCCCTACAACCCTTCTAGCTACATGCACTAAATATTATTGTATAATTCATTTGCCAATGTCACCTATACCTAATGTCTCAAAATTGTACATCAGATTTTCAAAAAAAAAAAGGAATCCTATGATTCCAAAAGCTAGATATAATCAATTCAAAAAAGGATTACTTAATGAGCTTTTTTATCACTTGCTTAGGCCCAAGAAGAAGAGCTTCACTTCAAGCTTTCATTGCAGTCAGGACCCTGAGGTATGAATAAGTCCCATTGATCTTCTGCTCACTCCAACTTATTCCAAACTTGTTCAAGTCTTTTTGGAGGAGCATTTGGACATTTGTAAGAGTTATACCATGGCGTTGGAGCCAGAAACACTTATATAGAGAGTAGTAGTGCCTCTGAGCTCTACTTCTTCCTTCTTGTTTTTACCTACATCTAAGTCATCTTCTTTCTTGGCCTCACCCTTCATCAAAGGCATCTCGTGCCTCACAAGGGGGCCATCGACCTAACCTCACCCTCAATCTCAATGGATGGAGGTGTTTCAAGATCAAAAGAATCAAGCTCATCCTCCCCCTTCTCAAACTCCATTTCTTTAGCTGCAAGATGTGGTGCAAGGGTTCATCCTTCTAACATTTCCACATATCTTTGTCTTCTTTCTTATATCCTAACTCCATCATAATACATTCTACCTTTGAACACAATTCCATTCTCCATCCTTTTCCCTTCACATAATACTCCATCATAATACATTCTACCTTTGAACACAATTCCATTCTCCATCCTTTTCCCTTCACATAATACTCCATCATTTCTTCCTCTTCTTGGACTCCTTCAGATTGGAATTCTTTGGGATAGGGGTAGTCAGTGTAGAGGTATTCTCCTTCTAGGTAGTAGTTGATGGGGAAATATTTAGGGTAGTAGTATCCATCTCCTAAGGAGAATATTAGTTATAAAGGTATTAGTCATCAGGATAGCCTTCTTGGTAGTAGTCTTCAATGTAGTAGTCGAGATAGCAGAAATCGGCTCCTTCTTATTGGGGATGAGGTATTCCAAGATCTAGGCTGAGCTCATCCTCTCCCTTTTCTTCTTTATCATCTTCGTTTGATCAAAATTCTTCATCTGTTTTCACATGTTTCTTCTTTTCTTGGCTCCTTAGTTCTTTTTTTATCAAGTTCTCTCCATTTATTAGCTCTTGGACTCTTTTATCTTTCATCTACTTCAAGTATGGTTCGGCCTACTCTCTGTGGCTTCTTCGGACCCAAAGGCAGTCTCCCAATTTCACCTTAGTATGATTTCTTATTATATCCCCATATCGAGGTCTCGAGCCATCTTCACTTGCCATAGCCTGTGTGTGTGTGTGTGTGTGTGTGTTTTCTCTCTATTTTCTCCTCTTTTCTTTATCTCTCTCTCTCTCTCTCTATGAATCTCTTCATAAATAATAAGAAAGAGAGAAGGGAGAATGCACTTACATCAAAGCTTGAAGAAGAATCCTTTCGCACTTTTCTCTTTCTTCTTATTCTCCTTCATGGGTTCCCTCCTTCTCCTTTGGGTACAGTTGTCCCCTCTCTTTTTGTGGATGGTGATGAAAATGGCCGTGGCAATGGCCTCTCTCTCTCTCTCTCTTTCCCCTTGTGTTGATCTCTCTCTCTTCTTCTCTCTATGCATCTCTTCATCAACAAAAAGAAAGAGAGAAGTAAAGAAAAGAGAAAAAGAAAGAGAGAAGAGAGAATGCACTTACCTTAAAGCTCAAAGAAGAATTCTTTCATGCTTCTCTCCTTCTTCTTCTTCTCCTTCATGGGTTCCCTCCTTCTCCTTTGTAGTTGTTCTCTCTTGCATTGATCTCTCTCCCTTCTTCACTCTCTACTTCTCTCCCTCCTTCCCTCCCCACTCTCACTAAACACATCTCGTTGCAGACACAATCAAAGATAGAAAATAAAAAATCTAAAAAACAAAGAAAATGAAAGCAATGTCACCCCTCTCTCTCTCTCTTTCTCTCTCTCTCCCCATCTCCCTGTACTTTTCTTTCTTTTCCTTCTCTCTCATTCTCTCATTGTTTTCCTATTTCTCTCTCACTCTCTATTTTTTTCTCTCTATCTCTCTTTCTCCCTCTCTCTCTCTCTTCTTTTTACTCTCCTTCCTCTCTTTACCTCACCCTTCTTTTATACCTCCTCCTCTCTTCCTTCCCTCTCCCTCTCTCCATTTCTCTTTCTCTCTCTATTTTTCTTTCTTTGTTTCCTCTCTCTTTGTTTCTCTCCCCTCTTTCTCCCTCGTTGTTTCTCTCACTCATCCTCCTCTCTCCCTCCTGTCACTCTCATTTCTCTCTTCCTCTTTCTATTTGTTTCCTTTCTCCCCTTCTTTCTCTCTTCCTCTCCCTTCCTTCTTCTCCTTCCCTCCCTCCCTCCCTCTCTTTCTGTAGATCTCTTTGCAAAGAAAAACAAAAAAATAAAAGAAGAGAACACAAAAATAAAGCAAGAAGAGGTAATGTACCTACCTCAAAGGCCTAAAGATGAAACCCTTTATACCTCCTATTTGCACCTTCCCTCTCTTCTCCCTTGCACACTTCTCTTTCTTCTTTGTGTATAGCGGCGGTGGCAATGATGGTGGTGATGAGCTCCCTCTCTCTCTCTCTCTCTCTCCCTCTCTCTCTCTCTCTCTCTCTCTCTCTCTCTCTCTCTCTCACAAAGCTTTAAGCTCTCTCGTTCTCTCTTTCATTCTTTCTCGCAAATGTTTTTGCAAATGTCACGATTTTGTTTTCGAAACTTTTTTTCTTAGACTGACATTGCTATTAGCGTCTATTAGCATCGCTATATGCGTCACTTTTAATGACACCGCTTTTTTACATCACAAATGGCCGTTGCTATTGCACCATTCCCTTGTAGTGTTTGTAGAAGGCAATTGAGCTGCAGCATGAACAATAGATTATTATCAATAAGGTATCACGCACCGTCTACATCCCTGGTTCTAGGTCAAGAATCTTGTGCCCCTTTTTTGATAAGGAGCAACTTAATGATAGTGTAGAGTTCATGTGACTGGATAGCCTCAAGTAGTTGAGGGCAATATATCATGTGCAAATTCAATATGATACCAGTAATTAAAACATATATGTGCATGTTTGAGAATATGTTTAGCAACTACATTTAATCGCCATCAGTGGAAGTTGAACATGAAGATAGTCTATATACTTAGGCAGCTTGTTGAGAAGCAAATCGAAGCAAGCAGAATTGGAAGCATGCCTAGTAACTATCTTCTTAGGCTTTTAATAGCTGCAAATGCTGGACAACTGTAGGAAAGTCAAAAAAACCTATGGGGATCAATGATATTATTGATGAGTGTAAGACCTTCTTCTTTGTCAGGCATGAGACCACATCAACATTGTTAGCATGGACGTTTCTGTATTTGTTGGCAAGCAATCCTGAATGGCGGGAGTGGGTAAGAGAGGAAGTGCATGCTATTTGTGGGATGGAGCCTCCATCAGCTGAGTCGATGAATTGCCTGAAAATTGTGAGTAATCACAGCACGTTCATCTCCAATCGTTTTCATAGATAACAAGGATCCATGTGTAGGCAAATCATTCAATGAGTCGTACGCTAATATCTCTGACTGGCACTTCCACCAAGCTTAAAATATTTGCGAGCTCTAATGGCTCTATTTATAGAATCTGGAAAGGAAGTAGGCTGCATATGTTGGAATATTTCTTGCACTTTATTGTCAAACCTCCACCTTTGGCTCTGCCAACAAAGTTATGAAGAAAGTCTAATTAGTTCTCTATGGATCTTGCTTCACCCAAGTTCAATCTCCAAGTTAATTGCAAATGATATAGTGACTGTCTGGATCACCGTAGATAACAAATGGTAGGAGGTGAAGTATGCCTCTGAAGAGAAATTAGAGTTTTGTGTGGATGTGCCAAGTGTCTCATCGTGGGAGCACTTTTGAATTTGAAAAAGGACTTTCTTATCCAAGCTATTAATTGTCAGCATTCTTTAGCTGGAGGTGATAAATTGCTACTTAAAAGTTTATTAAGTTTGCCATGCTTGATCCTCAGATGATGTTTGGTTCACAAGGTGGTTCTACAACTTTCCATCAGCTGAAGGTGTCGTGTGCCTTTGCTTGTTTGCAAATAGCCATGGTGTTGAACGAGGCACTGCGGTTACACCCTCCTATGGTCACTGTGATAAGGAAGGCACCCACAGACGTGCAGCTTGGGAAGATTATAGTCCCTGCAGGGACTGTGCTAACTATGCCAGTCATTACATGACACCATGATAAGAGGTATTGGGGCCTTGATGCAGTAGAATTTCGACCTCAACACTCCGAGGGTGGGGTGGGGAAGGCAAGTAGCGTCCCCCACGCCTTCATGCTATTCTCGATGGGGTCCCGCAACTGCATCGGGCAGCTTGGCCATGTTGGAAGGCAAGGTGGTGCCATAGACCATCCTACAACACTACCACTTCTGCCTCTCCCCCAACTACAGCCATGCACCCTCTGTACACATAATGGCCAAGTTTTATGCCATTATGATCATATGTATTTCCAATCATATATCTTGAGGTGGTTTCATTATCAAATTAACAATGAAAAGTGCATAATACTTCACTTACACCTAAAATGTACCGACTCTAATGTATTGCATGGGGGAGTAATATCGGTAGTCACTTTGCAACTGATCAAGACCAAGAGTGGACTAGCACCACACTTGATTCAAAGAGAGTGAGTGAAATTTCAAGACTAAACCTTAGGGAGTTAACATTCAACCTTGTTTTTATAAATTCATTCTTGTTTACACAATGATTTGGATTTATTGTCATCCACCATGCTAGCATTTGATGTCACATAATCTAATAAATGCTTCCAAAACTTTGATTATTTATTATATAAAGTTGGTGTACATCGAAGTCTTTGAAAAGTATTCTTTTTTGTGTAGCCGACTTGTGCAAATAGTACTTTTAATGTGATCAAAAGTAACTCTTTAACAAATTGACTTCTTTTTCTTGTGGAAAGCATCTTGGATGTAACCAAAAACCAAGCCAATATCCATATTTATAAATTTTAGCTCATACCAGTAACATGGAATTGATTTTGTATTCCTCTTGTTGACTGATGTAATTAGAAAACCATTGATATGTAAGATAATGGCTCGTCAAGCCTCACATAGAGGAGTCTTTGGATCCTCTTATGGCTAATAAACCTTGCCATCATGTTATCTTTGATACCCATTGCCATCAATTGAACCAACATCAATAGCCATATCAACTACTAGTATCCATCTAGCAACAACAACAATCTCAACTATTTCAACCATAGCAGTCCTAGCCACAAGTAAAGTAGTTTCTACTTCATTTTTCCCATCCATTTCAGGCATTTCCTTGGCATGACTATCCTTTGTTTGAGGAACTTCATTTTTTGCATCCATTTTAGGCACTTCCTCAACATGACTACTTTTCTGTTGCTCTAAACAATCCAACATGACTACTTTCTATTGCTCTAAACAATACTTTCTATTGCTCTAAACAATCTAACATCTTAAGCTTTAATCACATTGAGAAAAGCATCAATGTTAAGTGTGTCTGTAGCTAACTCTTAACATGCCTTAAAAATACACAACCAACCTACACTCCCAAAACATGGCTTTATATATTATGTAAAGACTCTTGTATATGAGTGCCTATAGACACAAATGAAAGGGTACTTTCGCATGATCGATTGGCTTTAAACTATGCGCAGTGAAGATGTGTACCAATGGAGCAAATCTTGCAATATTGTGGTGATTCTTATAAGAATGCCAATGATACTTTTCCATTTCTATATCTAGGGTTGCTAATAATGTGAGAATGATATCTCTTGGTTTCAATACAATGGTAGTAGGTGTATGAAAGGATTCCAGCTAAGTGTATTTCAAGATCCTTGAAGAGCAATATGGTCATTGCTAGATGATATTCACACATACACAACTCATGCAAAATACAACAATAACCCTCTCTATCCACATGGTAATTTAATAGGCATTACTGAATGTACCTCTATCTCATCATTTGCATTTGGGAAGATAATAGTATTCTAAGATTTTCTTATAGTCATTCTCATATACTATTAACCACAATTTTTTGAAGAACAAACCAAAGGAAGACAAAGTGCAAGTGCTAGAAGTTGCCTTAAAGGACACACCAATTAAAACTTGAGATTCATCAAGATTATTTTTAGGATACTTGTATTTTTCAAAATGACATTGTGTTTGAACTTGTATTAAAATGAGATTTCAACTCACTCTTGTGCAAGTTATATTTACTTTTATGGACTCACAACATTAAAGTAAAGTGCTCCATGTGATTTTCATCTTAGAAAGGCTCATAAATGCAAGGTAAAGCATGCATTAGTGTAACGAGCCCCTATCTAGGCACACTTTTAGTGGTCTATCGAGAGACGACTCTAAGCAACGCTGCCCAGCATTCCCATGGAATGTTACGGGGTTTGTCACCTAGGGTTTCTCAAGTCCGCCTCGCAATGGAACATTCGCGGTCGAGAACCCACTAGGATCGACCTGAAATTTGGGCTCCTAGGGGTCAAGGTCTCCTGACAGTATTCTAGCATCGGATTCTGGACATCCTACTTTATGCAGAGATACCCAATTCGAAGTAGATCCATACCGCACTTGGTTCAAAGAGAATGGGAAACGAGAGGGATGCGATGCTCAACCTCTCTGCGCATAGGGCATACTCCCATTCCGATCCCCTAAAACGGCACGAATCGGGGTTCTATCCTAACAATTTCTAAGGGTTGGTTGTCGGTAAAACATTGTGAGAAGCCTCCTAGTTCTTTCGGACCACCCTACTATAGAATGGACCCGTCAAGGGTTCTGCCCACCCACTTCTCTCAATAGGCATTCGTTAGTTATCTAATTAAGTCCTATCACATTTATTTGTGACATTTAAAATCAGCTTCTTTAATTAAGCCTTTTAGTGAACAAGGTTTGTTCATGTAATTTACATCATAGACACAAATACAGAGCAAGCAATCTATTGACAAACAAGTTCCTTAACTTATCCTCAAGTTAATCTTTGTCTCCTGCCCATACATGAGAAATTATGTACCACTTCTGTCCAGCAGAAGTAACTGGTCCAAATCACATGGCACCACAAATTCTATCCTTTATCTAAAATAGGATCTCCCAACATGCCCAAACATTGGGGGCCACGGAGGTCTTCAACTCCATTCTAGACCTAGCAAGGGGTGTCTAGAGCTCCACCTAACCCACAAGGTGTCTAGGAGCGAAACATCATTCTCGTAGTTGGCCTTTTCACTACTCGACCTTCGGCCTACGAATCGACTAGTGCCCTCTTCGAGTTAATCCGTGGTGCAATCATGGAGGTGATCCACCCGTGCAATATATCCTTCCTTAATTAAATCCTTTAAGAATTAAGCACAATAAGGCATTCAACCCTAATATCATCTTCGAGGAAAACATTCCTTTATCCCCATGGCAACTTGTCATCATAGACCCTTTCCATGCATTCACCATAAATCACAAGCACTTGGAATAATCATCCAAACAACAAAGAAACAACCAGTTAAATGTAAAAGCATTTAGGATGTTGTTTGGTCATCCAACCAAAAAAAAACCAATTGTATTCTTCTCAAACAATGCAAGAATAGTCGTGATAACATTTCCGTCGCATATTTGCTCTCCCCCTTGGGATCAAAGAGTGATTCTATGTAAAATTTGTTTAACACTTGTATGCACAATTTTTAATTTCATTCTTTTTACGATTATGCCATTCATAACCCCTTACTAATTCTTTCATGTAATTGCTCTATCAACGAATAAGCCATATGCAACTAGGTGCAATTAACTTCCCTTGATACATGCACTTTGCAAGCTCTATATTTTGAATATGTGAGATGAAATTTATCATTTTCGATGACCTATACTCATGCATCATAGTATGGCCATAACACTTACCACACCAAATATTAGATCTAGGTGGATTTGGAGTTGAGTTGCTCGAGGATTGTTGTGCACTAGAAGACTGTATTGTTATCGAATAAATTTCTTTCAAAGGTGTCTGCACTGCACTCATAAATTCCTCCTTCAACTTTCCTAATAATATCAACTACTTTTGCTTCATCAAGAGGGGACTGAGATTGAGGCATAGGAGGCATTCCTGTCAGCATCATATAGGCTGGAATAGAAGTGTATAGATTTAAAGGTACACTTGATACATTGGAACCTACACTTACCGATGGATTTAAAGTAACGGTCACATAAGACACATTCTTAGGTAACCCAGTTGAAGTGCTTGGATATTCCATTCGAGGTTCTTTAAATAAGTCCCTCCATTGTTGTTGGCTAAGTTGCACTTCCTCCCACGATCTAGCATGTGTTTTAGCATCGGCCAGTGTAGGTGGCCGTTGTAGGCTAACATGTTGATGAACTTTAGGATTAAGCCCATCAATAAATTTATGCTTTTGCATGGGCTCATTAGTATGGGGCCTAACGTATCTCATATGAAAATCAAAACAAGCATCTATCAATTTGAAAATACATTACTTACGACTGGTACCGCAGTTGGATTGACAGTGATACCTTCGCCTGAAGCTTCATTGTTGGTTATAGGATTGCCATCCGCACGCGACATTCTTTCCTTGGAGGCCATCGTCCGCAAGTAGATTCGAGAAATAAAGAAGGCGGAATAGATTCGAGTTAGGAGAGTGTAAGAGAAGATGGCTTAGTTGAAGACTGAGATAGAGAAAATTTGAGCTAACTCTCTCCCTCGCAGCCTCTCGAGATAACTCCTCTCTCTCTCTCTCTCTCTCTCTCTCTCTCTCTCTCTCTCCAACTACTTCTCAAAATCTCTTGAAAGGGTATCCTTCTATTTACCTCTCTCTCGCAGCCTCTCAGAGTCTCCTTATGTTTTCTTGTGCCTCCCATGCCTCATATTTATAGCGAATTGGAAAAGAAGGGTTTTGGCTAATAAGAGGAGCTCTTTGTGGAGGGGATCTTGGAAAAATCAGTGATATGATGATCAAATCATAAATCTGATGATTCCATTGGCTCCGAAAGGGGGTAAATCCTCAAAGACACTTGGTTAGAAATCTTTCAGATCGCTCCTTCTTTCTTTCCCTATTTGAAGGGATGTCTACTGCCTGTAGACTGCAATCCCAGCATGCGTGATTTTGCCAATCACTCTCTTTATTTTTTCTTTTTATAAAATCTCAAAAACTAACTAAAACATCACTTATCTTTTCTTTTAAATGACATTCAGTTCTAGAAATCTCCATATCTTTTTAGGATAATATCTAAAATATCTAAAATGTGCTAGTTTTTACCCAAAAATCTAATATTTTTGGACCATCCATACTATACATATTAACAGTAGTGATTAATATGGCTCATAACTCTCGTTCATGTTGTAACTTCTGTGAAGGGGGTGGCTACGGTCCTTGTCAATTCGAGAAAAATATCAGATTTACGACTCTTAGTTTTTTTAAACATATATTTTTAATTAAGTAAAATTTATTAGTTATAAATGTTAGTTAGTTTTTACCTTAGTTAGTCTTTAGTTAGTAATCTTACTAGCTTAGTAATTGGCTAACTAACTTTTGAACTAACCAACTAAAATGCTTGTGATTGATGGTAAATTCATGGCGAGGGTCTGTGATGACAAATTTCCATGAGGATAAATGAATGTTTTCTTGGAATAGGATATTAGGGTTGATTGCCTTGACTGTGCTTGATTCTTAAATGAATTAATTAAGGAAAGGATATTTTGCACGGGTGGATCATCTCCAAGTTTGCACCACGGATTAACCTAAGAAGGGCACTGCTCGATTCACGGGTTGAAGGTCGAGTGGTGAAAAGGTCAACCATGGAAATGGTGTTTGACTCCTAGGTGTGTGGAACTATTCCAATTGGGGAAGGATTGGTCGAAATGGGTGGGATCCTCCAAGTGTTGAAAACCCTAAAAATCTTGTATATTAGTGATGAAAAAAAGTAGAGCAAGCTTTTGATGCGTGTGCAAACTTGGGTCTCCTTGTTTTTTGCTTCTCTTTTGCATGCTTGCGAGAGAGTGAGCGTGAGAAGGAGTGAGGGACTTGAGAGGTGAAGCTCCATCTAATCTTCTTTCTTTACCTCCATCCCTTCGTGGTGAGAGGTGAAGTAGAGGGTGTATGTGAGATTGAGAGAGAGGGAGTGAGGGATGTGAGTGAAGCTCTTCTTGCACATATTCTCCCCTCCTTCTCCACATTGTCCTCTTTGCATTTTGGTGAAGTTGGTGGCAAGTACATGGATGATTTGAGGAGCTACATGTGGATCATGGAGTATATGACGAGCCTTGGAGCAAGACTACAATGAAGAGGTAAGTTGTTGCTTGCTACAACTTGATATTGGTTTACATTTATCTTTTCTCACATAGGAAGGGTTAGTGAGTAGAGTGCGAGTAGAGGTTACGTGAGAGGTAGCCATAAATATATACGGTTTGACATTTTTGAAGGAATCAGAGTTTGTCCTTAAGTCTCACATGTTTCACACTTGAAGCACAACATTATGGTCTTCTTGTTGAGACTAAGAAAAGTTCAACCATGAGATCACTCGCACTATCACAACATAGTAGAATAAGAGGTCGTCATCGTGTGCTAAGTCTGAAACACTTGAGGATAGATAGAAAAAAAAGTTTACCGATTGCGAAAGAAAAGTCTATTCACCTTTGTAAGGTTTAATCGCATTAGAATAGGATTAAATTACAAAAAAGCTATGAAACTTAACAAAATTAAAAGGAAAATTGAAACTTGGGTATCTTTGGATCTTTGTGAAAGAGAGACATTCAATTATTTAAACTTTTAAAATCCTATAAGGATCCATATTTAGGATGTCATTTGAGGCATGCAATGGATGTCCTATGGACTAAAGGAGTAGGAGGCAAATGGCCTTGCTATGAGTATATAACAAAATGTATGTCTGTCTTCAAATGCATGTGAAGAGATATAAGGAGGGTTTCATTTTGCATATTTGTTTAGAACTAGAAAAAGAAGACAATGTTTTGAAAAAGAAAATTGTAGAAAATCATATTGTGCTTTGGTAAGACCACATTAGTAAAGAGGCCAAAAGGTGTCTTTTGAAAAGAAAAAGTTTAGAAAAGCATATTGTGTTTTGGAAAAATCATATAGGCAAAGAGGTGAAAAGGTGTGTCAAAGAAGATAAGGTGGGCTTCATGAGCAAGAGGAAGTTCTTACTACAAGTTTGGAACCATCAAAGAGGGTCATCCTAAACATCAACATCACCAATGCCGTCCTCAACATCAAGTATGAGCTCTTAATTATGTATTGGATCACAATCAAGTAGGTGTGTTGTTGAGCAAGCACTTGATTGTGATCTAGTACATAACGCTTTGCGCACTAGAACACACACCTAAGATAGCATTTCTACAATTGCTTATAATAGAATTAATGTACTTGACTCCTAAACCACTCGTGCACTCATCCCTTCACCATTTACATACTAGAATTTAGCTCATGTATGCCACCATCCCATGCTCTTAACATTTGTGCACAAGCCTCCATTCGAGTGCTTGGACACACAATCATCATCTTATTCATGCACACAACCATGATGTACACATGCCCATGTCATATATTTGACTGTGTACATGACTCATGTACATCATACCACAAACTTGAGTTTGTCGAGTAGTAACAAAACTCATGCACATGTAGGTTGGCAATCCAAGTCGCACGCTTAGATAACATCCGATTCATGCACATAAACTTTGTAGCACTTATGAATTCAAGTTAGTTGGACTTGTACTTGCGCACTTGTCCATACTCATGCACATGAAAATTGATCCTTAAGCTCTCTTGCACACATGCACACACACTCGCACACATATGTAGCCATACACATGCATGTGTGCACACTAAAGCAAACACATGATCATGCACACTAACACATACGTGCACATATAGACCAACACTGGATTGCATACACATGCACTAGTTCACAAAGAACACCTATTCACACTCATGCACAATGACCAGGGCTAACTCAAGCACACATTGGCGTATTGCTTGTCCACAATGTGCAAGTCAACACTTGCACTCTTGAACACATTGGCGTATTGCTTGTCCACAATGTGCAAGTCAACACTTGCACACATAAGGCTTGGTCCACAAGCACTCTTGCACTTAGCACTTGTGCAGAACACCTTTTCACATACACACACTTCCTTAGGGTTAGCTCACACCAATAGGCTACCTATACTAGGTAGTGTTCAATCACAAGCACTTGTGCTCATGGTCAAGAAGGTAGCCTATACCTTTAAGCACGTGGATGCATAGTACCTTTGACACTCATGCATTGCATTCGTGCACATACACATAGGTACACTTTTTAGGATTTGTCCATACTAAGTAGGATTTGCACTATGATAGGTACAACTTTTAGAACTTGTGTATACTAAGTAGGGAGGATTGCACTTGTGCACATGTGGCTAAAGCACTCTTGCACACTCTTCTAAAGCACACTTACTCACATACCCCCTCACATGTACATACTTGTGCACAAAGGCTTAGTATAGTACATTCATGTGTGCTCGTGTACATAAGAAACTTGGCACATTGGTAAATAGGGAAGTCAACACATGCATGCTAGGGATGGTGCATTTTGGCACAAGGGACCATTTGCACACAGGAACTAGGGCTCATTAGGCCACAAAGGGTATCACATACACATAGGGTAAGTGCACTAGGATCTTGCACCTAAGGAGACAAGCTAGTCATGCACACTAGGAGGCAACCATTAGACACATGCATCCTTAGGTAAATCCAGGAGGAGCATGAAAATTAAACATCTAACAATCTATATTATACTATAACTCCCATTCACCCTTCAAGAAAAAGCTCTCTTTATTTCTATTCCTTGTGCCACATAGGCTTGGAAGTTGGGAGTTTTATGGTTGGTTGGGATCCCCAGGGCAAACTCCTTCTGTTAGACAAGCTTGGGAGTATTATGGTCAGTTCGGGATTCCCAAGGCAAACCTCTAAATAATATATAAAATAAAATAATAGATAGATTTTTCTAAGGTTCCAAGGTTCTAAACCCCGTTTTTCAAAATTCAAAGATGTTTTGTCAAAATTTTTGCAAATCGGTTTACATTAACCTCTGTTTGTTTGTGAACTCTCGCCATCTTGTGCAGCAGATGGCGAGAATCCACCATCTTCCTGGACAAAGAATGACGAGAATGCATCAGCCTGTTTTCTTCAGAGTTCTTCACCGCCTCTTCTCCTCGCGCAGCAGCAGCCATGGACATTTCCCGCCTGCCCCTCCTCCCCGTTCTCAGCAGCTACTGAGCTGGACTCGTCTGTGTACGCTGAAACCATTCAGACCGGGACCAAAAAGCACCCTTTCTTCCTCTACCCCTTCAATGTCGACTTTATCATCGTCGCGAGGTTCTGAGGATTGCGATGAGATGCAGAGCGCATACAGGGATGATTACCTTATACCGACCGTCTCAGCGACCATCAACTGTGGCGGCGACATAGCTGTGCGTTCAATTCCGTGAGTTTTAAACGCTCTATCTATCTATTTAACTCAAAGTAGCTCCTCAAAGATTCAAGTCATGATCGTTTTAAATTAGAGCTACATAATATACAAGTTCTCAAAGTTGAAGTCTTGCCTAGAATTTCAAAAAGGGCAATTTTAGAGGAGCACTACTTTTTAAAATTTATTAGGGTAATGCACATGAAGTTTCTTGAAAGGCAACTGCTGATGCCATATGTATGTCCCATTGTAAACCAGAGTTGTTTGCCCAGTTATCAGTGTCTAGAATAACATGCCATACACAATTGCAAAAAACTCAAGTGACCAGGACAGTGATCATTAGCTCCTCAAGCCCATGCTTTGTCCAACACGAAGTCACCTAACTGTCATTTGGGACAACTCTTCACTCTGTCTTGATCCACCTCAAGCAACCTTCACCTTGATCAAGCCACATACACTTTGGCTCCCCTTTGATCTTGTGCGCACTCTATAGACTTTCTTGCTGCTCCTTGCAACTTGGCATGAACAGAAGAAGTACCAACGTTTGTCAACCTCCTTTTACTGTTGTTGTGCTTGTTGGATATTCTCACAAACCTACTCCAACAATTGATCCATATTCACTATCAACTGATTTGCCACATAGTTCCTAGTAGAGGTCTCCAAAGCACAATTGAAGGTAGCCCCCAGTAAACTATCTCAAATGGGGTCTGTTTGATATAGTTGTGGACCATATCATCGATTTCATGCTCAACCAATGGCAGACATTCCTCCCATGCAGCCTGATGATCCTGACGATAGCAACAAAGCATGGTAATCATTGTACGATTGGAATTCTCTGCCTGTCCCATCCCCACCTAGCGTATGAGCATGTCCATGTGTGTGATGCCTAGGTGCAATAACACACTTTCCAAGAGGTTGCAACACCCAAGCCATGAGTCTAGAAAAGTAAGTAGGTGCATGGGGCAACCCAAAGGGTAGCACTATAAACTCGAACAATCCAAATAGAGTCCAAAATGCCTTGTTTGGGATATTGTTTGGAGCAATCCGAGTTTGTTGGTAACTTTGGTAACTGACTTCAAATCCAGTCTATTGAAAATCACTGAGCTTGCTAACTGATTCAATAACTCATCTATTCGTTGCAAGAGAAACTTGTTTTTGATGGTGAGCTTATTGAGTGCCTTGTAATCCACACATAGGCACGAGCTTCCATCCTTTTTAACTAACAAGATTGGAGCACTGAACAGGCTAGAGCTGACCTGATCAGTCCCAGTTCCAAAAAGTCCTTAATATGTGGCCAAAGCTCCTCAAACTCCTTGCTCATCAGGTAGGGTGCCTTTGAAGGAAATTCCATAGGTGAAAGTAAATCTTGAAATCTTTTGGTTGTGATGGGGGCTACTCATGAGGTAACTCATCCAAGAAAAGAGAATCAAACTCTTGTATAAATGTCAAGCTTGTCTTGTCCACATCTCCCTATTGTGAATAGAATATGGCATTACCAAGAGGGCAACCGATTGCAAGTTTTACTCAAAAGACATCTAGATTAAAGCGTGTATCGAAGACAATTTTTCAAAGGATTGCTTGCTGTTCATTATGAGTACATCTAGTAGACATCTTACACTAGCTCCACATGGTAGAAAGGAAACTTGTCTACTAGTGTATGGTAACTATGCAATCTTTTCACCTAGATGCATGGCATGAGGAGGTACCCTAGCTTCTTCCAAGAGGATATAATGTGACTATGCCTTATAAGCCTCAGCTTATGCAAGCTTAGTAGTTACATTAGTGTAGTCATCAAAGGGATACATTGATACAAAAATTAGAGTGCTGCAAGTCACCGACCAGAGTCCCGTGGACATTTAAAAGAACACTGCATAAAAAGTAGCTATTATGATGGAGGTAGAATGTTCTGAAGTCATCTTTGATAGTAAAGATAAACTTCTTCATGAGAAGAATGTTTAGTAGACATATTGTTGGCCAACTCGATATGGTAGAAGCAAATTTAAATGGTATATCCATTGGACAATTGACTAGTGTATGGTAGCAATTCGATCCTTTCACAGAGTTGAGGCATGAGGAGGTAACCTCATTTATGAAGGACACAATGCGATTATACATTCTGAGCATTGGCCTATATAAGCATAGTAGCTAAATCATAACATCCAAGAATTAAGGCCAATTTATGGTACTGCCATCTGGGTGATCATACCATATGTGTACTTTTTGAGCTTTAGTTGGTAAAGGATAGAAGATAAATCATTCTGGGACAATCATGAGACCAAACTTAAAGAGTTGCAAACCATGTGATCATCAATGAGAGTTTTACTAACCATTATTAGGCGTGTACCAAATAGCATGGCTCTTGTGATGATGAAACAAAATCATGCAAATAGTTTTGAGAGGAAGCATAATCCTTCATGGGAGTGTATTTTTCATTGGCATTCTAGGTTCAAATCCAAAGTAAGTAGTTTATAGCAATCTTGCATGATGCATATAACCCCTTTGCATACCAAATACGCTTTTGTGACTCATCTAGATTCGTAATCATTTGTAGGTAACATCTTAAATAAGGAATGTACACCAATAGAAATCCTTATAGTAGAGTTACAGTTTTTAGCCTTTGTCTTATAGTAGAGTTATAATTTAAATCCTTCTCTTTAGCCATACCATAGCATTATTAAACTGTATGATTCAGGATAGCCTACCCGGTATTGCTTCTTGGAAAACTAGTGGTGTAAAATTTTTGAGATGCTTTGCTTTTGCTAGTAACATTTGATTAATATAACAATCAAATGTGCAATTGTAAGACACATGTGATGCACATGGCAGTTATTTCATGGTAACAGGCTAAGGACCCCGAGAAAGTAACGGGTGCCAATGGCAAAAGTTGTGACATGTTATGCCAATTGGGTTTTGGATGTCAGATGGTGTTAGTTTTGGCCCTAGGATAGTTAATTGGCCATTAAGTGTCAGTGGTGATACTAGGGGCTATGCACTAATTAATTAGTTTGTGTGTCCAAGGGTCAATGAATGTTGGGGATCACTTGAGGTTGTAAATGGCCTAGCCAATTAAATTGTGGATGGGCACATTTAATTTTGGGCAGGGTCAAAAGGACAAAAATTAATTTTCAGAATTAGTTAATTTTACAGATTAATTAATTGGCTCGAAATTGCTGAAAAATGGGATTAAGGCTGCCACTTGGCAAAATTGCCCATGGAATGGGAGAGAAGGCTGTTTGGGGCTAGGAGAGTCTCATTCAATGGATTGGATTGGCTGAGAGATAGAGAGAGAGAGAGAGAGGAAAGGAGTTGTTGATCAGTTTTAGGAGCTGTGGGAGGCCATTTGTTGCAAGCGATAGTTGCTAAGAGACCTTAGAAATCGGGTGACAGCATTTAATGCACCAGGGATGAACCCAACTTTCCTCCTTGGATAGGGTGGTAAAACTTGATTAAGCACTTAATTACAACAATTAATAACAGAGCATAAACTAAAATGAACACATTACCTTTACAATCTTGGACAATAGAAACTCACTTGGCCCTAAAATTGGCGCCCCTTTCGGTATAAGTTGAGATTCCACAATCTCCCTTGTTGATCCAAAAGCCCCTCGTTGTATATGCAATCAGCAAGCAAGTTGAACCAATTGCCCCTTGATTTTCACTTGAGAATTGCACAAATCGAACCACCAACTAACCAAATGCTGCCCCAATTTACATTAGATGACTTGGCATTTTAAAATACCTGTCAATTTCACGCATATCAGGTGTTGGTTTTAGTGCATGATGTCTACTCCTGTTGGTATGGGTCCCAAGGTGGCTGTCAAACCCTAATTTTTACAAAATTTTAGAGTTTACAGCAGAAATCATCCTCTTATTCACCAAACTTGACTGATATCTGCTGAGAATGGTTGAGATCTTTTCAGAAAGCCAATATGAGAGAGAGATTTGATTTTCTTCTTGAGAAAACCCTAAAATGTGCTTGCTCCAGCTTGCATTTAATACCGCCACCTATAGCAAGGCACCTCCAAAATGTTGTCATGTGATCAACAATGCTGTTGCGAGCCCCTAGAAGGTGTCTTCCTGCTGTTCTCTGCTTGCTGAGGTCTCTGGATGGCTGCCTTCTATAGCAAATAACTGAATGACTGAGACCTAGTCCCCAAAAACGTTTTCTCAGTTTGCATGTGCATTTTTGCCAAGTGGTAGCCTTTTAAACCCATTTTTAAGTATTATCTAGTCTAATTAATTTTCAAAATTAAATCATCTTGAAAATAAATTTCAGTCCTTTTGTCCCTGCCTAAAATTAGATGTACCCATCCATAATTAAATTGGCTAGGCCATTTGCAACCTCGAGTGGTCCCTAACCTTTATTGACTCTTAGACTCCGGTATTAATTAATTAATTAATGCTAGTCCTTAGTGTCACCACTGGCACTTATTGGCCAAACAGTTGTACTAGGGCCAAAATTGACACCAATTGACCCCTTAAGCCCAGTTGGCATAACTTATCACAACTTTTGCCTTTGATAGCCACTACATCCTTGGGGTCCTTGGCTTGCTACCATGAAATAACTATGATGTGGATCACATGTGCTAAACAACCTTGCACATTTGACTAACAGGGTGTCCAATGTCGAAGAATGTTATGGTAAAGTGCGTATTTTTATTTATGTTTATTTGTTAATTGCGGTAATTAAGTGCTTCATCAGGTTTTACCACCCTCTCCCAAAAGGAAGGCTAGTTTTAATAAATCACATCAACAGCATCTCCTTGCTCTCTCTCCTTCTTTCTCACACTAGCTAGAATAGGCTTCCACCAACCCCAAAAACGTTTTTTTCCACTTGCATGGGGAAGTTTTGCCAAGTGGCAGCCTTCTATCCTATTTTTCAGCATTATCCAGCTTATTCAATTAATTTTTAGAATAGTAAATTTGAAATTAAATTAATAATTATTTTACTGTCTAGAAAAATAATCCCACCACTCAATAATTAAATTGGCAAGGCCAATTTGTTTCCCAAGTGTTCTTGAGTAGTTATTGACTCCTAGATTGGCATTAATTCGTTAATTAATGCCTATTCTCTAATATCACCATTGACATTAGTGGCCAATAAATTGGTCTAAGCCCAAATCTGATAGTGGATACCACTTAGTATGTGACAAGCATAACCTATTACAACCTTTGGCACCAACTGATATTTCGAGGTTCTAGGTTCCATATTGTGAAATAATTAACTTGCATCTCACATGTGCAAGTCACATTAGCACATTTGATAACTTTTAGGAAAATGCTAAGCAAAGCAATAAAATTTCATATCCTCAAGACACTACCCACTTTGCTTGGAGATGATAAATAATGCTACTTGAGCTTGATAATTGTAACGTGCCCAGTCCCTCAAATTGCGGGATACGTCTTAGCAGCCCATCGAGAGATCAATCTAGAAGACGCCGCCCGGTACTCCCAAGGAATGACACGGGGTTTGCCAACTAGGGTCTCTCGAGTCTGTCTCGCAACGGAACTTATTCGGCCGTTCCCACTAGGATCGACCTGAAGTCCGGGTTCCTAGCAGTCGAGTCTTCCTAATAGCCTTCTAGCATCGGTCGACAGCCGCAGCCGCTCCACTTTGCGTAGATACAATTGGACCCAAGCAGACTCATACCGCACTTGGTTCAAAGAGAATGGGAAACGAGAGGGAGGCATCGCTCGACCTCTCTGCCCGTAGGGCATAGTCCCATTCCGGTCCCCTAAAACGGTATGAATCAGGGTTTCAACTTACAAGTTCTAAGGTCCTTGTTTAACTAACGTTCGCATCAAATAAATTTCATTGAGGAAAGCTCCTGGCTAACTGAGACCACCTTGCCGTAGGGTCCACCATGCTTCCCTCAGGGGGTTGTTTTAGTTATCTAATTACCTACCACATTATGTTTGACGCATAAAAGCAGCTTCCTTAATTAACCCGTTAATCACAGGTTCTTTCACGTAATTTAGGGCACAGACACGAAGACAAGATAACAAGATTAAACACTTCCTTAACTTATCTTTAGATTAATGTTTGTCTCCCGCCCATACAGGAGAATTAAGTGTCCCTTTCTGTCTCCGTACAAAATCCTTCTGTCTCTTGGCAATAAAAACCCGAAGGTTTATCCTACCAAGATTCTGCCTTGTAACTAGTATCAAGGCCTTGAGATCCCATCTCGAGTCACGTAGAACACTTGTGTAGGATCCGAAGGCATTGGGATTTACGGCTAGAGCCCCCCTTGGCACCCAAGCGTCCTCCTATGCCAAGTAATTTCCACGGAGAGACCTCTCGCGGCGGGTTCGGTCCACATTCCCGGCGCAGATTCATAACCCCCTTGGTTAGGGTTTGGCGGTTCGCGGGGGGTAGCTAGCGCAATCCTTCCTTAATTATCCCTTTAGGAAATCATCCACAGCTGAAGCAACTAGCCCAATAACATTTTCTAGGGAAACATCCCTTTTGTTCCCATGGCAATTTATCCTTACAGTTCCTGCCATGAAAATATAATCACTTGGATATTCATCCAAAACCACAACCATTCCTTATCCTTTAGGGAATCAACCAAAGCTGAAACGACCAACCTAACATCATTTACTTAGAAAAAATGTCATTTTTCATATCAGCAATAACTTGCTCAATCCATCCTTCTTCCACAACTTACTCCCTCACATAAACTTATAACATGGCTTCCAAAATAAACCAGGCATCCCAAAGGCAGAAACCAAGCAATTGAGGTAACAACAACCACTATACTCTTCCCAAGATACAGTTTATTCTCTTTACTTACATCTAGAACATTACTTCAAGCATCCAAAGGCTATCATCCAAGTATTGGAAACAACAGTCATTGTATTCCTTTTGAGAATACAGCTTACTCCTCCTTGAGACACACCATAAGAGTCTATGATGAGTGAACACTCTTGTTTACTCTCCCCCTTGGGAACTTTCCTTCCTTGGTAGGTATTCGGCTTAGATTTCTCTAGGACTTAGAGGCTTTGTCTCTGCTCAACTTGTCAATGCAAGACAAGTTTGTATTTTTCCTAGAATACATTGTAGCTACCCATACGATAATTCAATTGTCCTTGTTTTGGATTGGAAGTAGTGCCTCCTCTCATGGTCTAGGGTCTTGACAAGCTTATTTACCTATGCACCTCACAAGGTGAAGCCTAGTTAGATCGAGTACCTTGGTATTCCATACTTAGTAACCTTTAACATACGCTAGCTAGGAGGTAGATTTATTTCATGACTTGGCTCCCTAGGTACGGTTTTCAATGATGCATGGGAGTTTCTCTAAGCTTCTTGCTACGAATTGCAACAGTTCCCATCAACGTTTATTCCTTTGTTGCAAGAAGAGACATCACTCTACTTTTGAGAATCAACGAGGACATTAGGTTCCAATACCTTTCTCTACAAGATTATTGGTGTTTAACTTAACGCAATTTAAGATTAAACTATATGCAATGTGAGGTAATGAAACCTTTCCTTCATTTTCGTTTTATCTAAATGTTATGATTCCAGCATATCTCCTTTGAATGCAAGACATCCACAATACTTCCCTTGATTACGTCGTGAGTAAAACCTATTATTTTATGTGTGCGAAAAACCATGTAAAATCCATCATAATTTTATAAAAGAACCTCGTTTAGTGCCATGGGACTGGGGTGTTAATTCCCGCTTGAGCTTCTGTCGGCTCTCGTAGCTCCCGCATCTCTCATGACTCTCAAGCTTCTTCTCTTCATCTCCTCTCTCTCTCTCTTCTTCTTCTTCTTCTCTTCTTCTCCTTCTCTCTCTTCTCTCCCTCTTCTCTCTCTTCTCTCTTCTCCTTCTCTTCTTCTCCTTCTCTCTTCTCTCCCTCTCCCTCTCTTCTCTCTTCTTTCTCTCCCTTCCTCTTCTTCTTCTTCTCCTCTTCTCTCTTGCTCTTCTTCCCCTCCTTTCTCCTTCTATCTCTCCCTCTTCTTCTCCTTCTCTCTCCTCTCTCCCTCCCTCTTCTTCTTCTTCTTCTTCTTCTTCTTCTTCTTCTTCTTCTTCTCTTCTCTCTCTCCCTCTTCCTCTTCTCCTCCTCCTACTTCTCTCTCTCACTCTCTCTCTTTGATCACAGGGGGGGTGTTGACGTCACGGCCAGGGGGGGGGCGCGTTGTGTTCCCAGGACGAGGGGGGCTGCCACTGTCCGTCGATGGAGGGGGCCGCTGCCTGCTGCAGTCCAAGCCGGGGTGCTGTCCGTTTTTTCAGACACATTCTCCACTTGCCCCTTTACATGGTATTTCTCAGATTTGGTGTTCTTAGCTCGAAAAGCCTTCTCCATAGGTTGGCCACATTAGTGAGTACTAAATGAAGATGATATTTTTTGAAAGACTTGACTTGGATGAAATTCTTGGATGCTCCACCATTCATGAAGCACCCCCCGACCATCACTTGCACAAGCACAAGATCATGTCGCCTCAAGCAAGAAGAGTCCACATCTCCTAAAGGTCCTAGCTTGAGGATAGAAGTTGTGATGGTCAAACGTGCAGCCCTTCCATGGGTTTGACTTTTGCCTTGGATGTTTTGTCCTTTGAGCGAGGCTTCTTGGGGCAACTCTTGGCAGTATGGCCCATTTGTTTGTACGTGAGATTCTTGTTTTCTTCCTTTAGCTTCTTTTGTTCCTCTTGAGCAGCTGCCTTTTTGAAAGTATCTCTCCCATGTTAAGCTAAAATGTGCATTATAAACTTAGAACCTTCATTAGCTCTCTAACACAACCCCAAAATACAAAAGCACCTAACTTTCCTTGAGAATTGCCAAAGTATGTGTGGAGATATACTAGGATTTGCAAAAGAAAACATTGAGTGTATGACTGTGACTGAAACATAGAGAACTCAAACACAAACACAAATGCGAAACGTGAAACGTGAAATGTAAAAACACAAACACAAATAGAGAAGAAAGAGAACTTTGAAACTTAAGGTAATTTACGTGTTTTGGGGTTGCTTTAAAGAGCTAATCAATTTATAATGCATATTTTAGCTCAATACCCCAATGGCCAATCAAGACTACTGAGGTGATGGTTATCTTAGATCGGGAGCTCAAAGGGTCACCCCAAAGAGGCCAAGGCATCATACAAAGGGTGCTTTCCGGGTGCACAAATGGCCCACGAGGACCTACAAAGGTCTTGATACTGTTGAGAAGGTCTCCATATTGTCGATGTCAAGACAAATGCTGAAATGTGTAGAATACCAAGAAAGGAAAGGGAGATTGATGTTGAAGACAAATGCTAAAACGTGTAGAATACCAAGAAAGAGTAGGGATCCCCTCTCAACCATGGATGTCGATGTCGAAGGAGGAAGAGGAAGTTGATATTAGACTTCTAGTGGTGCCAAGAACCATGATGAAGACTGAAGTTGATGATGTAGGTATGTGTGGGACATGCCCATACTCGATCTTGAGTGAGGGCTCTTCTGTTGACCAACTAGCGTAGGCAAGATAGAATCTCAATTTTCGGAGCTATAGAGGGCTCCATGCTAATGAGAAGTGCCAAGATAGCAGTCCACTGTGCAAATGGATCTAATGGATGAAGAAAGAAGACTTGACACTCCCCAATCGGAAGAGCAAGGGAAGAGTTAGTGACCAAGGTAGTCCAAGATGTGCTTGTACTCAATCTCGCATGATGGCTCCAATGTTGACCTGAATCATAGGCATGCTTGAAACTTGGCCTTGGGAGATAGCTCCTATGCCAATTAAGAATGTGAAGGCACAACAACCAATATAATTGTCCACTTGAATGAAAAAATAAACAAACTAGCAGTGTTGTAAATGATGTTTAAATGATAGACACACCTCAACTAAAAGGAAATAAGGATAGATGACAAGAGTAAGTATGCCTAAGATCCCATCTTGGGAGAGAAGATACCTTCTATGTCTCTATGCTAATACTCACCAAGGCAGGAACAAAAAAACAAATCTTCAACCTAGGTAGGACTGGCTAGTAATATACGTATGATGTTAGTTGAAACCAGCCTTTCTTTAGTGGATGGGCAATGCATTTTTTTGGAGCCCTTACTAAAAAATATGCTTGAAGATTTGGCAATCCAATCTCATTTATTATTTAAACTTATTATGCTAGATAAGTTGTGCGTATGTATACACAAAGCATGTACACATATACTTAGGTACTTATGTCCTTATGTCATGTTAAAAACACACGCAATTCATTTTTAGTGGGAAAGACATACATGGTCTGAGGACCATCAGAATTGTTTTGATTTACTATGCCTCTTTGCATTGCAATATAGGTGAGTTTTGGTCTGAGGACCATCAGAATTGTTTTGATTTACTATGCCTCTTTGCATTGCAATATAGGTGAGTTTTGGCGATAAAATACTGTTATGAACTTTGCTTATAGCCATACTTAGCAATAAGTGCTAATTTTTTGCATAACTTATATCCAAAATTTTGCATTTTGGACTTGTTTTATAGCCAAATTTGCGAAATTTTATCCAAAGAAAACTCACTATGGATGGATGGTAATTCTGTGATTACAACTTAATTATAACACTAAGCATTTATTGCAAAACTGAAAAATATAAGTTTACCTACTAATCTTTGGACAATGAACACTTGGTTGGCCCCAAAATTGGCGTCCTTTTAGTATCTCCTTAGCTTTATTGAAGTAGAAATTGATTTACAATGCGATTCTCCCAATCCTCTTCACAATCTAAACTTGATGGAAATGCCCCAAATTTGATGGTTGCCTCGTCCTCCACCCGATTTCAGCTGAAAATCACCTTCAGCCCTGAATAATAATTCCTGTATCTCAAGAATCAGGGCGGGGGTAGTGAGCTGGAGAGTGTGTCGTACTTCGAACGGATCCCGAATCGCAGCAAGGTAGTCATCGAGTGTCAAATACCAACAAACATAGCTAAGGAAGGTTGAATCTGATGTAGACGGTAGTGTAGGAGAGAGAAAGACTAAAAACGTAAGTGAGGAGAGAAAGACTAAAAACGCAAATGAGGATAGAGGAAACAATGAACGCAACTGGGAGGAGAGAGAAAACAGTAGTGACAGGCCAAGGAGAGAGAAAACAGCAAACGCAGGCTGAGGAGAGAGAAAATCTGCAGCAACAGCTGAGAGGAGAGAGAGAGTTTGTAGGGCGGCAGGAGCTTGCAAACATAGCAATATGTTGACGTTGCAGGTTGTATGACAGCTGGATGATGGACAACAGCAGTCGCCTGGCTGGAAACAACAGCAATATGATGATGGAGGGCTGGAAATCGGTGCCAGATGAGTGAAGACTGGGATGGACAGCTTGGACTGCAACGTCCCCCACAAATAGGATGTGGGCAGCAAGTTGATAACGCTTGAAACTTGCAAAAATGAGACTAATGATGAATGGAGGGCAGCGTACCTATTTATAGAAAGTTTGGGACCTCCTAAGTGGGTTTGCGCTTATTGGATACAGACACTCTCTAGAAACGCATTTATTTTTAAATAAACAATGTTTCATCCTTAATTAAGCATGTTTTGGGGCTGTTTAAGTGAAGCTAATGCATTTTTAGCTCAACACCATCATCCTTTGGGCCTCAGAAAGCTGCATTTGCTGCATACAACTCCTCCCCAACCTGTTTGTGCAATTTACAACAATCACTAGTCTTCCGGGGGCAGCTAGAAGGCTGTGTTTTGCAGTCCAGCTGTCGCCTTCATCATTTTGATCGTTCTCTGCCTACTATCCAAAATTTCCGAGTTACCACTGCCTTATTCAGCCTGATCCAAACACAAATCCATCTTTGTAGTTGGTAATCACATAAGGAGGCTAGCTGCTGTGTTTTAGGACCTGCTTAGCATTGAAGAGTATGACACACTCTCTAGCTGATCTATCCGCCCGAGTCCTTTAGAAATATGGAAGTTCAAGTTTTTGTATTTACTCTACATAGTGTGTTAACCTACATTGATCATTGTATCTATTCATTGTTCATTCTTCTGTGTTCATTGTCTTTGAGTTATGGTTCACCTTTGTTTTCTTCCATTATCACTTTGTGTTTTTTCGTACACTTATATTTATCGTTTGGGCATGAGTATTTCTTACACCTAGTAGTTGTCTTGATAGCAACTATCATTTCAAAGAGATCGCATCATCTTTGTGAGAAGAGAAAGGGATCAAAGCTCAGTTGAGAGTGGAGTAGACAGTGTAGAGTGTGAGAGCACGACACCCAATGGAATTATCTGAAGTGTAAGGTGCAAGTACAAAGTATAACTCTTAAACCTTAGGATTGTAAGAGGGTGTTTACACCCAAAGTGTGTGAAATACGATAAGTGCCCAAAACTGTGTAACATAGGCACATAAAATAAAGGGAATAAATCTGGGGGGAAAAAACCTCTCTTACGGAGAGTAAAAAGTGCCCAAGTGTCCTACTGAAGATCACCGAGACTTCTTTGTGAGTGTAGGTGTGAGTGAAACCCTACAAACCACCCTGGAGTGAAGAGTGATCAAAATACAAGGGTCATCCACCACCAAAGGAGATTAAATTTAAAGAATTGCGAAATGCTTCAAATTTATCATGAGGAAGAGCTTTGGTGAAGATGTCTGCTACATTACTGGTGGTAGGACAATAGACAAGGTTGATATCTCGAGCGTGTAGCCTCTCTCTGACAAAGTAATAATGGATCTCAATATGTTTCGTGCGTGCATGAAACATTGGGTCTCGTGCCACTGCAATGGCACTTTGTTTGTTAGTGAACAAAGGAGTAGGCTTCGTGATGAATACATCCAGATCAGCTAGCAAGCATCTAAGCCATACGCATTCAATTGTGGTAGTGAAAGCTGCCTTGTATTCAGCTTCATATGATGATGTGGCAACAGTGCATTGTTTATTGCTAAGCCAAGAAATGCAAGATGAGCCAAGAAAGAAATAATTGCCATTAGTGGAGTAACGAGAATCATAATTACCAGCCCAATCAGAATCATTGTAAGCATGTAAGTGCAGTGGTCCCCCCTTGGTATAAAGCAATCCAAGAGTCCTAGTATCCTGCAAGTAACGGAAAACACACTTGACAACTTGCCAATGTGACGTGTGGTTGATGCATATATTTGCTCAGGGTTGAAACTGCAAACTGTATGTCTAGCCTAGTGTTGCATAGGTAGATAAGGCATCCAACTGTTGGAGCATATGTGTGGATATCAAACAAGTCATTGTCATCATGCAATGACAACTTTAGTCTAGGTTCCATTGGTTTACAGACTGGCTTGCAATCCTGTAAGCCAAACCTCTTAAGAAGTTTACCATTATATCTCGACTGTGATAAACCAAGGCCTCCAGCATCATGAAACCAAATGCCCAAGTAATAGTGCAAAGACCCCAAATCTGACATCTCAAAAGTTTGCTGAATTTTGTTTGAATGCTGAAATCTGATCAACATGTGTCCTTGTAAACAAAAGATCATCAACATATAGACAAATGATAAGCAAGGATCCCCCCTCTTTACATATGTAAAGGGTAGACTCTGATGAGTTGTTTACAAAACCTTGGCTGAGTAAAAATGTATCAATCTTTGCATACCAAGCTCGAGGAGCTTGTTTCAAGCCATATAAAGCCTTTTTCAGCTTATAGACCAAGTGTTCGAATCCCTCAACTGCAAAATCAATGGGCCCAATCTTTGCATACCAAGTTCGAGGAGCTTGTTTCAAGCCATATAAAGCCTTTTTCAGCTTATAGACCAAGTGTTCGGATCCCTCAACTGCAAAACCAATGGGCTGGTGTGCGTACACTTCTTCATGAAGTTTCCCATGTAAAAATGCAGTCTTTATATCTAGCTGATGCACAGTCCATCCATAATGGGCAGCCAAAGCAACCATAGACCTAATGGTAGTCATGTGGGAGGTAGGAGCAAATGTCTCCTCGTAGTCAATGCTATTCTTCTGTGCATAGCCCTTGGCTACAAGCCTGGCTCTATATTTCTCAATGGATCCATCTGCATTCCTTTTCAGCTTCTTATAGATCCATTTTGTTCCAATGGCTTTCTTCCCAATAGACAAAGGCACTAAATCCCATGTTTGATTCTTTATGATGGAATCAAACTCAGCTTGCATAGCTGCCATCCAATGCACACTATGTTGTGCATCCTCAAAACATTTAGGCTCCTCATCATCAATTGTATGTGCTGCCATTACAAACTCCATGGTATGTGCACCATCATGCATACAAGCTTGCCCTCTAGTACGGCCAGCAATAGGAGCATCCAAATGACTATCTTTCATAGTCTGAAAATACCATCTAGGCATTTGTCTAGCCTCCTGACTGTGTATAAGCTCTTGCCGAATTTCAGATTCAGCACCTTGCTGAATATTTAGATCAGCCATGGGCTGATTTTCTGCATTATCCAATGGAGCAAGCGGTTGAACATTAAGTTCACTTGTCGAAACTCCAATTGTATCGCCAAATGAAATGGGTTGCAGCCCTTCACATACATCACTGGCAGCTTGATATGTGTTAAAACCAGCAAGGGATAATTCTGATTTTTCATCGAAAACCACATCTCTACTAACTAATACCTTTTTAGAGACGGGATCATATAATCTATATCCTTTGCTCTCATTGCTGTACCCCACAAAAATGCATTTCACAGCCTTGTTATCCAACTTTTTTCTGAGTACCTTGGGAATGTGTGCATATGCAAGACACCCAAAAGTACAAAAATGCCCAACAGAAGGTTTCTGGCTGTTTCAAGCCTCAAAAGGCGTGACGTTCTTTAATGCTTTGGTAGGGCATCTATTCAAGACATGGCAAGCACACATAATTGCTTCCATCCAAAAACTGTGTGGTAAGCTCTTTGCTTTCAGCATACATCTGTTGTGGAGTATAAGCAATAGTGTATTGATGAATAATGCCCTTTTGCTTCGGAAAAGAATTCAGCATAGAGGACATGTATTCCCCCAAAATTTATTGTCCCAAAATGCTCAAAATCAGTCTATTTTAGAGTGGAGCTGTACTATATGTACCAATGTTTGCTCAATATCCAAAAGCCCCAAAATTCCTGACTGACTCGCTAAGAAATCTTTGCAGTAATCGTGTCCCAGACACATATTGAAGCTGGATAGTGCCTACTTGGGTAAAAGCCCCTTCCCTAGAAGTGAATCTGAATTAAAAAATAATAAAAAAACTTGTATCTCCGATTTTGAGTTGACAAGCAGTAATTGGAGATCAATGTGGAGGCGACGACTTGTGCTGGTGGCGCGTTGGGGACTGGCAGCAATCTGGAGCATACATGTGTAGGGGTAGGTCAAGGCACAGGGGCAAGCGGGTGCAGGAGCTAGGCGAGGCGCAGAGCCTAGGTTGCAAGGCAGCATAGCTTATGGAGTTGTGCTGATGACTGTCGGGCAGATGTTGGTAATTGACGCCTGTGGAGGTGGTGCAACTGATGGGGCTGTGTGGCGTAGACTGCAGGTCGAGGCTAGGGTTGCGACTTTGGTGCAGGTTGGCACATCGACTCTAGTGCAGGTGGGTGATTGACTGGCGGAAGCAAGGTGGTGTTGAGAAACCCTTCACCCTTCACCCACAGTTTGCGCTTTTTGCGTTTTTGCGTTTTGTGTTTAGGGTTTGTAGCCCCAAAAAGGGGCGCCATCCTAGATTGATTGTGCCTATTTATAGGTCACTCTCTCATTCATTCCTCATGGCTGATTTATTCAGTCTGTCACCTCTTCTCTCCAGCCTCTCCACCGCCCTCACACCCCTTTAGGAGGACATTGGGGTTCGTGGTTCGTGGTTGTCTTTATTATCTTCCTTGTGCTATGGCACCCTTGTTTCCTTGTATCACATTCACTCCATGATTCAGAACTTCATCATTCCATTCATCAGAGTTTCTTCTCTCTTCTCTTCTCTTCTCCATGTTTGTAGAGTTCACTCTATGTTCCTCCCCGCAAACCCTACTGTCTCATTGGTATGTCATCTTTTGACATGGTATCAGAGCTGGATCTTCTCAAACAGTGGCAAAGATTCTCCACTCCAGTGAAGGCAAAGACCTATCTGTGGTGGGTTCGGCATTTACTTCTCTTCTTCTTCCACTGCAGCATCACTCTAACTAGCGACTGCTCCCTCTTGCGTTTGTTGCTTTCTAGCTTGCGTTCAAGGCTCCTGATACCGTCTCCATCTCCCCTACTGTTGCGTTTTGGTGCCGCGTTTTACTGTGGCATTCTATTGCGGCGTTCTGCTGCTGCGTTTTACTGATGCATTTTACTGCACCAATCTATTGTTGCGTTCTACTGTGGCGTTTTACTATGGCGTTCTACTGCGATATTCTATTGCTGCGTTCTACTGCGGCGTTTTATTGCGGCATTCTACTATTGCATTCTATTGCGACGTTTTATTGCAGCGTTTTATTGCTGCGTTTTATTGCGACAGTTTACTACCACGTTTTAGTGCTATGCATTGGAAGATATCTTTTTTCTCCCTCCCATCCTTCCTTATTCAGTTTACCAGACCGGTACGATGGCGTCTCCACCGACAGATTGCCCTTCTATTGGGTGCTTCTACTGCGGTACAAACGGTCATCCCACCGAAGATTGTTGACATCAATCTTTGCTCCCCACCCCTCCGAAGTATATGCGTCTTTCACCAGGCACTCCTTGTGCCACCTCTCCTTTTTGGGCCACATAGATCGTTCTACATTGGCTACTAGAGTATTATGCTCAAGGCAGTAAGCCACACCCAAGGCGCACTAAGTCCTTTTGAGCACACGGAGGCTCTAAGACCTTACGAGGTGATAAGCCCTCTTGGAGACCACCCCACTGCGCGGAGGTTTCCCCCACCTACTTCTGGGTGGTACAGTGGCTTCCACGGCCCATATCTTCTCCACAGTCCACTCTCCTAAGAGCCTGTGACTGTTCACCATCCTTGGCTCATCCCGAGTCTCCTTCTCCACCCTCTTTCACTCAGGTTCGAGAGGCCACTTTTGGGTGCTTTTCGACTTCTTTCGAGCCCTAGATACCTTCTTTGGCACAACTGGCGGTGCTTCCTTCGTCATCAAATGCTTCGTAGTCCGTGAGTCATGAGTGGTTGGATTCCCTTTCTCTCTCAGACTGGGATTCAGAGGGGGATTTTCTTACTTTTCCCTCAGAGGGGGACTTCTAGTTCTTCGGCTTTAGAGGGGGCTCCTACTTCTACTCCTTCCGATTCAGAGAGGGACCCTATGTACCATGAAGTTCTTCACACACCACCACCTTTCACTTTCGAGGAGTGGCTCTCCTTTGAGCAATCATTTCCTCTACTCATACCCAGGATGTAGAGGATCTACCTTTATCGGGGCCCTTGGATCTTCAGCAGTGACTTGGTAGCTAGGTCTTTGTATTCCTTCCAGCATGGAGTCACGGAGCTAGTGGCTTCTCTCTCGAGGTTGAGTTTCGGGTTCTATAGCTTATCCAATCTCCTGGCTATCTTCAAAGGTCTCCTTTCAGGTGGTCTTCTCAGATTACAGGGTGGATCTTCTTTGTCTCTTAGTCAGCATGGAGCCACCTCCGGAGATCGAGTAGAGGTATATATCCTTATGGTTCTCGACACCACACAAAGTCGGACATTCCTCCTATGCATTGCATGTTTTCATCATTTTTGTACTAGGGCGCTTGGGCAAGTGAATAATTTCTCCACAAGGGACACTGTCCAAGTGGCACTTGCTACATGAGCATTCTTCAACATGTAGCATTTAAAGCAGAGAGAGAAGACTAAGCTGAACATAGTTGTGATACCAACTGTGAGAACATGAAGGGATCGAAGCTCAGTTGATAGTGGAGTAGACAGTGTAGAGTGTGAGAGCACGACACCCAATGCAATTATCTGAAGTGTGAGGTGCAAGTACAAAGTACAATCCTTAAATGTTAGGGTTGTAAGAGGGTGTTCATACCTGAAGTGTGTGATACACGATAAGTGCCAAAAACTGTGTAACATAGGCACATAAAATAAAGGGAATAAATCTAGGGAAAAAAACCTCTCATACGGAGAGTAAAAAGTGCCCAAGTGTCCTACTGAAGATCATTGACACTCCTCTGTGAGTGTAGGCGTGAGTGAAAACCAACAATCTTTATCACTTACAGCTCTTGAGGACCACATTCCTCTACCTTTGCTACTATTCATCATCTAGTGTCTTCTCCAACATTCCCCTACCTAGAGGATTGTGTTTTCTCTCCCTCGACATAGCATCCTCATCCATAGGTCTTGTCGTCTAATTGGCTAGGAGAGTACAATCATCTTCAAGGCTTGATCAATGTCATTTAATTGCATAGAAGCTAAGAAACGCGTTTCTTTGAATTTGAAACTTACGAAATGTTTCTTGAAGTACGAAACATTTCTAAGAGTAAAAAACGTGGGCATTTTTATTTATTTTTATTTTTTTGGTGAGTTGGAATCCAAAACATGGTTTTTTAACAAAAACTATTGGGCAATGTTAAACATGATGATGATGATTTGTAATGATTCGTGAGGGCTCAAGATTTTGAACGAGAGACTGATTTTTTAATGATTTTGTTTAGTTATTGGACTTTGTCAATCTAGTATCTATTCTTGTCTTGAGATTTGAATGCGACTTTAGTCTCATTTATGAGTTATTTATGATATATTATGATTCATTCTCGATTTTGACATTTTGTCAGTTTGTTTTGAAATGAGAATCACTCAATCCATATTATAGATAGGCTATTTACATGTTAATTTTAATTTTCTTTGTATGATATATATGAATCATAATGTTTGAGTTCTAATGGATCATGGATATGTAACGTATAATGTATTATTCTCAATTGACTCTATTATCACTCAAGCTCAATTAGCCATTCTTTGTTTAAGAGAGAGTTCCATAGAGGTTTAGAACCTCTTTCCCCAGTCAAAACTATTAAAAATCCCTATATAAAAAAAACCCGCGTTTCTTATTTTACCTCCTCTTGAAAGAAACTTACGAAACACGTTTCTGACGTTTCGTTTCTAAACGTTTCTGGCTGCTATGTTTAATTGACTCTACTTACCTCAATACCAGTCCTAGAGACATTGAATCTTTAGGCTGCTCCGTTGTATCAACATTGTACATGATGCATTATTTCATTCTTTGAGTTTTTGAGTTTTGTGTCACAATATTTGCCGTTCACACTTTGTGTTCTTGCCTGCAAATTCTATCATTTCTTTACATGGTATCAAAGTAGAGGTGCTCCCAAGAGCTAAAGATCCTCATTCTTTGAAGGCAAATAAAGGTTGTAAGGAGCGGCAACATTATTTGAGATTCTAGAGTCTTCTTTATTCCACTACGTCATTCAAGAGATATCATTATCTTCTTCTTCCTCCCCCCCTCTCTTTACAAGTTTGATACACTAGTGTTGCTTCTCCAAAGGTGGAAGTACAGGCTGTAAAGAAATATTGGAGCACCAAAGATAACACAAGTGTATGACAGAACACAAAGTGATAATTGGAGAACACAAAGGTGAAGAGTAACTCAAAGATAGTGAACATTGAAGAATGAATAAAAAATGAATACGGTGCTCAAAGCAGTATACACGCTAAGTAAGTGTACAAAACCTCTAACTCTTGACTATGTTTCTAAAAGGACCAAGGTAGAGATGAGCTGGAGAGTGTCATACTTTGAATGGATCCCAAATCGCAGCAAGTAGCTCTGGAAGATGGTCAACAGGCAGAAAAGGGGTAGAATCATGTGGGCAGCAGCAGCAATATGCTGAAAATGCAGCCTGGATGACGTCAACTATTTGGGAATGACCTACACTATAAATTGCAGCCTGTAGATGCAGGTGATTGCTGCAGTCTACTCCTGATGGGCTGAAAATAGGCTGCGTACAGGAGTTGGGTGATGGCTGGTTGCATCATGAACTAAGGTATTTGCCAATTGAGGGGCATAGACAGCAGTGGATGATGGCGCCAACTAATGGAGAAATCTACAAAAACAAGGATGGAGGTTAAGTGGTGGGCAGCCTTCTATTTATAGATGTAGACCCCCCCAAATTAGGGTTTGGCTTATGGGACACTGCCAATGGAAGTTTGGTAGTTTACTATTTTGGGGCTGTTTTGAAGAGCTAATTGAATGTTAAAAGTTTGTAATGCATTTCTTAGCTCAACATGGACCGCTTGGTGCAACTATTGTGGCAAGAGTGGTCACTCAACTGAAGCTTGTAGTCATTGATTTTTTCTCCTTATAATGTTGGGGTTTGTTTGTCTACCCCTAGGCACTTCTTGTGCTACCTTGCCATTTTGGGTGACAAAGATCAATCTGAATTGACTATCATATTTCTATGCATAAGGCAATAAGAGACATACAATGTGCTAAACCCTTGTGAGCAAAAGGAGGGCCCAAGTCCTCACGATGTGATAAGCCTTCATGGAGACCATTGCAACAAGTAATGCAGATAGGCATGTTGCGGATTGCATCCTGATGATGTGGAGGTGCTGAATGCAGCTACACCAGCTCAATGACCAGCTTGATATGGTTTTGTTGCAAGATAACTCAAGACCAAACTTCAACACCACTCATGACCAGCAACGTATCTCTTTCGGTGGTGAAAAGATGGGGATGTGCTTTGGATTTGGAAACCATGGTAGAAAATTCAAAATAAAAAACACACTGACACTTAATACTCCTACTCAATGATGCAGTAGACAAGACTTGCTAAAGAGCAAAGTGCTACAGGTACTGTTAGTGTAGTAATATACGGGCGGCTAGGCGGAGGTGCCTTTACCCTCAACAACCTCCCACTTAAAGGTGAATCTGCCCCAGTGAGAGAGAAAAAGAAAAGACAGTACAAAGCACAAAAGAATCCAAGCATGCATCATATTTTTATTTTTTTTCAAGAGAATATTACTACATTGTTACAAAATCACTAAAATAATATCCCACATAAGGGGGAGGGGCACGACCGATGATTGCCACTCTATATAGGTTTTTGTGCTAAAAAGCAGAGTTCCCAAGTCACGAGTGGGAGTGACCAAAATGGAGTTGGAGTAAATATCTCCACACACTTGAACACTCACCGTTGTCAGTGCTCTCCCTTCAGTCAGGGAGATGGTAAAGTGGGAAGAATTGAGGTTTTCACTTGTCAAAGTGCGATTCATTGTTTGGAGACCTCCGAGGTTTGCCTTCACTCAATTGGTTTGGTTGGATTTCATGGCAACTGAAAGATGAAACACACTTGCATTATACAATTTCAAAAAGTAGGAGAGAGAAAAAAAGAAAATTGTTCAAATTATGTATTACAAGATATTGTGTAGAAGGGAGGAGAGTGGAATTGCCAAATTTGGTAACCTTAAGCAGAAACTAAAATAGCACAAGAAGGGAATATAAAAGTCTAATATTTCTTCTGATTTCTTTGTGTGCAATGAATGATTGAAGGAAGGTGGGGGAGTACTGTATGATGGACTACAATTCCAATTATATAAAACTGTGTGAGGCAAGGAGGCCATGCCAAACATTAAACAAGAAGAAAGAATTATGTGAGAGAAAAGTAAAGGCTATTATAAAAGAAGAACATGGGAGCTAGAGTTTATCAAAATTTCTCTTGGGAATGAAGCCAAAATTTCAGGTATTTCATGTGATTTTTCTTGGTCATGCTCTTTATTGTCTGCCATACCCACCTTAATTAGAGAATTCACAGAAATCAATCCAGACTGCCCTACTTCTAGCTAGCAGGCTACGTTATTTGCAGAATTTGTCACAATCAACATTGGATAAGTAGTTGAGCTGTTGTCAAGTGTGAATGAAATTTTATAATTTTAGTGATATGTTTGGTTGTGTGCCAAGGTGTTTGGACATTTATGTGTGCTGAAGGTATTGTTGTCTCTGAGATGTCAATAAGAGTCTCCACTCGTGCATGTCTAGTGGCATGATAGCTTCATATTACTATAACCATTTTCTTTGGTTACATTTTGATAGGAGGACTTGATGGAAGCCTTGATGAGTTTTGGTGCTTCCTCTGTGAGTATTGAAGATGTCAATTCCAACAAAAACAGTGGTGAAAAGGTATGTTTGCATGACAATCATACTCTTTTCTGAATTTTCTGTGAATGTTTTCGTTACTTGCCATTAAAAGAAAGGGATCCAACAACATTATTCCATACTACATTTGACAATTACAGGGGCGAATCTGCTTTTCCTCAAGTTGCAGAAAACTTCTTTTTAAACAAGCAGAGTGGTAATAGTTAAATCATTGTTACAGTAAACTTCATTTTAACCAAGTGAAGTGGTGATACTTGAATCATTATTTCAAGAGTCTATGGTCCAGAGCAACTAGCCACAGCTTTGCAAAAGGTGACATTACTGTGTCTAATCAGCCATTAGAATATTTGAGGTATTTAGTTGTACTTTGAGTTGATACTAGACTATGCCCTTTGAGAGCTTTCTGATTTCGTGCACCCATATCCATCATAAAGACTATAGAATGTTAAAACACCTTCTGATATTGGAAGATTTTGAATCATGGTATGAAGATGTTTGAAAGGTCTCACCTCTCTTCTATTCCAGAATCTCTCCTAGACTGATTCTTGCACCAAGGATTTGTATTAACTCACCGTACAATACATCAGTGCTGTCAAACTGGGTTCAAGATCCACCTTGAACCAATACAAGAAAATTTGAAAGGAACCTAGAGTTTTAGAACTGAGGATGAGTTAATCCCAATCCCTACACTTGAGTTTTCCCCTTATAACAAAATCAGTGAAGTAGATAACAAAATCAGTGAAGTAGTTCCAATTAGCTTCATGAACCATACTCTGCTTTACAATCAGCTATCTTAGGAAAGGGCTGTCAATGTTCTCTGCCTTCTAGGCAAGGGAGACATATCTAGTGACTGGATCCAAAAGATGAGTAATTAAAAGGAAGCCATGAAAGCTGGAGAGAGGGAGAGAAGATGAAGGAGACTTGTTATTATAATCTGATGGAAAAATGTTAAGTTCTACATCTTATATACCCGCCAGTGTAGTAGGTTTTTTTTCTCCATTATTTTATTTTCGTATTTTCTCCCGTATTCTCCATCTCTTACACTTTTCATATCCATCTTTTGAAGCTTTATGAAGAGCCTCCATCATTGAAACCTGTAATAAAAGATCCACCTGAAATAGATGAACAAGAAGAGATACTTCCCCTTCAGTCATGCATTGACAAGTTGATCCCTTGCAACCCCTTTCTTGATCCCCACAGGGTGTTGTAAGCCATTTGCTTGCATTTACAGAAGTATACCTACTCCCAAGAATTGAGGTGCAGGTCTTGCAGAGTGCCCACAGGTCCTACTAAGGGCTTTGATCAGTTTGGGAGCTCTATTTGGACTCTACAAGATACTTACAGGTCAAAATAGACCTCCTACAGGTGTAGATAGGGTGCTGGACTGCACAGCACAGCAGTACTTTTCCTATTACAGAATTTTCTGTATAAAATCTGGGAGCGCATGCTTATGCTCAGCTCGAAGAGGGCATCCTTGGCTTCCATTTGAACCAAAAGGCAGGTCAATTGAAGCTTCCTAGCTCAAGTTACGGGCAAAACAATGACAGGTGGTTTAACGGGACTGCACCTAACCATGGCAGGGAATAGGGGAAAAACCAAGGCCAATGAAGATGTTCAGCAACAAATCAAGGATGCACGAGAACCAAGGACTGAGAACAACCATGAAACGGATTACGAGGAGTATCCTCATGACATTGGAAGCCTCAGTGCTCTTAATGATACTCTATGCAAGCATGAGATAAGGCATAATCAAAGACATGAGGCTATTTTGGCAAGATAGGAGGCTGTACTTGCAAGCATAGTAGCAAACACAGAAAATCATGCTGAGATGATGAAGGAAATGTGTCAAATGAGAGCCAACATGGACACACTTAATGCCAATTTCTTTAAGTGGTTGGAGATTCAATTGAAGGGAAAAAAGCAAGAAGATTGGTCACATGTACATTTTGAAAGAACCACCTTCCCATCAGTTAATACGAATTCTCAGGGCATTTTAGGAAGAATGGGCATTCCCAATAGTAGCTTTGAGCTTGGCGAGCCTTCTCAGAGGCAAGAGGACCCATTGGGGAATGCATTACGGGGAAATTCTCAGCTTCCATCAATCCCCATGCCTTCAACAAGGTTTCAATAGACTTTTGGTAGGAATCACTCTCATAATAGTATCATTTTTGGCACTCAAAATGATCAATTTCAGTTGGGATAGTTTGGTTAGGCCACTCCTCGTAAATGAGAGTTGAGTGATAAGATTATCTTCTCCAATTTTAATGGCCAATCCTATTTTCCAATTGAATTGGAAGAATGGCTTTCAAGGCTTGAAGACTACTTTGATATTTTGCTAAGAAATGATGGCCAAAAGATCCACTTAGAAGGATTTACTTTTACGTGGTGGCAGTACATTAAGAGAGAAAATCAGCAAGTTGATACTTGGGATGCATTTAAAGCTCTTATGGTTCAAGTTTTTGTGTCTCCCATAGAGAAAGAAAAGCTTGCCTGGTAGTGGTACAGCTTAGAGCAGCGTGGCTTGATAGTTCGGAACTGCACAAATCAATTTTTTAATCTTTCGACGTATGTTGAGTCCATAAGTGATGATGCAAAGCTGCATAAGTATATATGGCTTGGATTCTCAGTTATCGGTTGATGTTTCAGCGTAGTTACCTTCCGATTTGTTCAAGGCTATTGAATTGGTTGAAAGATACTCCCGTAAGTATTGTAGGGATACTTCAGTTCAGTCACAATATGGACAGCAAAGAGGCTTGTCTCAACCATCTTTTGGGTAGCCTAGAGAGCCTACACAGTCCAATTTTGGACAACAAAGAGTTGCTATAAAGTAGGGCCAGTTTGGGGTCAATTATGGTGGTGGAAATATGCCATTTAGCACCCCCTAGAGTTCCCACGTATCCCACCTTCAATGCCTCAAGACAAACCAATAATTTCAGGGCAGTATACAATGGCAGGACTGAGAATAAACAAGGGGACAGCAAGAACAAGAATGTCTCTGCTTTTGGTGGTCAACGATCCATTCCCATGGATTTGTACAAAGAGAAAGGAAAGAAAAAGGACTTTGTTTCAAGTGTGGGGAAAAGTACACAGCTGAACATGCTTTCAAATGTGCTTATAGAAATGCAAAGGCAAGAGTCCAAAGTATGTTGGTCTTTGAAGACTCGGAGGATGACCATGAGGATGCAAGTGCCTTTGTAATCACTGCTGAAAATGATGAGGCTGATGAAAAAATTGGGCAGGAAGAGTTCTTTGACCCTGCAGACACCTTTCCTTTTGACCCCGGTAGTCATGTACGTGTAGATATGGGTGACAAGAATGACTCGCATGCTGCTGCCACTATTTGTACTATCTCCATGGATGCTTGGATAAGATCAAAGAGTCTTAATACTCTTCATCTTCAATGACAAGATCAATCCTCAAAGCAAGGAAGAATTGGACAGGATGCAGGCTCTACTTCAGCAATGTAAGTTGAACTCAAAGAGAGCTTAAGATCAAATGAAGCTTTATGCTGATGGGAAAAGACGGGACTTTGAGTTTCAAAAAGGGGATTTGGTTTTGCTGAAAGTACCTAAGTCTAGGCATGCCACTCTTAAGGATGGCTCCAACAAGAAGTTAGCTCACAAGTTCTATGGGTCCTATCGAATTATTAAGCGAGTGGATGACTTGGCTTATTAGTTGTTGGAATTGCCTCCTTCCACCAAGATTCACAATGTTTTTCATGTGAGTCAACTCAAACCTTTCATTGGATCATCAGTGGATTATTTAGAAGAGCTCCCTCCTATGGATGAAGAGGGTATTATCCAATACATTCTAGAGGCAGTCATACGTCAAAGGGAAAAGAAGCTGCGCTCAAGATCAATAATGGAATACTTGATTAGATGGCAAGGATTGCCCCTTGAAGAGGCCTCTTGAGTCGCCCTAATTTCCCATCATGTAGTATGACTTTCTTCAACTCCACACTGTTGGGAATGTACAATCTCTTGTCTACAAACAAAATTCCCTCCTTGAGGGTATACATGCCATGATGCATCCTTTTAGCTCTCACTTATTCTATAATCTTATGCATTTCTTCATCATGTTCCAAGGCCTCTTTTACTAATTCATGGAAGTTGCTATTGACCATACTGATGGCCTTTAAATCGGCCTTGCGACTTAGCATATCAACTATTTTTTTTGTGGAGCATGGCTTGTGTTTGATCTCCAAGCCAAACTTGGCTAGGAAGTCGAGCCATATAGCTTGCTTGGTGGACAACTTGGGCTTGGACTAGAAGTATTTGAGTGATATGTTGTCTGTGAATACAACTATGTGTTTATCTTGTGCACAGCTCTCTGTTTTCAACCAGCTTTGATTCTGAATTATGGAAAACATTTAATGCCATATATGGGTTGAAAGTACTCAAGGTAAGCTCCGTTTCTATGTGTCAAACACCCCGATCGAAGTTACCTAGCAAAAGTTATTTCAGATTTACTACAGCAAGGTCCTGTAGCATGCTGTCCACTGTTTGCAGCACTCAATTGTTGGGTATCTCACACGCCTTACTTACGCCTACGCTCATATGGGAGTGTGTGGGTGATCACTAGGACACTGGGGCACTTTTTACTCTCGGTAGGAGAGGTTTTTTCCCCCAGATTATGTGTACTATTTTGTATGTGCTTGTGGTGCACACTTACGGGCACTTACTGTGTTCGGGTGTGAACAGCCCCTTATAACTCTAAGGTATAAGGGTTATCATTTGTACTTTCAGCTTACACTCTATTCAGTACTATTGCATTGGGTGTCGTGCTCAACTCTGTCTCTCACTCTCACACTGTCTACTGCACTTCAGCTGCACCTCGATCCTCTCCCATCTGACATTTGGTATCAGAGCTCAGCTCTGAGCTCAGCTTCTGCTTGCAACGTGCAGTCCTGACCGCACTCGAGCCACCTCTGTTCTGCATCTGCCCTGCGCGCAGCTCCAACAGTCGGCGCGCAACACTGCCCTGTCCCAGCGCGCCACCAGCAGGCGTGTCGCGTCAGCTGCAGGTGCTGACGTTTGTCAGCGCAGGCTTCTCACTACAGTCGTCCACGTCAGCAGCTGCCCGTCAGCAGTCGCTCGTCAGCTCGCGAGCAGCTCCACCAGTCCGCCAGGGCCCTGTTTCGTGCAGGCGGAGTCAACGCCTGCTCGCGACAGTCTTACCTCGCCGTTTTTGACCACGCACAACTCGCGACCTGCCTGCCCGCTTCAGATTCGCGCAGCCCGCCAATCTGCCTACCGCCGTTGTAAAGCTCCACGTCAGCCAGTCCGCCCGCCCGTCAGACGACCTGCTCCACGTCAGTACTCTGCCACACGACCAGGTAAAATTTTCAAAAATTTTATTATTTCAGCCCAGAATAAAATTCTGGAAGCGGCGGTTCACACGCAGTTGGCACAGATTTACTGGAAAAGTAAATTTCATGCAAATTTCTGACTGAATGGTCAGAAAATTTTGGGGCTTTTGTGTATTTGGAGGACAGATGCATTTAAACTGCTGATACAGTCACAGACCGACTGTTTTTGACAGAGATTTTGGCAAAATTTTGGGGATTTATTCATAACAGTGTTGCACTGCACTGTTTGCACATTGGGAAACGTGCTGTGTCTGTCTGTGACACATTGAATGCACATTTTGGGGCTTTTGTAACAGACATTTGTGACAGAAATTTTGGGCAGAAAATTTTGGGGCTTTTGATGTTTTAGTGCTGCTGAGCACTAATTGCACCTTGGAAAGCGTGCATCAGTGACAGTTTTTGTGACAGAGTACCCTTTGCACATTAATTGCAGACTTGTGTTTGCTGCAATTTCTGGAAATTTGCAGATTTCCAGCCCGTACTGCATTGACATTGCTCAATTGCCTTTTGGGAAATAATGGCAAATCAGGGAGGAGATGTATTCACCTATGTGTCCAAGGAAGACCGATTGGACGGGAACAATTATTCCCTTTGGTCTTTCATGATGAAGAATGTATTAGTGGCAAAAAATTTGTGGGATTATGTCAGTGGAGAGGAAGCACGACCGGGAGTTGTGGCTCCCGCTACTCCTCCTCCAGGAGGACGTGCAAGAGGGCAACCTCAGCCCCCTCCACCTCAGCCCGCTCAGCCACTTCCCCCAAGAACTGCAGCTCAGAAAACTTGGGATACACGGGATGCACAGGCTATGTCGCTGATTGCATTGGCAGTTCAGCGTTCTATCATTCCTCATATTCGTTCAGCAGCTTCTTCACAAGAAGCTTGGTTGATATTGGAGCAGATGTTTGCAGGAAAGAATGAGACTCGCATCTCTTTCTTGAAGAAAGAGCTAGAGACTCTAAAGATGAATGAGGGTGATTCTATGCAGGATCATCTCAACAAAATTCAGGACTTGCGGGAGCAACTCATGAATGTGGATGAGTACTACTCAGATGCGCAGCTGATTTCTACGACATTGAATTCACTGCCTCCCTCTTACTTGGCTTTTCATACTGCCTTGAACCTCACTATGAGGATTTCGAAAGAGCCCATCACTTTCATTCAGCTTGTCAGTTTGCTTCTAGAGGAGGAACAAACTAGACGGAACAGTGGTGTGGATGGTATAGCCTCGGAGCAGGCTTTTATGTCAAGGCAGAAGGGTAAAAACAGCCAAGGGAAAAATGCTTCGCAGAGTTCTGGTAGTAGTAACACTTCACAGACAAGTCAGAAACAGGGGGGCACGCAAGCCAAGAAAGGAAAATGCCATTACTGCAAGAAGCCTGGCCACTACATCACTGAGTGCAGGAAGCGCATCGCCAAAGAGAAGAAGAAGGAGTCAGGGATGTCTGTTTCTGCAGCTCCTTTCACTGCTAGTGAGTCCGCGTCCTTTGTTGCAGACAGGGACTATTGTTTTTACACTTGCAGTTATGATGTCTCTTGGGCTGATAGAGCATTTAGCTCTACAGAAGATGCTGACACTTGGTTCTTTGACAGTGGTGCTTCACGGCATATCACATCTCGTAGAGATTTGTTTGCTTCTCTTGGTGCACCTCCCGTTGGGAAGTCTGTTCAGTGTGCTAATAATGCATCATACCCTGTTCGTGGTATTGGGGAGATTCAGCTTACAGCCATTGATGGCTCTATTCTCCGCCTACAGGATGCTTTGTATGTGCCTGGCATTAAGAAGAATCTGCTTTCCATTTCTTCTATGGCACGTTGTGGTTTGCAGGTCACCTTTGATGATGACCGTTGCATGGTCCGTGACAAGGAACACATGACATTGGTCTTGACAGGTTCTTTGTGTCATGGGTTATATGAGTTGGATGCTCTTTCGGTAGATCAGTCTGCATATTTGACATCCACTCTTACTCCTGCTATGTTAGAGGCAGAGTTATGGCATGCTCGTTTGGGGCATGTAAACTATGGCAGCTTGATGCTATTACAGCGTACTCAGATGTTGGATGGGTTACCTCTCTTGGAGAGACCTCCTGAGCATTTATGCGAGGGTTGCATTTTGGGGAAAATGCATCGTTTCTCTTTTCCCCGTGATGTTGCTTTTAGAGCAACAGCCAGATTGCAGCTTGTGCATTCGGATGTTTGTGGGCCCATGCAGACACAGTCATTGGGTGGTTGTTACTATTTTGTAACATTTATTGATGACTTTACACGTTTGTGCTGGGTCTACTGCTTGAAAAAGAAGTCAGAAGTGTATGATGCATTTTTGGCTTTCAGTGCACTTGTGGAAACTCAGTCTGGTTGCAAGATTAAGACTCTCCGTTCGGACCGAGGGGGGGAATACATGTCCTCTATGCTGAATTCTTATTTGCAGCAGAAGGGCATTATCCATCAGTACACTACTGCATATACTCCACAGCAGAATGGGGTAGCAGAGAGGAAAAATCGGTCACTCATGGAGATGGCCAGATGTATGCTGAAGGCAAAGAGTTTGCCTCATAGTTTTTGGATGGAAGCCGTCGTGTGCGCTTGCCACATTTTGAACAGATGCCCTACCACGGCCTTGAAAACCGTCACACCTTTTGAGGCTTGGCACAGCCGCAAACCTTCTGTTGGCCACTTCCGTACTTTTGGGTGTCTTGCATATGCCCATATTCCACAGGTACTTCGAAAGAAGTTGGACAACAAGGCTGTAAAATGCATCTTTATGGGATATAGCAGCGAAAGCAAAGGCTACAGACTCTATGATCCCGTGACCAAGAAGGTTTTTGTCAGCAGGGATGTTGTATTTGATGAAAAATCAGAATTATCCTTGGCTGGTTTTGATACATATCAGGCTGCCCGTGATGTCTTTGAAGGGCTGCTGCCCATCACATTTGGTGATTCAGCTGGTACTTCAGCAAATGAACCTAATGTTCAGCCAGCTGCTCCTATGGAACATGCAGTAAATCAGCACATTGCTGAAACTGAAATTCAGCAGGAACTTCTACACAGTCAGGAAGCAAGACAGGTGCCTAGATGGTACACGCAGACTATGAGAGATAGTCATTTGGAAACACCCTTGGCTGGTCGTACTCGAAGGCAAACTCGACTGCATGATTCAGCACATTCCATGGAGTTTGTTATGGCAGCATGTACTCATGATAATGAGGAGCCTGAATGTTTTGAGGATGCACGACATAGTGTGCATTGGATGGCAGCCATGCAAGCTGAATTGGATTCTATTCATAAGAATTATACTTGGGATTTGGTGTCTTTGCCAGTTGGCAAGCGTGCCATTGGTACGAAATGGGTCTACAAATTGAAAAGGAATGCAGATGGATCCATAGATAAGTACAAGGCACGGCTGGTAGCTAAAGGCTACGCACAGAAAAAGGGCATTGACTATGAGGAGACCTTTGCTCCTACCTCCCGTATGACGACCATTCGGTCTATGATTGCCTTGGCTGCACATTTTGGTTGGAAAGTGCATCAGCTGGATATAAAGACTGCATTCTTACATGGGGAACTTCAGGAAGAAGTGTATGTACAGCAGCCCATTGGTTTTGCAGTTGAAGGCTCAGAAAATTTAGTATGCAAGCTGAAAAAAGCTCTATATGGTTTGAAACAAGCTCCACGAGCTTGGTACGCAAAGATAGATGCTTTCTTGCTTAGTCAGGGGTTTGTAAACAGCCCATCTGAGTCTACCCTTTATGTACATAAAGAGGGGGGATCCATGCTGATTTTGTGTCTATATGTAGACGACCTTTTGCTCACTGGAACACGTGCTGATCAGATTTCAGCATTCAAAAATAATTTACAGCAAACTTTTGACATGTCTGACTTGAGTATTTTGCACTATTACTTGGGCATCCAGTTTGTACATGATGCTAGAGGCATTGGATTATGTCAGTCAAGGTACATTGGGCAACTTCTTGAGAAGTTTGGCTTACAGGATTGCAAGCCAGTTTGTACACCCATGGAACCTGGGCTCAAACTGTCATTACATGATGACAGTGATTTGTTTGATATCCATACTTATGCTCCAGCAGTGGGATGTCTCATCTATCTATGCCACACTCGGCCAGACATACAGTTTGCCGTTTCAGTTTTGAGCAGGTACATGCATCAGCCTCGTATGTCGCATTGGCAAGCTGTGAAGCGTGTGTTTCGTTACTTGCAGGGTACTAGAGCTCTTGGATTGCTTTATGCCAAGGGAAGACCACTGCAGTTACATGCTTACAGTGACTCTGATTGGGCTGGTGATTTTGATACTCGTCACTCCACTAGTGGCAATTGTTTCTTTCTTGGCTCGTCATGCATTTCTTGGCTTAGCAAGAAACAATCCACTGTTGCCACGTCGTCATGTGAAGCTGAGTACAAGGCAGCCTTCACTACTGCAGTTGAGTGCGTATGGCTTAGACGCTTACTTGCTGATTTGGATGTATCTGTTACGGAGCCTACTCCTTTATATACTGATAGTCAGAGTGCCATTGCAGTGGCACGGAACCCTGTGTTTCATGCTCGCACGAAACACATAGAGATTCACTACCACTTTGTCAGAGAGAGGCTACATGCAGGTGATATCAGCCTTGTCTACTGTCCTACCACCAGCAATGTGGCAGACATCTTCACCAAAGCTCTTCCACGAGACAAATTTGAAGCATTTCGCGATGCTTTGAATTTGACGCCCTTTGGTGGCGGATGATCCTTGTACACTTGATCACTCTTCACTCCAGGGGGGTTTGTTGGGTATCTCATACGCCTTACTTACGCCTACGCTCATATGGGAGTGTGCGGGTGATCACTAGGACACTGGGGCACTTTTTACTCTCGGTAGGAGAGGTTTTTTCCCCCAGATTATGTGTACTATTTTGTATGTGCTTGTGGTGCACACTTACGGGCACTTACTGTGTTCGGGTGTGAACAACCCCTTATAACTCTAAGGTATAAGGGTTATCATTTGTACTTTCAGCTTACACTCTATTCAGTACTATTGCATTGGGTGTCGTGCTCAACTCTGTCTCTCACTCTCACACTGTCTACTGCACTTCAGCTGCACCTCGATCCTCTCCCATCTGACATCAATTCCTCATTGAATATGGGTCAAAATTGGATTTTTCTTATTTTCCAATCATGCCCATACATCATATTGTATCCATGACCCAACATACATACATAACCCCCACATGATTTATTGAATAACCCCTTGTAATCATGTAGCAGAGTAGTACTTTGGACTGCCCTGCCTTGTTTCGTAATAAGTGTCCATTTTGTTTTTAAGGGCAAAAACCTTTGGGTGGGGATGGAATGTAAGAGATGGGAAATACGGAAATAAAATAATGGAGGAAAATTACCTGCTACACTGGCAGGTATATAAGATGTAAGGGACTTGACATTTTTCCATCAGATTATAATAACAAGTCTCCTTCATCTTCTCTCCCCTCTCTCTCTTTAGCTTTCATGGCTTCCTTTCTTTCTTTTTTGTCTTTCTTTCTCCTCGTCACTCTCTTTTGCAGTTCTCTCTCTTCTCTTTCTCTCTCCCAGTCCTCTCCTTGACAAAAAACATTGTGAATTCTCCAATGCTATGGAAGTTGTAACATGTAACAAACATCATTTGTCTTTTCAGTGACTTGAAATGGCCCATGATTTCTTGATGCGAGCTCACTTGTCTTTAGTAACCCACAACTTATTCTCCATAAAAAGAAATCCATCTTTCATATTATAAGAGTCCATTCTTTTACCAAGTTGTAAACTCTCCCAAATGATTTTAGAGTCTTCATTAGAAGCATATATGTCTCTCATACTAGTGAAATTTGTATGGTGAATCATGGGCATTTCATGAATTCGAGGTCTTCTTGACAGGGCATTAACTACCTTGTTTTGCTTCTTAGGAATATGTAATATCTGGAAGTTAAAATTGAGCTAAATAATTGGTCCATTGAATATGCTTCTTAGAAATCTGTGGTTGGTTGAGAAAATTTCTCAGATTGTCTTGGTTTGTCTTGATGAGATTTTCTCCATCTAAAAGATAATATCTCCAATCTTTTATAGCTTGAATGATAGCCATGAACTCCTTTTCATAGGTAATAGCTTTTTTTTTGCATTTTGCAACCTTCTGCTTGCATAAGCAACTGTATGCCATTCTTGATGTAAGACTATATCAATGTAGTTTCTTGAAGCATCACATTCCACAATGAAAGGATTTGATAAATTAGGTGTAATCAAAATAGATTCTTTATTGATATAGAACTTTAGAGCTTCAAAAACTTCCTTATCTAGTTTGGTTCATTAGAATGCCATTGCTTTCTTGGCCAAATCATACAATGGTCTAGCAACCATTGCAAACCATTTAATGAATCTCCTATAATAAGAGCATAATCCCAAGAAGCTTCGAAATTTACGAACACTGGTCAATTCTGGCCATTCTACAATAGCCTTGACTTTTTTTAGGATCCAATCGAATTCCATCTTTGGATACAATTTGGCCCAAGTAGTGAATCTTTTTTAGGAAAAATTTACTCTTTTTGCCATTCGCATAAAGTTTGTGTTATGGAGTTCTTGAAAGACCATTTTCAAGTGTTGCTTACACTTTTCTTTATCTTTTGAATAAATCAAAATATCATCAAAGAAAGTTTGTGTAAACTTTTGGTATGCTCTAAAGATTCTTTCTATCATTCTATTAAAGGTTGCAAAGAGTGTTGGTGAGACCAGATGATAGCGCAAAAAACTCATACAAACCAAAAGTTATCATGAATACTATTTTATGAATATCTTGGGGAGCAATTCTGATCTGATGGTAGCCGCTCTTCAAGTTAGTCCGATTGAATATTTTGGATATATCTAACCTATCAAAGATATCATTAATTCTCGGAATGGGAAAGCTATTTTGAATTGTAATGTTGTTGAGGGCCTTATAGTCCACACAAGTGTCAAGATCCATATTTCTTTTGTACTAAGAGGGTTGGAGAGCAAAAATGTGAGGAAATGGGTCTTATTAGACCCTTCTCTAAGAGCTTTTTCTCCTACCTTATAATCTCCTCTTCTTGTGTTGGATTACACAATATGGTGGCCTATTTGGAGGTGAGCTCTTAGGAATGAGGTAAGTGATCTTTTGGTCTCTCTGGTGGTAACTCATTAGGTAAAGTGTCTGCAAAACAATCTTCATACTTCTTTAAGAAACTCATTCGCTCCTTGTTCATATCTGAGATGGACTCTTCAATTCTAGACTCTTTGTTAGAATCTTTGACAAAAATCAAGTACAAGGAAATAGACTTTTTCATCCCTGTACAAATTTGGATACGGGATAAGATATGAATAGAGTTTCCTTCCACTATCCAATCAAAAGATACATTTTTACCCTTGAAAGGAAATCTAAATTTATTTTGATTCTAATCAATGATTGGATCTATTCATCTATTTTAAAGAATTCCTAATGCAACATCATAATGACCAAGATGTCCCATGACAAAACTCTCATGATCTATGTAATCTCTTATCTCAATTCGTAGTTTCCCAAAAATGGAAGTAACTTGAGACTCTATTACTTGAAAAGCAGCACTTCACATTTTTGGTGTTTCAAACCTCTCCTTTGGTAGATGTAGAGCTTCAACTATGTGAGGATGGATACAATGATAGGTAGCCCTTGTATCAAAATAAATGAGAACGGGCTGCTTAGCAATTTTATCCCAAGCCATAAAAAGCTTCATTTTTTTTGACAGAGTTTTGTCCAATTGCAAGGATTTCTTAGGCACAATAGTTGCTTGAGGTGTTTTTTGGGATTGGTTTTCATTCTTTACCTTGTTGTGACATTGACCAGCCATGTGTCCTTTTTCTCCACAAGAGAAACATCGCCCTTCTCTTGTATATTGTATTAACTGTTGATATGTTAGCTTCTTTTTGGATGGCAGAGGTGGTGTACCTCTATCCTTATGCTTTGCTTCTTGTTTATCTAACTTCTTTTGGTCAAACATCTTGGTCTTTTTTCTTTGTGGTTCTTTTTTTGAGGCTTTACCAAGTATCCATGGTATATGTAGTCTTTCAACTTCTATGACCGCATCTTGAGCCTTTTTCAAAGTATCAGGCTTTGTCATCTTGACAGCTCACCGTACCATTGGATGCAATTGATGGATAAAAATTCTGATCTCCATATTGGAAGGAACTTTATTAAGAGATGTAAATTTCAAAGAAATAGTTGCAAACTTGTTGATAAATGTTTCATCCTATTCTTATTGTACATCGGGCTCAAAGGATGAAAGTAGAAACTTCTTGTTGAACATCTCCTTAAACTCTTTTCAAGACTAAGGTTTCCTCTCTTCTTGAATAACTGTGAGCCACCGATTTAAAGTGGGATTTTAACCATTCTAATCTTTGATTTTTCTATATAATCTTTGCCACCAAAAGCAACATAAATTTGTCTAGTAAAAGCCATTGCCTTTTGAGCATCTCTCTTACCATAGAAAATGTTAAAATTAACGGTCTTCCCTCCAAGCTTGAAGTCTCTTTTGGCATCGTTTTCCTTTGCTAAAAGTATCTTTGGAGATTCAACTACCATGGAGATAGCCAATTATTTGACTTTCTTCTTTTCCTTCTCCATGGAGGGATTCTTGGGACAAGAGGAGGTAGCTTGTGTATGATAAGACTTTGAAGTTATCGCGTGGGTCAATCCTCGAATGATAGGTGATGTGTTATCTTTCATAGACTTAGTTGCATCAGTAACATTAATACATTTTATATTGAGGTAGGCTTTTGCAGTTGTAATACCATTTGTCTCAAGAGCATTCTTAGTAAGGTAGGTGGGTGATGGTTGAAATTTGCACGGTAGAGTGAGAAACGTGCACAAAAGGATAAGGCTGAATGGTAGGCAGCCCGTTTGTTTATAGATGTTGAAGGGTGTCCCAACCCTCTCTGAAATGCAATATCTGTCCACTCTTTGCCTTCTCGAGGACATAATCAATCTTTTAAGCATCATGGTCATAGTCATGTCCCTAATTTTGTTTTAAGGGTCTAGGGATGTTCTAGGGTGCAATTGGGAAGGGCATAGTTCCTTGATGAGTTGCACTTCCATAGCCCACTTTATCTTTGTATAGCAATTTCCTTTTTTGACAGATTGTTCGGGGGGTTGTTCGTTTTCTTTTTTCCAGGGGGTGGGGGGGATTTTATTCCTACAAAGGGGATGATGTTGCAATCACATTCTAGTTTCCATGCCTTACTGATTGCTCGACTATTCGATCATGTGTCAAAAAAAGGGCATACATTGGTAGAGGCTGTAGTGGAAGTTATCCCTCACTTCCCCTCAATGGGAGTTATCATTTCCATGTAATCCCTCCAAGTCCTCCCTTTCACTTAGTGCGAGCTTACCATTCCCATATCATCCCTCCAATTGGTCTTTTGAGCATTTTATGGAGGCAAAGTGTATCCAACTAAGAACAATGGAACCCTGCAATCAATGCAAAATGTGATGGACCTTTCAAATAGAAATGATTCTCGCTGATTATCTTTGTTAAAGGTCATGTATGAAAGGAAGCTGATACAAGGCTCAGCCCTTGCACATGCGGCGGGCTATAGCTGCAATGAGGGTGCTTGGAGAGAGAAGGTGGGAGGCAAAAGAAGACAATGATCGAAGTGATGCCAGCCAACTAACAGGTGAGGCCTATAAACAGGCAAGATTGACCTAACATCCTTTAGGGTAGTGACCAAATCCTCTAGGACAATGTCTGTGAGACTATAGTAGAAAGGAACAATGAACATGGAGTGGAAGAGAAGAAGGAGACAGAAAGAGCACAGTGAGCTAAAGGAACAAAATTGACAGAAATCTGAAGGATACAAGGCTCTCAGTCAGCCTCTACATGCAGCTTGGAGTGTCAATGAGGGTGCCAAACAGAGGTAGGAGATGAAGATGAGGATGATGAGGGCTGGTACAGAAAGTTAATGAACCACTGAATGAATGTAGAGAGTGACAAGGCTGCCATAAATGGGCATAAGTGCTGAAACTGGCTGATCTGCTTTTAATGCATGTTGGACCACTTAAAGTGCCAAAAATTCGAAATGCAATGCACTAAATGCTGCCTATCTGCGAGGCAAAATATGCCCTATCCATGGCAACAAATGCTTGCCCATGAATGAGAGAAATAGGCTCCCTGATGACAAATGTAGGGATGAATCTCCACCTTAAATGTTTGGGACAAATAAATTGACAGATGAATACACTCAAAGCTCCTGATGTCCTTGCTTAATTGAGATTGAGGCTCACAAGTAGAAGATTACCCTACATGACACTCACGGCTGCTAACACCCCCTCTCAAATCTTAGATGTGGTGGAAGGCCAAAGGAGAAGGAATGGATCCGAGGGTGGTAGGAAGAGTGCCATTGGCTGGGGAGTAAGAACCTCTCTCCAAATGAAAGCCTAAACCAACAGGAGGTCACCATAGGACAATGGGAGTGGGGAGGCCTCAAATGGATCACCCTAGTGATGTCTAGTTGGGAAGGGATGAGCCAAGGCTGACCCATTTAAGAGACAATAGGAACGAGCTATTAAAGGTTCTATAACTTGCCAAAAAAGAGGAACAAAGACAAAGGGCCATGGGATGTGTATGCAAGTGGTAGGAGATGGTAGCTCAATGATGAAGAAAAGAGGCTAGCATGTGAAAGAAAGGCCCAAAGTAGATTTCAATCCTTAAAGAATCTCCTCACGATCCTAGAAATCCCCCTCTAAAACAAGGGCTAGGGCATTCACAAATGCTTCTCCAAGATCGTTCCCCTTTGACAAGGATGGGGGATACGAGGAAACCACTAGAGGAGATGGTGGGTGTTTCATCCTTGGACATTTGGATGGGCACTAATGTATTGGTTACAATGGTCATGAAGTAAAATAGTGCGAATGTTCGAAGGGCAGCTTAGGGTTATGGCAGTTGAGTCCTATTTATAGGACTCAAGGCCCTATTGCTCACATTGTTGTGCGATCACCACTCTTGGACTCTTGGCCCATAGGCCACGCATCCGTACAGTTGGATGGTGTGGGCTGATGGTATGGAATGACGGTGTTTCACGAGTGGTATTCGAAGAGAATCCTCTCACACAACTCGAACACAAGACGACAAGGTGTGCCAGTAAAGTAAATGACTTTGTTTGGGAGCTAAACTCAACTAGAAGCTTCAACAGTACAATACTGAACACCAGCAACCCTATCCTCAAATAAACGATGACAATGCCGCTTGTAGCTTGAAACACACAAAGAGCGCACACAAAGAAAAAACTTCTACAACCACAATACAAATAAGCAAGAACTTTAAGTTTGAGTCATAAACAAGCTCATTCCACATTTTTCTTAAAACATGTTTCGATTTAGGAAACGATTAAGACACTTTCATAAGTAAAAAACACTTCTATGTATTTAGAGAAGCACACACTTATTCTCTATACCTCAAGTTTCTATCTTTGTGATACAATCAAGACACTTCCATAAGTGGAAAACACTTCTATGTATTTAGAGTTAAGCACACACATTCTCTATACCTCAAATTTCTATCTTTGTGATACATTATGCTCGCTAAGGCTTTGACGCATCATAAACTCTTCAGGATTTTAGGTGTGACCTTCCTCTTCTCACAACAGGTCCAAAAACATAAGCAAGAGAAGGCCCTTAACTCCTAGTTTCTTCTCTTTATATGGTATATGTGAAAGCATGAAGCTTTTCCACTACGTTTTTAATCTTTTTTTGAAACTTTTCCTTCCTTTTCACGTTTGGCCAAAAGCCTCAGGCTTTTTTGATTTGAAAGTTGATGGATTCGTCACTGCCTGCGCCAATCTTATGGTTCTTCCTTTCAAAACGTTTTTTGCTTAATTCGTAAATGCAGGCTCAGCACATGAGCTCAGGCCAAATTACTTCCGTCAGTCTGCACAATCAGTGCGTGCTGCGACCTTCTCTCGGGCCAAATTACTTCCGTCAGTCTGCACAATCAGTGCGTGCTGCGACCTTCTCTCTGCTGGTTTCAAACGATGTCTTCTCTCTTCTTCCTCTGACAATGATAGCGTCCCTTGATCACCCTCATGCGACGATGTAGTTGCTATGATGTGCAGTCCTTCCCATGCACTAGCTATCATTCTCCTCTACACGCATCCTTCTGATCAGTCGGTCTCTTCTCAGCAATCCAGGCGGCCTTCAACATGTCGATCTCTCCACAAATCTTCTTGGTTATCCGTCATGCTGATGCCGTAGCTGCCATGTATATAATACGATCTCTACATTAGCATGAGCACTATATCTGCAGTTCTCTCTCCTGCATGTATTCCAGCGTGTTAGCTTTCTGGACTCATGTCACATTGCTGAAACAGTAGTTCGTGTTAGCTTGCTGGACTCATGTCACACTGCTGAAACAGTAGTTCGTGGCTATAGTGAGCGTGTCAATCATGCAGAGAGAAGTTGACAGCATGGCTGAACCCTGCATGTTCCAAATGCATTGCTAAACTCTTCAATCCTCTGTGCAGCTTTAGTTTGAGATTGACTTCTTGCCATCTTTACACTAACTAGCAAAAGGTGACAAAATCGCTGCGAAGATATCATCACAACATTGTTCACGCAGTTGACTCTTACTCATGACGCCCATCCTTTGGCCTTTCGCTTCTTCAAAACAAAACTTCCTCTCCTTAATATCACATTCAGTTTGCACGTTCATGAAGTCGACTCTATCTTTGTTGGCTTTGTTATTGGTAAGATCTGCAATTGCAACAAATGATTTCATCTCACCATCTTCCTTTTGATTGGCTTGTGGCCTTCTCAAAAAATTTCTCCGAAATTCTGTAGTCGATATTGCATAGAGGCACAAGAGAGGGCTATGAGATGTGGTAATGGAGCTTGAAAACCCCTCCCCTTGTATGACCACCCCGGCCCAAATCATGACAAGCCACCTTGCCAACCTCACTACGATCACTTATCCTTTCACAACCATGTCGTCTCCACAGGGCTTGATGCACGGCGACTAGTCTGCAGAACATGTCAACAAACCTCTTGTAGATACCATCTCTTCATGTAACAAAACTCAAGAGTCTCAGGAACACGAGGAACATGTACTTCTCACTTTTTTATGATAGGCTCTTGAATCATATAAAAGCCTTTCATGATAGATAATTCGCTAGTGTACATGACCACATAACCCATCCCTTGTTGATGAAATCAATATCTTCATGAAGCCCTTCTCACATGGCTCATGACATCTCATACATCTCGTCCCTTCAGTCAGCACAACTCGTATAGTTTCCATTTGACTTTTATATGAAGAATATTATTGCTTGATATATCCACAAAAATCGAGTGATTGACTATAACTTTCAAATCATATGACAACCTTAACAATGGGTTATCGTATGTACCCATATGAACATTTTTTCGGGTATGATATGTGTACTCAAACCAATTTGGAACCTCCTTTATTTTTTTCCAAAAGCATTCTTCTATAAACTCCATTGAAGTGTACACACCCTTTGAGTCTTTGGAAACTTATATTTTGTTTAAATATATCTGTTTTTGTTCATGCATTGTGTTCTAGAAAAAATATGCTATGAAAATAAACTTCGTGCTCAATTACACATGACTTTGAGAAGAAGTGCACAATTGGATCCATGCCATGCAATCATACAAGCAATGCTACACACAAAGATATGGATGCATTGAAGAATTGGTGTCTAGCTTACCTACAAGTGCCCATGTGTTATGCAAAATGAAAATGCAATTCCTTGGTTAAATTACGATCATTAACCTCACTCTCATCACTCACAAAGAAAAAATGTAGTACTCTGCTTCACCTCACCCAAAATCTCATAATTACTCAAAATAATATGGTCCTCATAATGTTGACCAATTAGCAACCCATCTTACAATTGTAGGCATCCTTCACAATCCTTAAACTCACCCAATCACCTTTCCCACTCATCTTGAGGTTCCTAATTTGGTGATGTATACCCCAACTCTTGTGCGTGCAAAATGGAAGGTGCCTCTCAAGTGCGTGTGCATCGAAGATTTACTACATATAGCTACAGTGGGCATCATGCCATGCTAGTGCTCAACGATGGTGCAAAGAGTGCATCTACCCAACCCATAGCATGGAAGTAATTGAAAAAATCAAGAGTTGACTCCCGAGTGTAGTGTATTTGACAAGTGTAATGTTCATGAAGTGCTCGTGAATCCAAGAATCCTCATGATGTACAAAGATATTGGCAAGAAAATATACCTATTTTAGAATGCCTAGTAGGTACCATGAAAGTCTTACTCCAATCTGCCCAAAAAATCACCAATCTCGACCAAGGCTATCAAGTTTTCAAGCTCAACAAATCCAAAATAACAACTCAAACAAGTCCTGCTCTAGACAAATACAAAAAATCTAGCTACAAAACAACAAAACAAATAGTTTCGCAAATAACTAAACTAAAAAAATCCTGCCCATCTAATGTTTTCCTAGGGGGTTTCAGTTTACACGAAAGCACTTGACAACGGCCCTTGGGATGTGGTCATGACTTGGTTTCTTGCTACCTCCTAGGCTAAGGGGTGAACCCCATTTGGCTCTATGGTTGGATAAGTGGCCAAAATGAGTGGACCTCGATAGAGCTCCCAATTTTCCTCACTGAATTAGAATATGGCTCAATCATGACTATGATTGCTAATAGTGCCTAGTCGCATTTTGTTCAGAAGGTTTCATGGGGTTTGTTGCTCTGATTTGGTGTTGGATAGAGCTTGGAGTTGCTAACAAATGAACTCATAGATGGAATGAGGATGAAAGAATCAACTCAATGAAAAAATTGACTATGAGAGGTATGCAATACAATAGATGCTTAAGGAGTAGAGTGCTGTCCACTGGGGCCTTTGTCTCTCAGAGGGATGGGCTGAGGACGCAGTGTAAATTCACAGCCTTTACGCTTGTACACTTCATACTACAGCTGGAATATCTTGTTTAAGAGAATTAATTCCACCATTGGATTCACTTCTCTCTTTTGTGTTGTGCATTTAGGAGACAAGCATCTTACACATAATTCAGTTGAGGTTTAAAGGAAGCTGCAGCATTATTAGACCCAATTGCCAAAGCAAAGCATTGGTGAGCTTATTATTGGGGGATTTCTTCCAAAATAGGAGCCTTGGAAAAAGCTCATTATCTTTATACCACAGTTGTTAGGGCTGTAGGAACCTTGTGTGAGAAGGATTTCCTACTACAGTAGGGCTGTAGGCATGAGGAGAGCCTTTGAGTACAGATTTTAGTGGCTATCATTAAGCCTAGAGAGGAGTATATTTGGCCCTCTTCTAGACCCTCTTTTTAACCATTTAACCAGAGACATGGATGGCCACATTATAGAGAAAATACCTTGTTTACCTTAGATAGCTTTGTTTGGAGATCTTTGACACTGGCAAACCTTCATAGAGTTGCCCCTGCACATTCAGAGATGGAGGCTTATAGGCCTTATAGGGCATACACCATGACTTGATCAGTGATAAACAGAGGTCAACCCTCCCTAATGGTCTACTCAGGATGAGACTGATGGCCATATTCTTGAAGACAGCAGGCCTTAACCTTTTCAGTATTAGCTAAAATCAGAATTTAGTAAGTGGCAGTATGGTAATATTGAATGTCAATTCAGCGACAATGAGTCTTTTTTGGAATGATTTGAACTATGAAGTGCATAGCCAAGGTTGATATGTGTGATTTTTGTTTGTATTGGTTCTTATTTTCTTCCCAAGCTTGTCTAATTTATTTGACATGAAATTATAATATGTGATGATCATCAAAAGAAACATAGACTAACATGGTTTGAAGTATATAGTTCTTTGGGTGGTAACTATGCTTTTGCTTTAATGTATGTCTGGTAGGATTCGGAAATTGGACCACTCGCTTGGGATAAAGAAAAGCGACAATTTTGGACCAAGGTAATCAGCAAACATTCTCTTGTCTTCATAATTTCCATACACCTTAAACGTACTGTTATATGCAAGGTAGGCTTAATGGATGGACTCAATGTTGAGTTAGGATTGTTGTCATGAAAACATGTATTTTTGAAACCTCACTTAAAATATGGATTAATTTTGAATCACATGATTAAGTAAATGTTGCACATGTGCGGTGCAACTGGGGTTAAAGTAAATTTATGAGCGCAGGACCTAAAGAAATCACGGGATGTCAAAGGAAAAAGTTATTATAAGTTATGCCGCAAAGGTACTTGGTGGTATCTGGTGCTAGTTGTTGGCCTAGGTCATCCATTTGGCCATAAGCGGCACTTGGTGACATTAGAGAAGTGACGTTTAATGGTACCTAACACCAATCTGATGGTCAAAGATGACGTAGAGACATTCGGGAATGGAAGTTGTCTAGCCAATTTAATTATTGGCCAGACAAATTATTTTTCAGGGCACCGAAATAATTATTAGATTAATTTTTAGTATTTAAAGGCTAAAAATTAATATTTAATTATGAAAAATATTGGAAAAACCATTTGAGAAGGTTGCCACTTGTCAAAAATGCCCATGCTAGAAATTGGAAGTTCCAAGACTTGGATTTTTCAAGGCTGAAGGTGAATTTTAGCTAAATTCAGGTGGAGAACTAGCTATCCATTGAGTTTGGGGCATTTCCATCGTCTATGAAGTGGGTTTTTTCAATAAAGCTAAAGAAATACCGAAAGGGGCGCCAATTTTGGGGCCAATCAGGTGTGCATTGTCCAAGATCAGTAGGTAAATTTGTATTTTCAGATTTGCATTAATTGTTTTTTGCTGTAATTAAGTTGTAACTAGGGATTTACCACCCATCCACGGAAGGAAGGCTGGTTACATAAGACTTGCTGGTGATTTTGAATAGCAAGGGGAGTTGGAATACCGAAATGGATTGGGAGAATCCCATTGTAAATCAGCATTTTCAATAAAGCTAAAACAATACCGAAAGGGGCACCAATTTTGGGGCCAATCGAGGGTGCATTGTCCAAGATCAGTAGGTAAATTTGTATTTTCAGATTTGCACTAATTGTTTGCTGTTGTAATTAAGTTGTAATTAGGGATTTACCACCCATCCATGGAAGGGAGGCTGGTTATATGGTTCCATTGCCGGGATACCACTCAATTCCTTGATTTGGTGGGCCCGAGGCACGTGATTGCAAGCCAAAGCTTTGTGCTAGTGCTGGTTTTTACTCTCAGTTGAGAAATTACAGCAATATGTCTTCATACAATGAGATGGACTCAAGCAATGATGATGTCTCTTAGTAAGAACGTTCACATGGGAATGAAGGAAAATGCAATACCTGCTGACCTTGGACAAGGCTTAGATTATGGATAGCAAGCTGAAAATGTTACTGTTGGGCAAGATGCATGGCCTTCAGGGCATAAGGAGGCTGATGACTAGCAAAGTGAAAAGGAATTTGATGACCAGTTCAAGAATCGGATGAGGACAACAACAAATCTCTTTGCTGAATTGGCAAAGGATCCTCAATTTACCTGATTTTTGAATGCTCCATAGAATGATAGCAAAGGCAAGAAAAAGAAGACGTCTTCTACACCTTCGGGATAGCAAGATGCACCAAAGATAATGCCAAACCCTTATTGAAGCTCCCAAAGATGCGAATGAAATAAAATAGTTGGTACCTACGGGGCAAGGAATGCACATGCAAGGCCATCACGGAAGTGCTAATCGAATGGATTTTGGATAGCCAGGCGTGCATACTATGATGGGGCAGCCAGGATATTTTGATGGAAGCATGATTTTTCATGCTATGGTTGGACAAGGACCACATACGAGAATGTATGGCACAAACCCCTATGGTATGCAACAACCAATGCATGGAGTGCAAGGCCCAATGTATTCGGGTATGGCTGGAAATATGCAAAGCCCTATGTATAGCAGCATTGGCTTGATGTCTGGGGCACAAAGTAGCATGTTTGTGATGTCTGGGGCACAAAGTAGCATGTTTGGTACTGCATCTGCACCCTCGAATGCTTATGGGGTTCAAGGAATGAATGTTGGTCATGCAAATGCTCCGTTTGGCGTTGGTTTTGATGTAAATTCAGCAAATGCACCCTTTTTGCAGTAGCCAGTGTATGACAACTTGACATCCAAAGGGGTAGCAAAAGACTATGATGAGGGTGGAAAAAGAGTGAAGTTTGAGTCCTTCAGCGGTGTACAAGATAGGCTGAAAGCTTTGACTTTCATTTTGTCAGCAGGTGGTGATACTTTTTACAGTTGCTTTTTTTATTTACTTATATAAATATTTTATTTTTCTTTTCTTTTGTTGCTGTTGCCTTTTATCCCCAGAGTTCTCTTGGAATAAGTGGGATCTTTGCATGGCCAGAAGAGGCAGCCATTGGGACAAATTGGACTAATGGTTTGTCTGAGCCTTAGGACCAGTTCCATATTGAATGGGCACTGAAGAATAGAATGCCAGTGGTTTGGGACTGTGTGCTTAGCCACTGGAGATGGTGCAGGACAATGAGCCTGGCCAAGATAGAAGATGCACATGTGAGAATGCTCACGGAATAAAAGTCACTGTAATTGAGCCACATTACACTTTTGATGTGGTCGCAATGATAAAAGTTACACATAACAACTCGAGGAATGCAGGGGTCACCATCCCTAAAATTTAGGGGGTTACTATTTTTGGGCCCCAGAATCTGTTCGCGTCATTGTCTTCGTTTTTACACGAGGATTAATTCTCTGGTCTGTGCGAGGTCAAATTTTGCACCGATCATGGAGAATTTTAGACTGGAAGGTTTAAACGGAAAATTGTTACATGTATGCCATATGGCACAAATTTCCAAAAGAGAGAGAGAGAGAGCATTAAAAAAAAACGTAATAGACATAAGGGGCAGATGGGAGAATGAAGTTTGGAGAAGCTGAGGGTAGATTGCTGCAAGAAAACCAGCCATGGAGAGTACTTCTACGTCTCTGACTTGAGCACGGAGGTAGAGCTTGCTCCCTCTGATCACCTCTCTCTCTATTCTCAGAAGAAATGCTTTGCATGATGGATTGATTCCATCGAAGGTACAATTCTGTGTTTTCTCTGCACATGATGAATCATAAGAACAGTGAACTTTGCTCATGCTGAATAAGAACAGTGAACTCTGCACATGTTGAATCGTAAGAACAGTGAACTCTGCTCGTGTTGAATAAGAACAGTAAACTCTGCACATGCTGAACAGTAAGAACAGTGTGTTGGACAATAAGAACAATGAATTCTGCACATGTTGGACAGTAGGGGATGTTGATCTGGACATGTTGTATTGTTCCTATGCAGTTGGGATTTACTAAGAAGAGATGAAAACCAACTGTTCACGGGTTATGTGTTTTGGAACATTACCATTTTTGTAATTTTCTATCTTTTAATTGATAAAGAAATACAAAGAGGAGCGCTGGTCTTCGGGGCCAATGTGGTGTTGAGCGAGGGAGAGAGGTCTCTGTTTATGTGTGTGTATGTAAAGTCCAGGTGTTAGTTGAAGGAACTACCGCTTTATGTGAGTCATAGACCGGTTGCACATTCAGCAATTTGATGCAGCCTATTCAGGGGAAAACTTCACGGAGTTCTCAAAGATTTGAAAGGCAACCACTTTCTTGAAAGGGAATGCATTAAAGTGGTGGTTCACTCTTTGGATGTAAGGTAGAGCACTGTCAACGTGGGTACAATTCAAGCAAATGTGTGCATCGAATTGGTTGACAAGTACCTTTGAGGTGGACATCATGACAGCTTGGAATAAGCTGGATGCTAAGGAATGTAAGAATTTGGAGCAATATAATAAGAAGTTTTGGGATGCATTGCTGCCTATTACTTCTTATTGCCCCATACCCCTTCATGAGCAAGTAGAAAAATATATTTGTGGGCCGCCCAAAGGAATTAGGGATTTTTGCATTAAATCCACCGTGTCTAGCATGTCTCAACTTATAGAGACTGCTAATACAGCTGATGCTTTGCTGCGTGGGAAGGATTCGAGCTTCCTAGAGAGTGGGGAGAAGTTGAATAAAAAGTTGTTTGAGGCTAAGAAAAGGAGCAGATTTGAAAATTAGCTTGAAAAGAGGCTAAAACAAGAAAGAAAGGGCTTGAAAACATTGGCACAACGTAGGGAATTGATTGTTGCAAATAAATGTTTTATTTGTGAACAAGAGGGTCACATTGCAAGGGACTGTCTTAATAGACAACAAGCTAGAAAATCAGAAAATCAAGGAGATTCTAAAGAAAAGAAGCCCAAAACATCAACGGGATTGGTGCCCGATGTTGTTAGTGAGCGAGGGTAGTTTATCATTGGTTTTTATCTTATCAAGGGAAAGCATAGCCTTTTCTGATAAGATAGTTTCATATTAAGACTTTTCTTTGCTCCATCAGGGGGAAGGGGAGGACTTGAAGAGATCCTGCCCCGCCCATATGACCCAAATCAACAATCGATAGAAAATAGGGATCATTCTCGTCCATAGCTGATTTCTATAAAATATATATTTGCATAATGATTTGTCTGTTCCTTTGATGAGTTCAATGATGATGCTGTCACAAAGCAATTAAGGCCTAGAGTTATCTTTAAAAGTCATGTTCCTCCATATACAGGACACAGAGGTATTAATGCCATGGTGAGCATTTCTTTTATTGGCCAGCTTTGAGGCATGATGTAGAACAGCTTGCTAAGATATTCATCGTATGCTAGATGGTAAAGCATGACAGGCAAAAGATGCCGGGTTTATTGCAATCCTTACCTATTCCAGATAGGCCTTGGTAGAGCATTGCAATGGACTTTATTTTTGAGCTTTCCAAGATACCTACAGGGAATTATGGGATATGGACTATCATTTGCAGGTTTAGCAAACAAGCCCATTTCATTTCGATAAGGAAGAAAATAAAGGCTGATCATATGGCACGATTGTTTTTGCAGCACATCTTTGAGTATCATGGTATGTCAGAGTCGATCATTAGTGATCAAGACCCCCGGATGACCAGTTTATTTTGGAAGGGCTTGTTTGAGAATATGGGTATCACACTAAAGTTCTCATCATCCTTCCATCCGCAGACAGATGGTCAGTCTGAGGAAGCAAATTCCAGAGTGTTAGATCTTTTGAGGTGCTATGTTTCAAACCACAAGACACAATGGAAGCAGTATTTGCCCTTGGTTGAGTTTGCTTACAACAGCACAGTGCATAGTTCTACGGGCAAACCTCCATTTGAGGTGGTTGAGGGTGGCAAGAAGGTACCACCTATTCTGCAAACTAAGGATAAGATGTTTGAGGCTGATCGTTATGTGGAAAACTTAGATGTATCCTATGCAAAGATAAAATACGCACTTCAGAGATCGCAAGAAAAGCAGAAGAGGGCAGTTAATTGCCACAGAAGTGCTTTGCAGTTTGTAGAGGGTGATTATCTATTGCTGCGTTTTGGAAAGGGAAGACTGAAAAAGATGAAAGTAAGAGTAAGATTGTATCCAAAGTTGAGTATGAGATACTATGGGCTCTTCTAAGTGTTGGAGAAGATCAGTGATGTGGCATATCAGCTGAAATTACCTCCACATTGGCGGATACACAATACCTTTCATGTCAGTGTGTTGAGGCCTTTTCATGATGATGTGCCAGAGGATATGTCTGCTGAAATTCAGCCTGAGGTTGAGGAGCTAGATGAGATTTTGGTTCCTGAGTAGATTTTGGCTCATAAGAAAAGAAAGGTCAAAGGTAAAGTTTCCAAGAGATACTTGGTGAAATTTCAGAATTATTCACAAATTTATGCCAAATGGATGAAAGAGGATGACTTGGCAAACCATCCTTAGTTGTTGTAGCTTTATCTAGATGCCTTTCAGTTAGAGCCGACTTTAGTTCAGGATCTATCAGGTTCAATAGAGCAAGGGTCCGGAGTATTGCTTGATGCTCAAGGGGGAGGTAGCACTTCACCTCCTCTAGTTATGGACAGTTCTCGTATGTAGTGGATCTTGGATGTATTCAACATGCATTTTAGGTACTGCGCTAACAGTATGTTTGCTATGAGATTACTACTTAGTGTACTAGTCAGTATGAGATGTATGCAGATGAGTATGAGTTTCACCGGGGCACTAGAACTATACTTTTGCATCAGCTTATGATCAATTTAGCATGAGTTTTGCCTGAATTTTGAGACGAAAATTTTGATCAATTTTAGCTCAATTTTTGATGAGCTTGAGAATTGTTTATGGTCACTTTTTGGATTAGTTGTGCATCAGTTTTTGCACTGATTGTGGTTGGTTAGTTTTTGCAATGAGTTTGTGATCAATTTGGGGTCAATTTGTAGCAGTTTGTAATCAGTTCTCAGATTAGCAAGTGATCAGTTTATGAATTATGCTCAGGCAATATGTGTTAGTTGATGACACTAGAGAATTGGCGTTTAATGGTACCTAATGCCAATCTGATGGTCAAAGATGGTGCAAAGACACTTGGATTAATTTTCAGTATTTAAAGGCTGAAAATTAATATTTAATTATGAAAAATGTTGGAAAAACCATTTGGAAAGGTTGCCACTTGTCAAAAATGCCCATGCAAGACTGAAAAACGTCTTTAGAGGCTGGAGAGAGGCATTTTTATAAATTCAAACTGCAAGAGAGAGGGAGGAGAGGCTGCTGGTCTGAGGCAGGGCATCTATAGGCTGTTGAGATAGGGCAGCAGTAGTAAAAACATCAATGGCATCATACCATACGTTGTTGTTCATGGAACTAGATGTAAACCATTGAAAACTGAGCATAATCTGATCATAAATTGATCACTTACTGATCTGAGAACTGATCACAAACTGCTACAAATGTAGCCCAAACTGATCACAAACTCATTGCAAAAACTGACAATCTATCAGTGTAAAAACTGATGCACAACTGATCCAGAAGGTGACCATAAACGGTTCTCAAGCTGATAAAAAATTGAGCTGAAATTGATCATAATTTTTATCTCAAAATTGAGGCAAAATTCATGCTAAATTGATCATAAGGTGATGTAAAAGTATAGCTCCAGTGCCTGGGTGAAAATCATACTCATCTGCATACATCTCATAGTGACTAGTACACTAAGTAGCGATCTCATGGCTAACATACTGTCAGCGCAGTACCTTGGATGCATGCTGAATATATCCGAGATCCACTGCATACGAGAGCTGTCCATAACTGGAGGAGGGGAAATGCTATCTCCCCCTCGAGCATCTGGCAATACTCCGGACCCTTGCTCTGTTGAACTTGACGAAGCCCGAACTAAAGTCGGCTCTAACTGAAAGGCATCTAGGTAAAGTTGCAACAATTGAGGATGGTCTGCCAAGCCATCCTCTTCCATCCATTTGGCATCCATTGGTGAATAAATTTAAAAATTCACTAAGTATCTCCTAGAAACTTTACCTTTGACCTTTCTTTCCTTATGTGCCAAAATCTGCTCAGGTACCAAAATCTCATCTAGCTCCTTAACCTCATGCTGAATTCCAGCAGACATATCCTCTGGCACATCACCATGAAAAGGCCTCAACAAACTGACATGAAAGGCATTGTGTATCTACCAATGTGGAGGTAATTTCAGCCGATATGCCACATCGCTGATCTTCTTCAACACTTAGAAGGACCCATAGTATCTCATACTCAACTTCGGATACAATCTTTCTTTTACTTTCATCTTTTTTAGCCTTGCCTTTTCAAAACACAGCAATAGATAATCACCCTCTGTAAATTGCAAAGCACGTTTGTAGTGATTAGCTGCTCTCTTTTGCTTTTCTTGCGGTCTCTGAAGTGCATATTTTATCATTGCATAGGCTATATCCAAGTTTTCCACATAATGATCAGTCTCAAATATCTTATCCCTAGTTTGCGGAATAGGTGGTACCTTCTTACCACCCTCAATCACCTCAAATGGAGGTTTGCCCGTAGAACTATGCACTGTGTTGTTGTAAGCAAACTCAACCAAGGGTAAATAGTGCTTCCATTGTGTCTTGTGGTTTGAAACATAGCATCTCAAAAGATCTAACACTGTGGAATTTGCTTCCTCAGACTGACCATCTGTCTATGGATGGAAGGATGATGAGAATTTCAACGTGGTATCCATATTCTCAAACAGGCCCTTTCAAAATAAACTGGTCATCCGGGGTCTTGATCACTAATGATTGACTCTGGCATACCATGATACTTAAAGATGTGCTGCAAAAACAATCGTGCCATATGATCAGTCTTTATTTTCTTCCTCACCGGAATGAAATAGGCTTGTTTGCTAAACCTGCAAATGATAGTCTATATCCCATCATTCCTTGTAGGTGTCTTAGGAAGCTCAAAAATAAAGTCAATTGCAATGCTTTGCCAAGGCTTATTTGGAATAGGCAAGGGCTCCAACAAACCTATCATCTTTTGCCTATTATGCTTTACCTTCTGGCATACGATGCATGTCTTAACAAACTGTTCTACATCATGCCTCAAAGCTGGCCAATAAAAGAAATGCTCAACTACCTTGACCGTGGTATCAATACCTTTGTGTCATGCATACTGAGGAACATGACTTTCAGTGATAACTCTAGGCCTTAACTGCTTTGTGACACATAGTCGTCCATGCATCATCAGAAATCCATCTCTTACACAAAGTGTCCATGCCTTTGGCCATTGCAAAGCTGATCATAAACATTAGCAAAGTTTGAATTAGCAGCATATTGCTATTTCATGGCATCCAACTCAATGTGATAAACCATGTTGACAGCTGAAATTTGTGGCTTACGTGATAGTGCATCAGCCACAACATTGTTTTTACCATCAATATGTATAATTTGAAAATGAAAAATAGAGAGAAAATTTGCCCATCTCATATATGCTTCTCTGACAACTTTGTCTACGTTAGAAAGTACCTTAAAGTTTAATAGTCTGTCTGCATTGTAAAATCAGCCCCCAACAAATAATGTTTCCACGTGGAGAGTGCATGAAGAGCCTTTCTCATAGAGATGCAAATTCTGTTCTGCACCGTGGAGAATTCGGCTCTCATAAGCCACAATTCGGCCATCTTGCATAAGAACGGTCCCAATGTTTGTTACCACATGTATCACATTGAACTATGAATGACTTCCTTAGATCAGGCAACACAAGCACAGGATCTGAAGTTATCTTTTTCTTCAACTTTTCAAATGCTGAAATTTCCACTGCTGTCCATCTAAATGGCATATCCTTCTTTTGCAAGATATGCAATGGAGATGCAATTTCAGCAAATCCACGTACATACTTCGTGTAGTAAGAATATAAACCCAAGAAGCTGCGGATCTCATGCATATTCCTCAAAGGTGGCCATGATCATATTGCTTCAACCTTTACAGGGTCCATGCAAATACTATTAGCCAATACAATATGCCCCAAAAAGTGGATTTCATGCAAAAAGAATTCACTTTTCTTGTCATTGATAACTAGCTTATGGTCATGCAGTTCATGTTTTCTATGCTCTTCCTCATTCTTTGAATAGACAATCATCCTCTATGTGGCTTGAAGATACGATCCATCATCCGATTAAAAGTGGTAGGAGCATTTGTAAGTCCAAAAGGCATAACAAGAAACTCATACAATCCAAAAGATGTCCTAAAAGCTGTCTTAGACACATCTTCTGGTCTAATGCGTATCTAATGATATCTAACTTTCAAATCTATACGGCTAAATATGGCTGCCCCTTACAATCTATCCATAACATCATCGATTCGAGGAATCGAAAAGCGATTCTTTATTGTGATCTTATTCAAAGCACGATAATCAATGCACATACTCCATGAACCATCCTATTTCTGCACCAAAAGCACTGGAGAACAAAAAGGAGATGAGCTGGGCTGAATCAACCCCTTTTCTAACAGCTCATTTATCTGACTCATAATCTCCTCCTGTTGGGCTGCTCTGACTCTGTAGGGTGGCTTATTAGGTGAACTACTTCCAGGGATAATATCTATGCCATGATCTTCTAGCCTTTCAGGCGGTAGCTACCTTGAAAGTGACTAAGAGAAGCAATCGGCATACATTTTCAGAAATGACATGCGATCCTTCTCTAACTTAGACATGTTTCCAACATTCTCACTATCATCTTTATCCTTAATAAAAATCAAATACGCTGAAAGATGATTTTTCATTACTTTGGAAATGGTTGTTGTAGATACAACAAGGACAGATTCACCTTTCAACTTTACATCAAGTGTGAGTACCTTTCCCTTATGCTGAATAGTGATCTTTTTTGCACGAGAATCAATCACTGCATGCATACAGTGACACTATGGCATACCAAGCAATATATCACAACCCTCAAGTGGATCAATGAAAAACTCTTCGTTGTCCACATATCCTTGTATATGCAATCGAAGTTTTCCAATGAGTGGTGTGACGGGCTCTGCATGGCCTTTACATGCCATTCCAACTTTCCCCATGGGTCCCATCTCATCCTCCTTGATGCCTAGATGGGCGGTCATGTCAACAAAGATGGTGTTGGCTCGTGTACCATTAGCAAAGAAAATCAATGCATGCTGATCCCTAAATTTGCCCCATGCTTTGCACAACTCAGTAGCATCATTGGGCTGATCACTAATAACATCGGGCACCAATCCCATCGATGCTTTGGGCTTCTTCCCTTTAGAATCTCCCTGATTTTCTGATTTTCTAGCTTGCTGCCTATTAGGACAATGCCTTGCAATGTGACCCTCTTGTTCACAAATAAAACATTTATTTGCAGCCATTAATTCCCTACGTTGTGCCAATGTTTTCGAGCCCTTTCTTCATTGTTTTGGCCTCTTTTCAGGCTGATTTTCAGATCTGCCCCTTTTCTCAGCCTTAAACAACTTTTTATTCGGCTTCTCCCCACTCTCTAGGAAGCTCGAATCCTTCCTACGCAGCAAAGCATCGGCTGTAGTAGCAGTCTCTATAAGCTAAGACATGCTAGACACGGTGGATTTAATGCAAAAATCCTTGATTCCTTTGGGCAATCCACAAACATATTTTTCCACTTGCTCATGAAGGGGTATGGGGCAATGATGTAATAGGCAACAATGCATCCCAAAACTTCTTATTATATTGCTCCAAATTCTTACATTCCTTAGCATCCAACTTATTCCAAGTTGTCATGATGTCCACCTCAAAGGTACTAGTCAACCAATTCGATGCAAACATTTGCTTGAATTGTACCCACGTTGACGGTACTCTATCTTGCATCGAAAGAGTGGACCACCATTGTAATGCATTCCATTTCAAGAAATTGGCTGCCTTTCGAATCTTTGAGGATTCCGTGAAGTTTCCCTCTGAATAGGCTGCATCAAACTGCTGAATGAAAGTCAAAGCTTTCAGCCTATCTTGTACATCGCTCAAGGACTCAAACTTCACTCCCTTTCCACCCTCATTATAGTCTTTTGCTACCTCTTTGGACGTCAAGTTGTCATACACTGGTTGTTACAAAAAGGGTGCATTTGCTGAATTTATATCCAAACCAATGCCAAATGGAGCATTTACATGACCAACATTCATTCCTTGAGCCCCATAAGCATTCGAGGGTGCAGATGCAGTACCAAACATGCTACTTTGTGCCCCAGACATCAAGCCAATGCTGCCATATATAGGGTTTTGCATATTTCCATCCATACGCGAATACATTGGACCTTGCACACCATGCATTGGTTGCTGCATACCATAGGATTTGTGCCATACATTCCCGTATGCGGTCCTTGTCCAACCATAGGATGAAAAATCGTGCTTCCACCAAAATATCTTGGCTGCTCCATCATAGTATGCATGCCCGGCTGTCCATAATCCATTGGATAGACACTTTCATGATGGCCTTGCACTTGCATTCCTTGCCCCGTAGGTACCAACTGTTTTATTTCATTAGCATCTTTGGGAGCTTCAAATGAAGGGTTTGGCATTATCTTTGGTGCATCTTGTTGTCCCGAAGGTGTGGAAGACGTCTTCTTCTTCTTGCCTTTGTTGTTCTTCTTTGGAGCATTCAAAAATCGGGTAAATTGAGGATTCTTTGCCAATCCAGCAAAGAGATTTGCTACTGTCCTCATCCGATTCTTGAACTGGTCATCAAATTCCTCTTCACTTTGCTGGTCATCAGCCTCCTTATGCCTTGAAGGCCGTGCATCTTGTCCAACAAGAACATTTTCAGCTTGTTGTCCATGGTCTGAGCCTTGTCGAAGGTCATTCTTGCCTTTATTGTCCTTCTTTGAAGCATTCAAAAATTGGTTAAATTGAGGATCCTTTGCCAATTCAGCAAAGAGATTTGCTGTTGTCCTCATCCGAATCTTGAACTGGTGATCAAATTCCTCTTCACTTTGCTGGTCATCAACCTCCTTATGCCCTGAAGGCCGTGCATCTTGCCCAACAACAACATTTTCAGCTTGTTGTCTATGGTTTGAGCCTTGTCCAAGGTCAGGCATTGCATTTTCTTCATTCCCATGTGAACGTTCATATTGAGAGGTATCATCATTGCTTGAATCCATCTCACTGTATGAAGACATATTGTTGTAATTTCTCAGCTGAGAGTAAAAATCAGCACTAGCACAAAGTTTTGGCTTGCAATCAAGTGCCTTGGGCCCACCTAATCAAGGAATTGAGTGGTATCCCGGCAATGGAACCATGTAACTAGCCTTCCTTCTGTGGATGGGTTGTAAATCCCTGATTACAACTTAATTACAGCAACAAACAATAAATGCAAATCTGAAAATACAAATTTACCTATTGATGTTGGAGAATGCACATCCGATTGGCCCTAAAATTGGGGCCCCTTTCGGTATTTCTTTAGCTTTATTGAAGAAGAAGTTGATTTACAATGGGATTCTCCTGATCCCCTTCTCAATCCAAAAACCTCTTGCTGTTCAAAGTGACCAGCAAGTCTTCAATCTATTTTGCCCCTTGATTCGGGCACTTAATTGGCCTTCACCTACTTCATAGACGATGGAAATGCCCCAGATTCAATGGTTGGCTAGTCCTCCACCTGAATTTAGTTGAAATTCACCTTCAGCCTTGTCGAATCCAAGTCTTGGAGCTTCCAATTTTTGGCATGCTTCCCAAGGCTGCTGCTAAATCCTAATTTTTATTGTAAATTAGGGTTTACAATAGAGAAATTTGCAATTTCTCAATCTCCAAGGGTCCAAATGCTGAGATTTTCGGAGCAAGGCTGTGAAATGGCTGGGAGATGAGAGAGAAAGTTGTAGAGAGAGAAAATTCAGAGTTTTGTCGCGAAGAATGACTGAAAATCAGTCAAATGCAACTACTGCCTTGCCACAACAGCTTGTAGATGCAAGAACTGAAGAAAATGAGTCATTTACTGTTGTTGCTCTGTCTCAACAGCCTCTAGATGCTGTCACCTGTTGTTGATTGGTCTTCTCCTGCCCTTGGCTGCCTCAAAAGGTCCTCCAATGGCTGTAAATCAGACCAATAGCATCTCCTCCCCCTCTCTTGCAAGCTGATTCATAAAAATGCCTCTCTCGAGTCTCTAAAGACGTTTTTTAGTCTTGCATGGGTAATTTTGAAAAGCGGTAACTTTCTCAAATGGTTTTTCCAGCATTTTTCATAATTAAATATTACTTTTTTATCTTTAAATACTGAAAATTAATCTAATAATTATTTCGGTGCCTTGAAAAATAATCTGACTGGCCAATAATTAAATTGGCTAGGCAACTCCCATTTCTGAGTGTCTCTGTGCCAACTTTGACCATTAAATTGACGTTAGGTACCATTAAACGCCACTTCTCTAATGTCACCAACTAACACTTATGGCCAAATGAATGACCTAGGCTAACAACTGGCACCCGATACCACCAAGTACTTGTGCGGCATAACTTTTAGTAACTTTTGCCTTTAACATCCCGTGATTTCTTGGAGTCTTGGGCTCGTAAATTTAGTTTAACCCCAGTTGCACCTCACATGTGCAACATTTACTTAATCATGTGATTAAAAATTAATCCACATGTTAAGTGAGGTTTAAAAAATACATGTCTGTATGACATGGGAACTCTCCGCGCTCCGCAACTCTTAGGTAAGACCATGGCCCACTGCGAAAAAACTCCTGTGGTAGCAGTTGCGCCTGTCTTGGGAAAGTGTGACGAGCAGCATGGACGGATGAGTTGGTGGCTGTGGGGGGGGGGGAGGGGAGACTCGATTGTCGGTGAGTGGAGGATGTCGGCGTATGGGGCTCCTCCCCTCCTGTGGGGGAGGGGGGGGGAGAGAGAGAGAGAGAGAGAGAATGGGTGGGGATTAGGGGGGTTGGTCGGTGGGGCTGATGGTGGGGAGGGGGAGACTCAAGGGGTGGTGGGATGGTTGGGGGACACACGGCGGTTGTGGGCGGGGGGGACTGGTAGCTCTAGAGGGGGGGGGGGGGGGGTTGACTGTGGACTAGCGTCGGGGGGGCAACCGTAGGGAGGGGGTGGGGAATTTGGGTCCTCGAGGGAGGTGGCTTGTGATGCCTCCGTGGAGGATGGATGCGTAGGCTTGTGGTCGTGCCGGGTGGGGCGAGGAGGGGGTCACCGCGTGGTGTTTTGCCGGAAGGGATGCTCGCCCTCCTGCTTCCTGCTACCGTGGCTGTCGCCCTCCTGCTTCCTGCTGCGGCCCCCCTGCCGTCTCCCTCTTTGTCATCTCTGGACCTGTGTGAAGCCATCCTTGTCCACCTGTGGGCTTGTCTGCGAAGCCAGCTTGGTTCCGAAGCGCGTACAATCTACTGCTTGAGGCCCAAACTCATGGCAACGCAGGCACTGCCTTGACTGCCCAGTCACAAAATCTCCAAAAATTGTGGTATATTCTTTGTCTCTTTCAATGCCACCCATACCTTCGAGACTCTTGCTGTTGTCGCTGCATCCGTGAAGGAGGCGGGAAGGACAATGCTGAAGAGCCGTCCAAAGTCCTCCACTAGCTGGCGATACTCTACCGCCAGTCCAGGGAAGAGTAGGGCGACTGGATGTTTGAGGAAACTGTTATGGAGTGCGAATGCCTCCACTGTGAAGCCAGTGTACCAGGGAACCATGTAGATGATCCCCTTCGTGGAAGCATAGGGTGAACTGGCTACTAGCTCACGGGTTGCGTTTGCCGAGGTGAGTCGTACCATGAAGATCCCTTGCCCCATGAGAACCGCCTCCACAATCTGTGCAGTGCCAATGCGCAGTGTGGAGTGAAGCCAATCCTTAAGTTGGGCCCTGGATGAAGAGTGTCCTACGACCTGATCGAAGATCTCTATTTCTCTTAGCTCTAGCTTTGTGGTATGGACTGCTAAGAGTTGTTCCTCAAAGAGGACAACGCGCAAGGTGTTTGACTGGGGGGGGGGGGGGGGGGCGAGGGGGCGGGGGCACTTGCAGAATGTGCTGCCGTCTGACCAGAGGTTTCCATCGCGCGTCCCTACTGAGAACGTGCCAGTCACACTATTGAACTGCTGGGGGGGGGGGGGGGGGGGTTTGTTTTCTGCCGATGATGGAAGCACTGGGCGCCATGAATGATGTTGTCAGACTGGAGCCGTGTGGGTGAGGGGCCTGGAGCTGCAGGGTGAAGGAGACGGGGGACAGCCGGGGGGGGGGGGGGACTGGGGCGTCAGATTGGGGGGGGGGGGGGGGGCGAAGAGGGTGGTGGGCCTGGAGCGGCAGACAGAAGCCGCAGGGTGGGGGGAGACAGCGCGGGGGGGAGGCAGCTCGATGGCAAGGTCTGGCGGGGGGGGGGGAGGCACAGCGCGCCGCGGGGAGGGACAGGCGGCGAAACGGGTGGGTCGCGGGGGGTGCGGTGGCAGGTCAACGGTGACTGGCACAAGAGGCGGGGGGGGGGGGGGGGGGGCAGTGGCAGGTCAGTGGTGATGGGCAGGAGCTCTTCACTGCTGTGTGTGTACCTTCTTCCACAGATTGTATACATGATTAAAAAGAAGACGAGCTAGGTTCACTATATAATGGCCAGTGAAGTGTTCTGGATGAGATCAATTCTATTCTGCTCAGTAGTACAAGAGATGATAGGAGGAATGGATGATAGAGCAGTTAGACTAAATGTAGTAGAAGATAAAAGCAAGAAGAGAAGATAACTTGTGAGGAACAAAGGAGAATATCAGCAGGTTGAGTTGAACAGGTTAGCCAGTTACATAAGGGTGGGAATGGAAGATTATGAGCAGCTGATCAGGAGAAGAGGAAGCAGATTATGGGCAAGGGAGCTGGTGAGAAGAGCATGAAGCAGCAGTTAATAGGAAGCTCACAGCTCTTCTGCAGTTATATATAACATGTTAGAGTGATGAACTACTAGTCAACTGGGTGTTCTTGAGGTTTGCCTCCCATGCACCCACAATGAATTTCTACTTGTTTGGTCATGTGACCTTTACATGTTGTCTTACAGATATGGCATGCTTAGGCCAAGTGAAAAGGCATCAGTGGTCTTTTGGTTGCCTGAAAAGGACCGAAATGGGGTATGGGATTTGTTTAAACAGACATACTGGGACAACCTTGCAATCTGGTAGTCTTCTAGCATCTTCTAATTTTGCAACAAAAGCATCTTTTAGGGGGCTCTTATTGCTCTTTCAATGCCATAGGCCACTTGTAGTCCCATATTTTAAGGTGTGTGAACCTCAATAGAACCTCCACATTGGCTGCTGTCTCTAGCTGATTTTGGTGCTTTCATGGCGGTTAGCAATACCTCTTAGTTGTGGATTGAGCTTCCACACACCTACAAACACAGATATTTGCTCGTGTTATCTAGAAATCAGCTCAAGCACTTGCCATTGAACATGCTGTCTACTCAGATTTCATGTACTTCAACATCTCCTTTTAGAAGGCAAGAGTCTGCAAGCTGTTGTACATGTGGTAGATATTCAGTTATGTGCTATTTACTGATTATTGCACTTGTTTATAAAATTTTAAATGTTTATTTCATATGTTGTTCTTTAATATTTGTTGGGTCAGTCAATGGTAGTTGGTTATATGCAGTGCAAGATAACAGCCTTGTTTCCACCTACTCAAAATGTGGAGGAAAGTTTAGCATTTTCTTTCAACACATTGGAGCTTCAGGAGGAGCTTCCATACGAGTTAAAGAAAATTGAACATCAGAATTGGGAAGAACAAGTGAAGGTACACACTAAAGATGTTTCTCCTTTTGTATGCCACTCTATTTTCAGATGCTCAACTATAGTGACAGCCTCAATTCTTCTTGAGAGTTGCCATCGATTAATTTGGGTTCAACACAAATTGTGATCATCAATCAGATCAAAATATTCGTCCTCTAGTTCACCACATTCTTTTGCACTTGACTTATGCAGCTCAAATTGGTATTTGTTGTATCCTAGAAATCAGGAAAGTTTTCAAGTGTGTGACTTGCTGAATGTGACACGGATTTTTGTGATGCGAGTTGCTTGAATGGGGAAGGTCTATGGGTTTCTAGAGCAGTGTTGGCATGATCTTCATGGTTTAGGTCTCTCGTCACCTGCAGCTCATAACAGGATTGTGTCTCAATCACAAATAAAACAGGTATTACATTGAAAAAAGTTTGAGCCATAGCATAGTCTCAGCGAGGAAAGAGTAGGTGAGATCACATGGGAAAATCAATGCTGGGCTGTGAGGATGCCTTTTATAAAGCATCTACTGATCTTGATACTTAGCTGTCTGATTCTTTGCTGCTTTATTGAAGGTGAAGAACATCAGGATGCATGCCATTTTGGAAAAATCATGTGTGTTGGGAATCAGGTCTGGGAGTAACTGCTTCAGCCTCACACAAGACCAAGGGTATCAGAGTGATCAACCTGCAATGACTGATATTCTGCCTGTATATATTTCTATTAATGCTTTTCTTTCCTCAAAATTTAGGACTGAAAGATCTGCTTGGAAAGGCTCCCCTCTCAGCTCAAAATTTAGGACTGAAAGATCTGCAATGACTGATATTCTGCCTGTATATATTTCTATTAATGCTTTTCTTTCCTCAAAATTTAGGACTGAAAGATCTGCTTGGAAAGGCTGCCCTCTCAGCTCAAAGCCTTGGCAAAGAATGGTGGTCACATTGATGGTCTTCAGATTAAAGGCAAACAACTAGCTCAGTAGGGATTTTTTGACAACTTTCCCTCTTTTTTAACAGACCTCTCAGCTCAATATCTCAAAAGTTTTGGCTGTAGGTTGCACTTGTTTGCTATCATGGATGGCTTCACAACCAACTGGCACAAGTCACTATGAACATTATGACTGACAAAAACAGTAGGGTGATGGAGTGATTTGAGTTGAAGGCTTGGACAGACTAGTATTTGGGTCCTCCATGCGCAACTTAAATTCATTAACAGTTTCCTTTTCCCTGCTTCCTTGTTCTATTTGCCTCTAATTGGCTGGTCTAGAGACTGAATTGGACCTTAACAAGAAAATAATTCTCTAGTAGGTTCTTTTCTTTGGAAAGACAAAGATAAGGCAGATTTACTGCATTGCTGCCCTTGCTCAAAATGGAGTCTCTGAAGGAGAAAGGAGGATTTAAAATTGCCAACATCAGTCTTCACTGCAGCTATGTTTATAATAGTTCCACCAGCAGGCTGCTGATATGGACACTTCGCCCCACAGAGAAAACGTGTTTATAGATGTTACTTAGTGTCTGCTGGTGGTTAGGAGTAAAAGCAAGGCATTAAGTGTAGGGTTGGAAGAACCTCAGTTGGAGGAGCAGGCTTAGCATGCATCTTGGATGACCATCCAAACTCAAGGGAATTGTGCCTACAGGAGGAGAGGATGAGATTGTAGGAGGGAAAAGGAGAGAGGGAGGAGGAATTCTGAGAGAGAATGACCGGCAGCAGGAGATCTTGCAGATGGTGTTGCAGCTGGATGTTGGTGTATCAGTCCATGAGCACGACTTACAGCCAGGATTGTGATAGAGCTGTCCTTGGATGCACTTGTGGTGGAGGAGACCCTTTGTGGCTGTAGGATGTGCAATTTCTGTGCATGCAGTCATCTAATCAGAAGAGGATCTTTGAACCTTTGACTCTGAACTTTGATTAGAGAAGCCATTGCCTGAAGCAATTCCATTTTGCAATGTGACATTCTTGAACTCCTGGAGGCTGTGATAATCTCTGATCACTGTTATTTCATGTAAAGAGGAGAGCTTTCATTGCTGCACCGTTTTGAAAGCCCCTATCCTATCCACGAATGTCCAATCTTTTAGCTTTGAATCCTTGAGATCTGTCGTATGATCTCTTTGTTGTATCCATCCATATAATTTCAGTTGTATCAGCCTGTGAGCTTATTTTATTAGTCTAAGTCAACTATAAAATACTTAGAAGTGTTTCTTTTCCCTTTAGAAGCACTTCTATCTCCTCCCGAAGTCCCAACTTGATGTCTTCCTTTTTCATCAAGATCCACAAGCAATGTTAGATCAGTACTCTATATCTATGGTTTGTCTTTTGTTGAGATGGATCAGAGAAGTCTCATCTTTTTAATTTGTATGTTCAAGGCTGTATGCTATATATTTCTGCAATTTCTGCATACAGTTGGATCAATGAGTCTTTTTCATGGTGTGATGAGCGCTTTTCCCATATCCAATTGAGTCATTCTCAAAAGTTGCAGGCAGATGATTAAAAGTCACTCTCACTGCTTGGACCTTTCAGGCTGGGGACTTGATCATATCCAATCCTGCTTGGTTTGCAAGAAACCCGGGTTTATTAAGCAGTTCTTGAATCCTGGGAGCTCATAGTATTCTTCTGCAATTCTTCAAGTTGTGATCACACATGCAATTTTCTGCAGTGTCTTTCTCTTCTCTTTGAACAGTCTTGCCTGGAAAAGTTTACACTTGGCTTTTGTACACCATGGGGTGAAGGGCTTGAGCTTATTCCCACTTCCTCAGTTGGCTGAGATTCTGGAACAGCCTTAACCACCTAATTTATCATAATACAAATACCCGTGTTCTCACTGTGCAGAGCTTCATCAAGTGTTTCCCAAATGATTCCCTCGAGCTACCCAGATCAATAAGGAGCACTATGTTGTGTATATTCACTGTGTAATTCTATCTTTCCCCCTATAGGCTTAGCTAATAGTTGCACTCACACATTAGGCCTTAACACACACTCCTGCACTAGGATTCACAAACTCCACCTCTCCAATCCCACTCACCCTAACACAACTCACTGTAGTGCATGCACTAAATCACTCACTACCACACACACACACGAACCTAGCACTCACACACTAGGTCATACACACTAGACCCTAACCCTCGTACTCCACCCCTCTCACTAGCACACTAGACACTAGCCTACATACACTTGTACACTAGTTCACTTGCACACTAGAGCTCACCCACTCACACAATAACCCACCCTGATAGGATAAAGGAGAGCCTTTGAATTTAAGGATTTTCTCTGTCAGACAACAGAAAGAGCAGCGGTTTTACAAAAGATATGCAGAACATTGGAGGCACTTCTACAACTCCTTGGTTTGCTGAGATTGGAAATAAGATTTTGAAATTTACACAAAAAGTGCCAGATGGTGGAAGACAACTTTTCACATCAGGCAGAATAAATCAATTTCTAGTTGTTGCTGCCTGCACTTTATAAATATGGACACAAAATATCTCCTGATTGGGCGACCAAACTTTGGTTTGCTTCTGGATTCTATGCCGTCAACCAAGATTGCTTTAGTCTTACTGAAATTTGAAGTATGGCTGCTTTATTTTACTGGGAGTTATGATTCTATGAATATGATACACTTTGCCATTCTTGCAGGATCAATTCCAACCACTGAAAATTACAGAAAATTTATGGCTGCTTTAGTCTTACTGAAATTTGAAGTATGGCTGCTCTATTTTACTGGCAGTTATGATTCTATCAATATGACACACTTTGCCATTCTTGCAGGATCAATTCCAACCACTGAAAATCACAGAAAATTTATGGATTATTCCAAAATGGAGTACTCCACCTGTATGTTATCTTACACACGTTTCTAGGATTTTTTTTTTTTTTTTTTTGGTGACATCTTGACAATATATTTGTTTGCATGGTTTGAATATATTATGGTATTTATAGGGCCAGTGAGTCTAATCTTTCCACATTACATAGCCAGTGGTCAACAGTGCATCATTTTGCACAATCTTCTGTGCATGCTGCTTATGCAAGTCACATGTGCACAGCGTCTGAAGGCTATACTCTGCCTACATTGGATTTGAAACTCTGTTGTTGAAGTAGATCATAGAGTAATTCTGTTGTCACGTAGACTTTGGTTAAGCTGCACTCCTCATTGGATTTAAATTGTGGAAATCTGTAAATGTGAGATGTCCATGACATGAGTGGAGGAATAGTTTCTGAATCTCCATAAAGTTAAATATTCTCTTCAAGTAAGAGACCCCAAGCTTTAGGTAGGGACATCCATGTAGAGTGGCTTTCAGCATTTACATATGTAGCTGCCTGGCTAACTAGTACCATAAGAAAAAGCTGCTTAGTGGGGATTTCCATGTTGCAGGATTCTTCAGCCACAAACATTATTTTGGATCCAGGACTTGCCTTTGGTACCGGTGACCATGCAACAACAAGGTTATGCCTGCATTGCGTAGCTACTGTGGTGAAGGGTGGTGAGTCAATCTTGGATTATGGAATAGGATCAGGGATTTTGGCCATCTCTGGTTTAAAGGTCGGCATTTGAATTGATACAACTTGGAACACGTGATGCATGGCTGATTTTTATGGGAAATTGGTTATAAGGACTCAACAGTTGTGAGCTGATATGCAGCTTGGAGCGAGCCGGGCTGTCGGTGTGGATATTGATCCTGTTGCAGTTTCCTCTGCCAAGCAGAATGCCTCACTGAATGGCTTTGGACCAGATGTGTTTCAGGTGTTCCTGGCTGACAGTAGTAAAACCAATCTTTCAGGACTGGAAAATGCAGGTTTTGATATAGTTGTTGCAAACATTCTTCTAAATCCTCTTCTGGAACTTTCACCGTGCCTTCTGGGCTATGTGAAGCGTGGTGGGGTGCTTGCTCTTTCAGGAATATTGGAAAGCCAGGTAACAGTGCATACCCCTTTATGCACAGTCCTTCTGCTTAATGTGCATCACTGAATGTATGCCTGTGCACATTTTGTGCATGTGTGTAGATACATGCATGCATTGCATGTGCAAATGTCTGTCCATGTGCATGTTTTTATGAAGCATACATGAGCTGCCACTACATTAATGTTCTCAAACCTTTGCAGGTGGAGCAAGTTCAAGAGAAGTATGGCGAGTACTTGGAGAATGTTCGAGTACTGAACCTTGATGGTTGGGCTTGTGTCAATGGAACAAGAAGACAACGATAGGTGGCTGGAGGAAACTTCCATGCAATTATGAGCAGAGTCCAAGAAATTAGAGATATGCTGGATAATTTACTGACTGTGGAAACTTATTTACATAACAAAGAAGCATGAACTGCTCAATTAGACAATTTGGCCAATTATTTTGAAGTACATCTATGTTGCTTGTACAATGAGTGCATTGATATTGAGTAAATATTTATGCAGACTTGCAATTTTTAGTTAGGTCAGAAGTTCTCTTCCCATTTTAAGTGCATCATATGCCTTGCCTTTTTGGGGTCTTAACAAAGTGAATTATTCTATAGCAAAAGTAAAACCACCCCAAGGGTAAAGATCAATGGAGTATGAGAATATTAATTTTCACCATCTAAAAGTGCAAGCTATCTTCCTCTCAAAAGTGATGTGTCAAGTCTCTCGATATTCATTGTGTTAAGGATTATGATCCTAACTTAAAGATCTAGACTTTATTAATGATTTTTGCCAACACTACCAAAAGTCAAATATTTAGGTTTCGATGTTTCAAATTGGAAGAGGACCACATCTTTGAAACAATCATTCACCAAGTGTTTGGATATTTTGCACTTAGATGAGAGGATTGTGTATCCCAAAATATAATAAGCCTTTAAGAAGTGGGTATAATAAGTCTTCAAAATACACTAGTTTGATTTATGTTTGAACTTAAAAACCATGCTTTCAATATTATGTACATTGGGTTCTCTTTTTAATCCAATTGGGTTTAACCTTGGTAATTATGAGGAGGCTTCTCTTTTTTCTTTTGATTTAACCCTAGCACAATAAGAAGACTCTTTTTTCTTTTTTCCACTTGTGATGTCTTTCAAAGTTGTAGTTGCATTTGTCCCAATGTCTTATCAAATAAACCAAAGAATACACTAACTTTTCGATTTTTTTTCTCTCTCTCTCTCTCTCTCTCTCTCTCTCCTATTGTATGTAGATGACATTGTATTGATAGCTGACTCTCGAGAGGGTCTATAGAGACACTTGGATGCATTACACTCCTATACTTGGGACAATGGGCTTTCAATGAACCTTGGTAAAACCAAGGAGATGGTATTTAATATTACACCACAGTGGGTCAGGAGATCAGCACCTAAATTTACATATGGATCTGAGAAATTGGAGTATGTGGTTTTTTATACATACATGGGAGTCTTATTCATAGGGTCCACCTTTTCCATTCAAGAGGCAGCAGACACTAGATTGACTCGCGGATACACAGTACTAGGTGGTTCGGAGAGGATGTGCTCACAGGTGCAATTCCAAGAACCTCGCACCAAGCTATGGCTCTTCGATACATTGGTCACATCCACACTACTTTATGGAGTACAAATATGGGGGCCCAGTCTTGACCACCGTAGTAGATCAGGGCGCACTTATGATGGATGGAGGTCGATGGAGAAACCCCTAGTGTCCATGATATCTAGGATGATAAGATGTAAGGCCTTAGTGCCACATGAGATTATCATAGCCGAGCTAGCAGCTACATCGATTGTGGTAAAAGCCCTCACCCGATCGATCGCATACATACATAGTCTATGGGACTTACCCAAACACAAATATGTACGATTGTCCCTTGAGTCCTCTAGGCAACTTGCTAGAGAGGGTGATACTTCATGTTGGTATGTATAGATGTCGGCTTGGTTTGAGCTGCATGGCTTTAGTATGGACAAGTTACCCTTCCATTACTCCCTTGATGCACCATCTCTTGATTTCCCATGGGATCAGATGTACTATTGGCCAGTTGCGTATCTCCTCACATCAGTTAGAGATTGAGACCGACAGATATAGATCCATCCCACCAGAGGAGCACATATGTTAGATATGCCAATTAGAGCCAGAGACAGAGGAGCATTATATATATTGCTGCCCAGCATATTATGGGGTCCGTGGTTGTTTCCACAGTTTCTTTAGAGATGAATTTGGACCACTATCAAGAGTCATGGATTTAACCGATCAGCGATGCCTTGGTCTATTTCTTCTTGAGATACGACGACTTCATGACATGCGCCTCAGGAGTACAACTGCTCCAGGACACCGAGGCCCTTCGTAGAGGCAGCTCAGAGACTTCTTTGCAAAGGAGACTCAGAAGACTTCAATACAGTTATAACCACAGTCCACACAAGAGCCTCTCCCATCGCCACAATCCACACAGAGACAAGGAGTATTGATTGATCAAGCCATTCAACTTAGCCGATCCAGATGTCCTAGGCCTCGACACAGACATCGACAACACCTTCATAGGCGAATACAGGGGATTACTGCTCAAGCTAGAGCTAGGCTCTCCATACTCACATGAGATTGTATCATTTGGAGCTCATTGTTACTAGATAGAGCCATAGTTGGTTTCCTTTCTTATTTTGCATTGTGCTACATATTTTTCCCAGACAGTTGTACCATCATACACATGATTGTAACTCATGGTCTCATAGGTCATTTTGGCCTTTTGTAGGCATTAATATATCATTTCATTCATTTCTCTCTCTCCCTCTCTCTCCACCATTTCGTCTCCTCCCCTCCTCGACTCCCTTTTCTTCCTTGGCCACTCTTGTTCCCCCCTCCCCCCCTTTCAAAAAAAAAAAAAAACTCATTGGTTTTTTGTTTGATGTCTTCATTGTTAGGATCTAAGGTGTCTCCATAAATCTAGGGGAGTTCATTAATATCCTTTATAACCTAGATGAGTCATTTAGTAGTTGATTAAAATATTATTGCTCAATCTCCCCTTGGGATATATCGAGTTTAGTTGAAAATGAAATTTTGAGTTTTACTTTACAAGGGAAGCATAAATAGGCCATCCTTAATAGTAGTCTAATCTTCACCTAAGAAATGTCACTTTACAACCAATTAGATGTGAGAGTAGAGCTAACATTGCACTTGGTTCAATAAGAGAGAGAAATAAGGGGGAGTAGAACATCAATTCCTTTGTCCATAAGGCATACTCTTACATTAATTTTCTAAAATGATGTTCAAGTCTAGTAATTATTCTTTTAAATTTAGAGGGTGATGTTCTAATAACTCTATTTAGTGTTTAGGAAAGCTACTTGACTTATGGAGTCCATCTAATTGTAGGTGATTGGTCGTTGTAACAGAGGCCTTCCACTTTTCTCTATGGGATTTGTTTTAGTTATCTAATTAAGCACAACATACTACCACATTATTTGATATATAAAAATATCTTCATTTTAGTATTATTTATGGATGGTTCATTAACACAGTCTTAGCTCAAGACAAACACTAGAAAATAATATTTCGTATTGATTCATAATAATATATAAAAAACTATCGCTCCATAGAGATATAAAATTCCTCTCTTGGAAGAGAAGGCAACCATCCCACTTAGGATGGAACCTTTCAGTCATGGAAGATTGGGTTATATGTGATGACACTTCTTCTATGGACAATAGGAAATTTACTAGCTTAGAGCCCCACTAAGCTTCTTTGAGCTTTTAGATCCATCTACATAATAAGGGTAATTATAACTCAACGATTTACCCTAATAAGCACTTGAATGATCCAAAAGCAAAGATACCTACATCCTATAAGAGCATGGGATCCTCATCTACAAATGAATTTTCAAGCATCTCACAAGATGCTAAGATACGTTGATGTGGGCCTAAACCAGTATACTTATTATTTTGTCTGACTGTTAACAAGCACGGATTTACAAGGTAATATAGTTCATCACATTTTAGATACAAAAGTAGTCACATAACCGTAAAAATAATGTTTTAAAACACTTTTATTCATGTTGTATATAAAAACTACTTTTTAAATTCCCATGTTACATTCTTAAAGAGGAAATATGATTCTAGAATTAGTATTTTATAAGTTCTCATTTTCAACCAATATAATTTATGAAGCCAAAACAATTGCTCTACAAGCATTTTTTCTCTATTTCTAGTTATTTCTTGAAATCTTGTAACCATGCATACAATCATCCACGTAAAATTAAATAAGAAAATGTGAAGTTGAATTTTTTAGTGAGTTTAATAACAATAATTTATCTAAACATGATTGTTATCATTGGGCCATCTTCAATTGTTGCATGGGATTACCGCATCATTGAGTTGACGTGTGATCATTGTAACTTCTAGTTACACAAGTTTCCGGGCCTCTTTGGGTTGCACTTTAGCTTGTGGATGAGCCTAAGCTTCAAGAACGGGTGATGGGAGCATAAGCATTCTTTCTACGTGTTTTCGGAGTGATAAGAAATAGTCTTCTAGTCATGAACTTCATGAACATATGAGAATAGCTCTAAAACTTGGGCCTATTGTTGCTCATGGTAGAGCAAAGATTTAAAAATGCTAAAAAGTTATTTGAGTCAGTTTAAAGGCATTTTGACCTTCGAATCATCTCTCGAGCCCAAATCATAGAAACTAGGGCTAGAATAAGTGGCAAGGGATTAAGAGAGTGTGAAAAGACTTACTACAGATGTAACATTGATATTTATTGAGCATAAAACCCAAATCTTAGCAAAATAGGTACCAACATGGAGAGATCTCAGAGAAGATTGTGAAGGCACGATGGATGAACTCTTGAGTGGATAAAATGGCTAGAATCCTCATATTTTGAAGAATAAGCATCTCAAGGGACTATCTCAAGCTTGAAATCCATGGTCTTTTGCCAAAAAGGCAAGGCTCAAGTAGATGTTTTGGAAAGAATAGCTCAGTATTTTGTTTCGTTTTGACAATATATTTTTGAACTAGTCTTGTTGAGCGTGCCCTTCTTCCAAAAAGCATGCTTACTTTTAGCCTTTTTATTTTTACTATTTAAAAATTTCCAAAAAATACTGCTCTATTTTCTTTTCCCTTCTTCTATTATTTTATTGTCTCAAAAGTGCATTTTCTCCCTATTTCTTATGGGTAAGGTTTAGTGTACTCCTAGTTTTAGATTAATATGTTACAACATTGTGAAGCAACTAGTTTTTAATGCTACAATTTATTCTTTTAAAAGTTCAGTCGCATTTAACAATGTGTCAATAATTCATATATCATTGATTGAAGTACTTATTCAACATCTTTTACACATGATTTAACTTGTTTCTAAATGCATATTTTTTAATTGATTTGAACAACATAATGGGAACATTATATCCTCCTCTCCCTTAGAGAAATCAAGAAGTCCCCATCTCAAAACTTGAAGTATTATTTTAAAAGAGTTGCCTTGTTGACCCAAATAGCATTCTCTTAAGGGTAACCCTTTCATTATGTAAGTTGTTCTCTTAGGATTTAACTCCTTAGAGGCTTTTTCTTTATCTCAAGGATTCTCTGGATTTATGCTTCCAAAATGCCTTGGGAAAGCATAACTATTTACAATTATCAAGTACATGTTCTAGATTATGTATATAAGGCTTGAGTAGGATTATATGAGATATAGTAGGGACCTTGAGATGGGGTGACAGTTTGAGCTTATAAACTAGTTTCCCCATTACCTTGGTTATTTTATAAGGTTCATGGTACCTTGGACTAAGATTCTAATGCTTTCCTAAGAATACTGATTTTCTTTTTTGGATCTCACTCTTAGGAAAACCATATTGCCTTCTTTGAATGTTCATACAATCCTTCTAAGGTCTATATAGGATTTTTTCCAATCTGAGACATCTTTGATGTTGTTTTCAGATAGCTTGAATTTGTTGGTTCATTTCTTTAGGCATGGATTTTGGATACTTCCGTCCTGGGAGGAGCAGGGTTTAAAAAATTCAAATATGTGTGGCATTCTCGTCCATACAAAGCTTCAAATGGGGACATCTTGATTGTTTGTCAATAACCAACATTGTAGGCAAATTCCACAAGAGGTAGATATTCAATCCATAGTCTTAGTTCTCTATCACCATAGGATCTTAGGATATCTTGAATGGTTTGGTTCACTCTCTTTGTTTGGCCATTAGTTTGTGAATGATAGGTGGTACTAAAGCACAAATTAGTTTGAATGTCTCCTTGATAAAGACTTGGGAAATATCATATGATTTGTAAGTGGTCTTAAATGGAATAAAGTGAGCAAAGTTTGGTCGGCTTATCATCCACTACCATGGTAGATTCATATCTACCTACAGTTGTAGGTAATGAGACTATTAAGTCCATGCTTATTGACTTCTATTTCATTTGAGAAATGCCCAAGGGTTGTAGTTCTCCAAGCATCTCGATTATTTCTACATTATCCCTTTGACAAGTTAAGCGATGGGTTACATATTGTGCTACATCTATTTTTGGTCTTAGCCAATGATAGCTTCTACAAACTGCATCTAAGAGTTTTGATGTATCCTAGAGATTCTAGCAATCAAGCTATCATGGGACTTCCATAAGATCTTAGCCTTAACTCCCAGTCTGGTGCACAAAGGTGACCCTGGTGGTAAAGACACCCATTGCTTGTATATTATAGTCCTTTATCTTGGCTTGCTTCTCGTCAAATTTTTGCCTTGGGATACCTTGGCCATGAGCATCTTATAAGCCTTGCCTTGATAAATGGATTGGTGTAAAAGCTCTTGATAGGATTGTATTATGTTGACATAGCTCTCAAGCTTTGAATCTTAACAATATTGTTAAGGAATGATTTCAAGCTTAGGGAATCTACAACAACACTATCCTTTCTTGGGAAACATTTGATTTCAAAATCAAACTTGTGTATTGTTTCTATCCACCCTCTTTGCCTCATGTTTAGGTAAGCTTGGGTGAAAATCTACTTAAGACTTTTGAGGTCTATTACTAAAGTGGACCTTCTTTTTCCCAATAGGTGTCTTCATAGCTTTAAGGCATGGATCACTACAAGTAACTCAAGATCATGTATGGCATAATTTAAGCCGTAGAGTTTCAATTCCTACAGATCTAAGCCACAAGTATTCCTTCTTGTACTTGTACTCCATTGATTGCAAGTCCACTTGGATAGGTTATCATTTCAAAAGGTTGTTTGAAATTTGAGAAATTTAGTATTGGGATAGTACTTATTGTTTCTTCAAATTTATCAAAGCTCACTTGGTGTTCAACTATCAATATGATCACAATGTTCCTCTTCAAGAGATTAGTTAAGGGTGTTGCTATGAAGGAACAATCCTTGGTGGAGATTCGATACCATTTTGGCAACCCCAAGAATCCTCAAATTTCCTTGGTTATCTTATGTATTAGTGATTCTATAATATCCTTCACCTTTGCAAGATCTATGAAGATTCCATTAATAGAGACAATGTATCTAGGCATTCAATTTTGTAAGAAAAAGAATATACACTTGCTCTTCTTGGCACAAAGTTAATTTTCATGGAGGGTTTGTAATACTATTCTGAGATAAACTTCATGATCTAATGTTTTGGAGTATACCACTACATCATCAAAAATCTGCCAAAGATGGTTGAATGATATCTTACATCAGTTGATTGAAAGTTGTGGAAACATTAGCTAACCCAAATGGCATGATCAAGAATTCATAATGAGTATATCTAGGAATGAAGGTAGTCTTTGGAATATCTTGGTTTGATTCATTGATTTGGATGTGATAATATTCGGTTCTCAAGTCTATATTTGAAAATATATTTTTTTCCATGATCTAGGAGTTGCATCAATTTTGGATACTCGTTTTTTACTTCACTTGATTTAGTCCTATGAAATCAACACAAAGTCTAAGGATTCTATATTTCTTATTTTGGAAAAGAACTGTTCTACCTCAGGTAAATTTCTTGGGTGAATGAATCCTTGCTCAATAAATTGCCTCAACAATTCCCTAAGCTTGATGGTTTTATATATAGACATCTTATACGATTGTTCGGATATTGGTTGAGCTCTAGAAGTTAGTCCTATTTCATGATAAACTTGGTGGTTTAAGTGCAATTAAGTTAGCTCTTATGGAAATACATTTTTGAAGTCATTGATCCAAGAAGATAATGTACATTCTTTGGTTTTTTGGAACTTGTTTAACTAAATCATGTAGGCTTGTTGTCCCTTTCTCAATATTTTTTAGATCATCTTGCCTTAGCTAGTTGGTGGACTCTAGTTCTCCCAACTTTTCCATGTATCTTTGGGGTGTTTCCTTCCAAGTCTTGGAAAATTACTTTTATTTTGACACAAAGAAATTGGGATTTATTATTCTTGAAACAATCCATTTCCAAGATACAGTCATAGGATCCCAATGGTAGAATTTCAAAATTTGGCTTCAATAACTTGATTGTCTAATTCAAATTTAACATTCCCCACAATTTCAATAAAGGAAATTGCTATGGAATGTGTGGGCTTACATGGTGTGTCATGTATTGGTGGCAAGCCTCTCTGCCCCCCTTCACATGAAAATTTTGGGGAGGGTAGGCCTTACAAGTCACACTCCTTCCCTTCTTACTCCAAATCTCTTTCACATTTGCCTTCTTCTCTCGCCTCTCACTCGATGTCCAATATTGTGTCCAGCCTTCAAATTGAGATCTGAAAATTTTTGCTTGCGCATCTAGAACTCTCACACTACTGACATTTGATGCTGTTAGTCTCGCTACTCAAAAAAAATTATGAAAATCTAGAACTGCCACAAGGTTTATCTTGAGATGTCACTTTAAAACCAGTCTTTCATTGACGCTTAAAATGATCAAATTTTCCTCAACTGCTTCCACTGGGCTTGCTCTCCACTTAAAATGTTAAATTTTAGTACACTTTTGGCCCATCATTCAACTTAAAATCCTACTCTCATCTTGAGAATCATTAGCAACAAGAAGTAGACACTCTCCATAACCCAAAGTCTAGAATACACTACATGATGCCTTATAATCTTGGCAACTTACTCTTAATCTCATAATTGAATTCTTGCAAAGTAATTAACCATTGTACTAGGAAATCGAATGGCTGCAACTTATTCATCAATAACATTAGTCATTCTGCCTTTGTGTAAAATACTACTTTCTTGTATAGGATATAGTGCCTGAATTTCTTTGTGCAAAAACCATTCCTAGGGACAATTTTTCTGATAGGGGTAAAGGCACCTATGCCTAACCGCCCGTGTATTACTACACTCACGTTACCCGCACCTACATAGTATAGGCGACAGGTGCCCATCACTGTCACTTCATTCTTTATTCTTTCAGTGACATTTGAATAAAGGGAAGGCTGGCCACACATTGTGACTGTTAGAGTTCCCACATCTTGAGTCTTTCTCTCTCTCTTGATCTCTTGTCCCATCCGCCATAGCTTACACCTCTCTTGCTTCTGCTTCCTCATGCTTTCACTTGGGATTCTCCCTTTATTTGGTATCAGAGCCACGTTCTTTCGTAAGCTTGAGCTAATTTGACATTGACTCTCATTCGAGATACCTATGACAGGGTTTCACCATTGGCAGCCATAGCTCCACCTCTTGAGGTTCATATTGAGCTCTCATTGCTCTAGGATATCTCAAGACATATTGGGGAAATCTTAGGCAATCTTGAGCCTACATTGAACTTATTTCAAGGAGTATTTAGCTCAATATTCAGGGCTAGAAATACAAACACATTTTTTCAGCGGTGGCCACTTTCAAGCACTAGTGCTTGCTCAACCACTCCCTAGCATTGGACAAAGGCTTTAGCATTGTTTATCACTTCTTCTAGCATTGACCATTTATATTGAGCATTGATTTTGAGTCATTGATCTTCAGCTATTAACTGTGCAAACATGGTAGCATGCTATCATAAAACATGGACAACCATATCTTCAATGTTTAGAGCTCGTATATGCTTCTCGGGAGGCCCCTATACCTATGTTTTGTTATCGAATACTTGGGGGATCATATGTCATTGGTTTGACATGCTATTTGACTAATTTGAGCACTCTTTTAGCTCACTTTTCTCATAGATATCACTGCTATCATAACAGGATTGAATGCTATTTATCTAAAAAATGTCATGCTCTTGGCTTATGTGATGCTCTCGAGATGCTCATTTGATGCTGCACACTTGGGGAATGTTTGTCCAATGTATTGGAATGATTTTTTACTCATTTGAACCCATATTTGGCTCAATTTTACTGTCATTTTTACTATTGTAATAAGCAGGGCTGAATGTTTTTGTATTAGTAAAAGCATACATCTATTGCTTGTTGATGCTTTCCAACTTCTTGGGATGATACATTGATGTCTATGGTTGATGCCACATGCTTGGCCATGCTCTTGGCTATGTACTTGATGTATCTTGGATGCTTGGATGCCACTCACATGAGGATTTGAGCTTTGTTTGTTCATCTGGAATCTAATTTTTTCTTCCAATGGGAGCTGCTTACTTGACACTTGAATGCCACATTAAGCTTTGGATTTTATTTGCAGTGAACTTGAGTATGCTGTGCCTCGTTTTCAGCATGTTGTAATTGTAGACTCTTGTATTATTTATGAGAGCAGTCTCATCCATTGGATGCAATTTTGGTCATAATTTATGGATAGCTCCCGAGTAATAGTTAGTGTCATTTGCCTATGTTATCATGGTTCTAGTTACTACATTCCAGCCTCCATAGCTACAACCATGCTCTAGATCCACATTGTCAAGCATTTTTCTAAAAATGCAAAACCCCTAGTCAAACTATAGTTAGGTTTGATTTTTGTTAGCTTAGTTGTTTGCATGACAGTTTGTTTTCGTAATTGGATTTCTTGTGTTTGTTTAGCTTAGGGTTTGTTTCTGTCATTTGGTTTGGTTTGTTGAGTGTGAAACTTGATAGCCTTGGTCGAGCTTGGTATTTTTTTGGATAGGTTGGAGTTGGAGTTTGTTAGTAGTTGGGAAACATTGTGGAACAACAAGCCCCTATTCGTGCCTACACCCTGATAGAGACAATTTTTAGCAAGCAGTTTGCTATACGCAGTCTACATGGAAGAAGTATTCGTTGGAAGAAGGACTTCATCAATTACCATAACCGCAAAGAAGAAAGATTGCAAAAAGACATATTAAAAAAAGAGAGAAATCAAGCCTTGTAAACCCAACCTTGAGCTACACTCATCCCTCTAATGAGATTTCGAGTGTGTGAGGCTGTTTGAGATTTTGCAGGATGTCCAATCAAACCATGGAAGATTTTATGACCGAAGTTGATTTACCGGAACCAATGATGGAACAAAAATTTGACCTAATTATGATGCAACTTCAAGAGGAACGAAGAGCATGTCAAACTTTGGAAGCTCAACCCATTTCTAGAATGCCCTATTTCAACTTTGAATGCTTGAAGATGTACCTGAGGCAATCCACAAGTGCAAGTATATATCTGGTTTGCTTGGTCACTTCTATGCAGAGGTGAACATGTTCAAGCCAATGAATTTGGAGATTGTAATTTCTTTAGCCCATGATGCTGAAGACGAAATTCGTGGGCGAGAGAAGCGACCACAACAATTTTCAACTAATGGTAACTTTGGTACAAAGCAATTCAATTCTAACTTTTGAAGATTCAATCAAAATCACTTTGTTCCTTCTTCTTTCTGTAAACCTTGGACACACGACCCCCTCCTTTACCCATCAAACACAAATTCAAATCCTAAGGCATATTTCCATCCAAATCCCAACATACTTAAACTCCCAGCCATTACCAATAATGTTTCCAAAGCCAAGCCTATAGTTTGCTACAAGTGCCACCAACCTGGACACCTAGCGATGAACTATCAATCCAAAAAGCCAACTATTCACATCAATTACTTGGAAGCAATTGAAGATAAATACCGTGAAGAAATGCCAGATTTCACAGAAGATGATGATGATATCGGTACTACTTCAGATACTTTACCAAGTATGCCAAATCCTCATTCATTATTAACAATGAAATATCTTGTGCATGGTAAAGAAAAGATTTTTTTGCATGATGATGGGAGCACACATGATTTTATTTCTGCAAATTTGATCAAAGAATTGAATTTACATATTGTTCCAACTCATCGCATAAAAGCTGCATTCTTAGGCACTAGATACAATGGTACACAAGAAGTTCATGATTTAGAAATTAAAATTGGTGATCGTGTTGAGCACAGAAATTTCTTGGTTGTGCCTTTACAAGCTAGTGACATTATTTTAGGAATGCCTTGGCGTCACAAATATAATCCCGATATAGATTATTCCACACATTTAATGAAAATTCATTCTAATAAAAGACAAATTACATTACATGGAATGCACACCTTTGATAATTTTCCATTGCTTAGTCACACACAGGCTAAATGTGCATTAAGAAAAGGTAGCAAATCATACTTAGTATGGGTTAGATGCATTGTAGGCACGCACAATTTCTTTCACAATTTAAAGATTATTTTGCTACTGATTTACCCCCTGGTTTACCACCTACACGTCTTGAAGATCATAAAATAGACTTAATCCCAAGTTCTCAACCACCATGCAAAGCACCTTATAGACACAATCAGTTTGAATAGAAAGAAATCCAAGTCCAAGTTGAAGAATTGTTAACCCTGTAAGAGAGGGTGGGACTTAATAAGGGGGAAATACTAGCTACACTGGCTGGTATATAAGGTGAGAGAGACTTAATTTTTCATTATCAGATAGTTAATACAAGTCTTCTTTCTCCTTCACCTTGCTCTCCAAGCTTCCATGTTTTCTCTCTCTCTCTTCTTGTCTTTCTCTCTCCATTTCTAGTCTTTCTCTCTCCTCATACATGTCTCTCTCTCTCTTCTGCTCTTCTTCTTCTTATTCTCTGCAGTCTTCTCTCTCTTCTTTCTCTCTCCCAGTCCCTCTCCTTGCCAATTGGTATCAGAGCTTAGGTTCTTGGTCCCAGTTAGTTCTTCATTTTACCCAGTTACAACTTTCTAATCACATGGAATTTTGAGTCATAGGTACACTGGTACAGGGAGCAGTAGGGGAGTTCCCAAAGATTTCTGGAACGCAAGGACTGTAGGCAGGAGAATTAATGGCGGCTTGGACCAAGTTTGGAGGAAGGAAGACCAACTTTGGCAACTTGTTGGTCATTTTTGGCCCATTTTGAAGGTAAACTCTTAGGAAGTGTGGTCACAAGAGTTAGAAGAAAGTCTAGTTGGGGTTACTTTTCAGGGCAACTCTTCTCTCTCCCCCTTTCTCAAGCTTCTTGCAAGCTCCCATGGAGGTAATCAGCCCCAAACTCTGCTCTTCCTCTTCCATGGAGTTTGCCTTCCTTTCCAGGGGCTCCATAAGCCTTTGAGCTATAGGGCAAGTGGTGGAAGTGTTGTGTGAGACCTCTTCTCCCCTCTAGGCAGCCCCCCGCATTTCACGACACAAAATCCGGGCTGATTCCAGGCCAGAATGACAGCACAACAAGCTTCGTCTCCTTCTTGGCTCTCATTCCGAGCTTCTTGCAGGTCATTTGGGCAAGATTGAAGCCTCCTTTCTCATCTTCTTGGACTTCTCTTCCATCTCAGAAACCTTGATCATATGCAGTCCATGGCAACCATGAAAGCTTGGCATCAAGCTCAAGAATCTTGAAGATTTTGGTCTCTTCTTGGTCCCGAGGGTTCACTCTTTAAGCCTAGCTCAAGATTTGGCCATAAAGAAGCACAGGAAGAAGATTAGAAGCAAGATTTGAAGACACGCATTTGTGGGAAGCCATGGCTATGGAAGTAGAGCTTCAATTTCATCAAGAGATCTTCATGGGAAGGTCCTGAGCCATCCTATCTCCAAGATACAGCCACATTGGAGCTCATTCTCAAGATTTGAAGGCTTCTTGGAAGCAAGAAAGCATTATGGAGTGCCATTTGGAAGGAATCCTTCTCTTGATTGGTCTATGCAAGAAATGCCCTTCCCCCATTGAAGAATCATTCTCCCCCAAGCTTGAATTCATCTCTTCTTGACGGAGCACAACCATTTTTGAGCTATGGAGCATGCAGGATCAAATTGGAGCTCTCATGAAGGAATGAAGTGGCATTAGTGGCTGCAATCTTCATCAAACAACACAAGGTAACCAATTCTTGGCTCTCATTCTCTCCCATTAAGCCTCTTGTTGAATCTTATCCACTTGTTTGAGAGGATGCATGAGTCCAAGTAGGTAATAGGAGTCCCAAACATTGTATGCATGCTGAATATTAATCTCAGTCATTCTCATTTGATCCTATGGCATTGGAATGGATTTTATTCATACTGAAGCTTCATTGAGATTATACTTTTGCTTACCCATAACCTGTTTGGCTTCTTATGAATTGGCTGAGCCAAGAATTTATTAATAAATCCATTGTATAAGGGTGAGTTGGCAGTGAGTCACTGCCGGTAAGATCTCTATTCCTATTCCCAATTCCAATTCCATGCACTTCATGAAAAGCCAAAATTTCCATTCCTAAAATGCATCTCATGCTGGGTGTTTAATTAATAAATGTCTGCCATGTATATTCCGGGTGAGGAAAAGCCCGATGCTAGGCGAGGTGGCAAGACGAAAGAGGGGTGATCCCCCCTTGCCATCAAAGACCCTAAAGGGGTGCACAACCCAGCTCGGGGGGAACTTTGCCCACCTCTCGGTGATTTGGAGCCCAAAATTTGTTTGCAGGTGCATGTATTTCTTGGGAAATTGAGAAATTGACTTGGCATGATGGAAATTTTGATGACTATGGCATGACACACTCTTGTGTGCATGGGATGTATGATTGTACTCCAGAAAATGTATCTTTAGATACATATGCAGCTATGTATGCAATGATTTATGAAAATGTATTGCTTCACTTGGATTGAAGATGGATATATGTATCATGGGATACACCTATGCAGTCATGTATGCAGTAAGGGAAATGGTTATGCATGTATGAGAGTCTATCTTGTTGGATATGGTTATGGGAATGCTTACTCTTATGCTCGGTAATGCTGAAGTGATGTCAAACATGCTAAGGGATACTAAAGTGATGTATGATGCCAAGCAAACAGTGACTACCACAGTGCAATAGAAGGGGAACCCAATTTCAGCCCTCTTGTGACTATTTCAGGGTGCTGTAGAGAAATTGCTTGCATTTGCAAAGGTGTTGCCACTCCCAAGAATTGAGGTGCTGACCTTGGAGAGTACCCTCAAGCCTTGCCAAGAACCCCACTCAGTTTTGGATACCCACTTGGAGCATACCAAATACCTACAGCCCAATACAGGCCTTTCCTAGGTGTAGACAGGGTGCTGGACAAAGCTAACTTGAAGAGAGCTCAAGATCAAATGAAGCTTTATGTTGATGACAAAAGATAGGATGCGGAGTTCCAAGAAGGGGATTTGGTGCTCTTGAAAGTGCCTAAGTCTAGATATGCCTCCCTTAAAGATGGGTCCATCAATAAGTTGGCACACAGGTTCTATGGACCATACCGGATTATCAAGAGAGTAGGAGACTTGGCATATTGATTGGCATTACCCCCATCTAGGAAGATCCATAATGTCTTCCATGTGAGTCAGTTGAAGCCCTTCATTGGATCAATAGTGGACTATGTTGAGGAACTCCCACCGATAGATGAAGAAGGCATCATTCAATATATACCCGAAAAGGTCATAGGACAAAGGGAAAAGAGGCTTCACTCTCACTCGATCATGGAATACTTGATTAAGTGGCAAGGTTTACCACTTGAGGAAGCTTCTTGGAGGCCTGCTTCAGTTTTGGAAGAGTTCCCATACCTTTTAGAAGTAGATTTAGCTGAAATCTAGCTAATTATGGCCCTGTTTTCTCCCAGACTGATTACATACAACACTCTATTTTAAAGCAGATTTTATTCTGTATTATGGACAGCAATGCACACCATAGAGCTGAAGGTAATTCTTGAGAGCTCCATCTTGATGTATAGCACACCCCATTCGGAGTGTCCCATAGAAAGTTATGACAGATTCACTACAGCAGGGTCTTGTAGTAAACAGCTTGCTCTCCACTGTCTGCAGCCCGCATTTAGTCTAGATATTTGGGTCAAAAATCATGTTTATAACTTCCCAATAAGGCCCATGTCTCGTACATACCCCATGACCTATCATACACAATAATACCTCTTCATTCATCAGTATACCCTTGTAATAATGCAACAGAGTAGTACTTTGATCGGCCCCTCCCAGTTACCACACGTGCCCAAAATTGTTTTTGAGAGCAAAAATCTTTGGGTGGGGATGGAATGTAAGAGAGGGGGGGACTTAATAACTGGGAAATACTAGCTACATTGGCTGGTATATAAGGTGAGAGAGACTTAATTTTTCATTATCAGATAATTAATACAAGTCTTCTTTCTCCTTTACCTTGCTCTCCAAGCTTCCATGTCTTCTCTCTCTCTTCTTGTCTTTCTCTCTCCATTTCTAGTCTTTCTCTCTCCTCGTACCTCTCTCTCTCTCTCTCTTTTGATCTTCTTCTTCTTCTCTATAGTCTTCTCTCTCTTTTTTCTCTCTCCTAGTCCCTCTCCTTGACAAACCTGAGGACACATCAGGCCCAATAGTTCTCCTTTTGGTGCACATGTCCTATTAGTTAAGAAGAAAAATAATACCTATACAATGTGCATTGGCTATCGTGCCCTAAACAAGATCACTGTTAAGAATAGATATCTAATCCCTAGGGTAGACGACCTCATGGATAAACTGCAAGGGACCACAATATTTAGCAAGATAGATCTCAAATCTGGATATCATCAAGTACAATTGGATACACCTAACATTTTCAAAACTGCATTTAGAACTCAATTTGGTCATTATGAATTCCTTGTTATGCCTTTTGGTTTGACTAATGCACTAGCCACTTTCAATCAAATGATGAATTGAATATTTTTGAAGCATCATTATTGTGTAATTTTTTTATTTGATGATATATTGGTTTTCAATAAGAACGAGAATGAGCATTATGAACATTTATCTTTGGTTTTCAAATTATTGAAAGCGAATCATTTATATGCTAACCCTGAAAAGAGTGATTTTTTCCAAACCCACATTGAATACTTAGGACATATCGTTTCTTCTTATGGTATTAAAGTTGATCCTTAAAAGATAAAAGCAATTTTGAATTGGCTGATCCCTAAAAATGTGCATGAGTTACGTTCTTTCATAGGTCTTGCTAGCTTTTACAGAAAATTTGTGAGAAAATTTTCATTGCTTGCATTGCCTTTGAAAAAATTATTAAAGTTCAAAGGTTTCTGTATATCATTGGTCTGATAATCAACAAACGTATTTTGATTTATTGAAACGTACTTTAACACATGCACCTATTTTGCAATTACTTGATTTTAATCGACCATTCTTTCTAGTAGTCAATGATGCTAGTGGATCAAGAATAAGAGTTATCCTTATGCAAGATTCACATCCCATAGCTTATTCTAGTTGCAAACTTAAACCCTCTGAACTGAAGTATTCTACCTATGATAAGGAATTGCTAGTTGTAGTACAAGCCTTAAGTCAATGGAAACACTATCTAATGGGATCTAAATTTATGATCAAAACTAACCAACAAAGTATCAAACATCTTCTTAGTCAGCCACAAATCTCTGATTGTCGTATTAAATGGGCTGCTTTTATTCAAAGTTTCCATCCACTTATCCAATATCAACCTGAAAAAGAGAATGTTGTTGTCGATGCATTAAGTAGAAGACCAAGTATCCATAATATCTCTCTTACATCTTTTGATTCCCTTATCCCTATGAAAGTTACCTATGACCAAGACCCCAGTTTTCAAGCTGGTTGGAATAAATTAGTTGCTAATAATTGGATTCCAATTGATTCATTGTCTTATTCTGATGGATTTATGTTTTATGAAAAAAGGTTGTGTAACTGTTCCATTTAGATCATTTGTGTTGCAGGAAATTCATTGTCCCCCATATCAAGGCCATAGAGGTATTATTTCTACTTTACATACATTGATTGAAGATTTTTATCGGCAGCAAATGGAATCTAATGTACCTAACTTTGTATCTGAGTGTTTAATTTGTCAAAGAGTCAAGCGACACCATGGTAAGCAATATGGTTTATTAATGCATTTACCAATTCCTGAACGACCATGGAAACATATTTCAATGGATTTTATAACCGATTTGCCTAACACCCAAGCTAATCATGATATGATTTAGACTATTGTAGATCGATTTAGCAAACAAGCATATTTCCTTCCACGTGCAAGAAAACATTAACTACATCTCAAGCTGCACAATTATTTTTGAAGACTGTTTTCATTAACCATGGTTTGGCAAAAGTTATTATTTTAGATCATGATTCTAGATTCTAAAATAAATTTTAGACTACTTTTTTTGCTAATTTAGGTACTAAGATGAATTTCTCATCCGCATTTCATCCTGAAACTAATGGGCAAGCAGAAGCTACTAACAGTACAATATTAGAACTTTTGCGTGCATACACAATTTCAAAACCACAAACATGGGATACACACTTGCATTTACTTCAATTTGCATACAATAATACACCACATATGGCTACACATAAAGAACCTTTTGAAATCATTTATGAACATAGATTGCCTACACCTGTTACTTCATTGTCAAACAAAGTTAAATCTGTTGATGATATTGCCAATATGCATGCTACTATTTTTTTTTGAAGTTAAAGATATGATTGCGAAAGCCCAACAATCATACACGAAACAAGCTAACAAGAGAAGAAAAGCCACGACTTTTAAAGTTGATGATTATGTTTGGTTACGCATTGAAAAGAGAAGATTGCAAAGTGTTGAGAAATACCCTGTTGTTAAGTTAGCCCCTAGATTTTATGGACCTTTCAAAATAATTCACAAGATCAATGACAATGCATTCAAATTAGAACTACCCCTACATTGGAAAATCCACAATACTTTTCATATCAATTTGTTACGACCTCTTAATTTACTAATGTTGAAGCTACAACTTATGGTCTCTACAATTTGAATATGTCGCAAAGAGGGATGTTGGAAGAGAAGGCATGTCTAGCATGAAGAATGAAATTTGGCCTCATGTGATAAAGATCATGCAATTTGAACTTGGGGATCAATTAATTGCTTCTTTGGATAGTGTTTTTGATGTTGAAGATAGAGATGACTTGTTTGATGTGTGTTGTCTGATGCTGCAAATGTGTTTTCTACAAGTGCATTGACTAAGATTGTTGATATACATGAATTAAAGATGTTGATGATATAGATGTGGTATTTGATGATACAAATGCTTCAATTAAGTGTGTTGATGACACAAATTCTTTACTTGAAGATGCAAATGTATTAGTTGAAGATGCTATTCAACTTGATGTATATGAGAAATGTATAGAAGAAGTTGAGTTGAAGTCACCAATTGTGACTATTCCAACTACTATAGAGGTGCTGAAGCACTTAATAAAAGGTGAGATGCTTGATGAATACTTAGGACGACATATGGTAAATGTGCATGATATATGTGATGAGATTTCTTTGTAAGATGAAAAAGGATGTTTAGAGGGATGTAGTAAGGAGGAATTGGAAGATATTAAGCTTATGCCTATGCAATTATTGGATGTTGTTCTAGAAGGTTTTGTACCAAAAAAATATTCTTTTCAAGGTGATTCCCTACCAAATAGTGAGATATATTCTATGGAGTCATATTATGTATTGATACATAATGACAATTTCAAAGCTAGAGGGGGCGAAGCTACTCCACCCATGTTTGTACTTATGTTGTAGGGTAGATAGAGGGACAATATACTTTTATGTGCATGATGATGGAGAAAACATGAGTATGTTTTGTGGGCTAAAACTATTTGAGCAAAGAAAAAAAGGGATGTGGGAGTACTTGATGCTACCTTATGATCCAAGGGGAGCTACTGGCTATGATATGCTTCAAAGTATTACGTGTCAACTCTACATTTGGTCTAGGTAGTTTTAAGAATTCATGATGCATGGTATATATGGACATATGCTATTTAGGATACATGAAATTTTGATGTCATATGATTCGGGAGGTGAAAATTGGGTTGGTCACATGCTTTTATAGACAAAAAAAAATTGGGTTTACGGTCCAAGAAGATGCCATGATGCTCTTGACCTATGGATGTTTACATGTTGGCCATTTGATCCAAGAGGTGGAAGATGATTTATATGCTTGGTTGATTGGATGATTATTATTTGGCCTTTTGACCCAAATGGATTTGAGTGTTACGGTACATAAGGATGTACAGGTCTAGAGGAGGGTAAATGTCATGTGGTTTGGAAGACATTTTATAAAAACATCCAAAAAAATAGCTTACATGCGTTGCTCTTCTCCTCATCTCCCCGCGCATCTAATCCTCATCTCCTCGCGAGTCTAATCCTCATCTCCCTGCGAGTTTAAACCTCGTCTCCCCGCGAGTCTAATCCTTTCGAGAGGAATCACCCCGGCACACCATCTCTCCGAAGAGAGAAAAAGAGTGATTTATAGGTTGAAAGTATGGCCCCAAAATGGAGGGAAACACGCATCAGCAGTAATCCCACATCCAACAATGAAGCCATTGGCCAAGGCATTTCTACGAATATGAATACAATGTCAGGTATGGATAATTCATATCCAAATATCTAGGTGCGAATTGCCATCTTTGCTATTTGTGGAGGCATAGGCATACGCATGAATTTATTTCAACAAGTAGATTGATTTTATTTTTTTGATAATTAATGAACTCATAGGGGATCATAGGTTAATTCTTTTCGCAACCATAGATGGTCTCGCATAGATTTATGCATATGGCGCATTGAGGTTTGCACAAACCGATGTACTCAAATACTTTTCATCCTAGTGCTACGCAATGAAGTCATATGTGGCATAAAGAACATAAAGATTACTTAAGGGTTATGCACACAGACGGTGCATGCATGGGAAAGATTATATGACACATGCATCAATGATACATAAATTGATCTCGCATTAAAGTCTTGCTAATATCACGAGCTATTAGTTCATTGGGTTCTTGAAGTTATGCGTAGCTAGTGCAAACAACAATCATTAGAATTATAACTATGATGCCTTGAGATCCATTCGATAGCGACTATGTTTATCAATCCTATTCGGGGTTGGGTTAGATGCAACAACAACCTTAGGGCAAGCGAAGAGCTCAAATATTAGGAAACCCTATGTTGAAGGAAAGACCAATGCTTTTGTACTTGTTGGGAAGAAGGTTGGGTTATCGATCAACATAAGTGACTACTAGGACATATGTCTTGTACAACGTTTGAAACCTTAACATATGCCTTTGTAACGTGTCCGCTCGACCGCTTGTGGGACACATCTTAGTAGCCCATCGGGAAGAGGGTCTAGAAAGCTCCGCCTGGCACTCACAAGGAATGTCACAGGGTTTGCGATCTAGGTCTCCTCGAGTCTGCACCGAGCGGAAGTGTCTGGCCGTTCCCACTTAGGATCGACTTGAAGTCAGGGTTCCTTTTCTATCAGCAAGGTCTCTAGGAAGTAGCTAGCATCGAGCTCCAGATGAACCACTTTGCGTAGGAATAACAGAGTTGAAGCGGATTCATGCTCCACTTGGTTCATGGAGAATGGAAAATGAGAGGGATGCGAAGCTCAACCTCTCTGCCATAAGGCATAGTCCCATTTCTTTCCCCTAAAACAACATAAATCGGGATTCTAACTCTACTGATGCTAGGTCTTCATAGTCTCGTTATCTCATCTTTTGAGAAAAGTTCCCAGCTAACCGGTACCACCTTTTCGTAGGACGGAGCCAAGTCATGTCCACCACACTTTCCTCAGTTTACTTTAGTTATCTAATTACCTACCACATTACGTTTGGCATGCAAAAGCAGCTTCATTAATTAATCAATTTAATCACTGGTTCCTTTACGTAACTTAGGCACTGACACAAAAACAATGTCAAGCAAGTTCCTTTTTCTCAAATATCTGTTCTTTATTTATCATAATTTCGGAGTATATCCAATATCATGCCCAAAGGCTATCCCAACAATCTATAGGATTGTTGCTCTAAGTTTCACCCATTGACTAGTACATGGGCCTCGAGATCCCATCTCGAGTCACGACGGTCTCTTATGCAAGATCCGGAGGTAAGGAATTTACAACCAGAGCCTCCCCTCGTACCGAAGCGTCCTCCCGCTCCAAGCAGCACCCATAGAGAGACCTCTCGCGGCGGGTTAGGTCCATATACCCGGCGCGGCTAACAAACCCCTTGGATAGGGCCAGGTAGACAGTCAGAGGTAACTGTTCCTGCCTCTCCCTCCAGGATTTTAACTCAAAGCATTAAGTGTTTTTCCTTGAACTAGTTCCTTGAGCAAAGAGATCAAATAATGTACCTAAGTGTACAATCACGAACATTTTGGAGGCCGTTTGTACGACCAACTACTAAGGTGTGATTCCTTTTTCCCGGATGCTCCCACCATCTGATCCTGGACCTTTTTCCCAGATGCTCCCAGCATCCGATCCTGGATCATTCGCGACTTGGTGAGATCCCAATAATCTCAAACAAGATCATCCAAGCAAATGTTCTTGGTAAGTTAACTCATTTTGACTTGCTCTTCCCCTTGGGTTTTACCTTATGGTATCTTAACCCTAACTCAAAGCATTAAATGGTCAACCAAGGCAATGGACATGCCTTATTCGCAACCCAACCAAGGGTCTTTTATTCTTCTAGTTCTAACCAAGTTCAGTTAGCACACTTGGGAATGCAAGGTTCTTCATCTAGGCCTTCAGGATACAGTCTAGATGCATGCGTCCCTTCCATCTCTCTTAATGTGGTACTATGCAGAGTTTTCCAATCCTCCTTACCCATCATGCACATGGTGCATTTAGTATATTTGTACATCCTAAACGACCTTTAACTCTCTTCATACTTGGAAACAAATACTTATTCCTAATGCACCGGATCACAAGTGACTTGCGTATATGAAAGTCTAGGTTTCTATCCATCGGTGCAATTGCATCTTACGAATGGAAAACTAACATTTCATGTGTTTCTTTTAATCATGATTGCGAAGCATGAGTTCTAAATGACTATTCATGCACTGAACTGGTTTAAAAGCTATTATTTTATGTGAAATAATGAGAAAACCTTATCATTCCATGTGTGCAAGAGCTATCATTCCATGCACAAAACTTATGCGAACTCCGTACTCTACCATTTCATGCACGCAACCTATCACTTGGAGTAAAAGAAATCCTAAGACTCGTTCTTGTTCCATTTTTTCTTCCACGAGAAATAATACAGAATTAATTATAAAGCTTAGGATATCTAAAGAACCTGGGTTTGATTCGTGATCATAGGGGCATTTGTTGCGTTGGTCGCTTCGCTCGCCTCTCCCGCATTATCAGTACCAATGGTAGCTTTGGTACTTACGCTTCCCGCGACTTTCTTTTTGGGAGCCATTTGCTACGCGGAGTTTGGATAGTCCTTACCTTAACGGGCCTTTAAGACAACAGGCTTGGGAAGGAAAGGTCGTGAGAAGGGGTCCTTTGCTGATGAGGGGGTGGCTTGAGAGTGGCTCCTCGAACACGGCTCTCGACACCTTCTCCACTCACCAACTCTCTCCCTCTCTCTCTTTCTCTCTCTCTCTCTCTCTCTCTCTCTCTCTCTCTCTTCTTCTTCTTCTTCTCCTCCTCTTCTCCTTCTCTCTCTCTCCCTCTTCTTCTTCTTTTCTTCTCTCCTTCTCCTACTCTCTCTCCCTCTTCTCTCTTTTCTTCACTTCTCCTTCTCTCTCTCCCTCTCCTTCTCTTCTTCTCTCTCTCTCTTCTTTCTCTTCTTCTCCTTCTCTCTTTCCCTCTCCTTCTCTTCTCTTCTCCCTCTCTTCTTCCTCTCCTTCTTCTTTTCCTCTTCTTCTCCTTCTCTCTCTCCTCTTCTCCTTCCTCCTCCTCCTCCTCCTTCTTCTCTTCTCCTTCTCTCTCTCTCTCTCCCTCTTCTTCTTCTTTTCTTCTCTCCTTCTCCTACTCTCTCTCCCTGTTCTCTCTCTTCTTCACTTCTTCTTCTCCTTCTCACGGGGGGATGCAACTGACTGGCAATCGAGGAGGGGGGGAGTCTACTGACGGAAGCCCCCACGGGGCCGCTATTGCCACATGGAGGGGAAGCTTGCTGCTACAACGGAAGGGGGGGGGAAGGTTGCTTGCAGACGTCTAGGGGGGGCGCTGTCATCGACGCAGGGAGGGGGATCCTCCCCTTTATAAGAGGGGGAGGAGGGTGGCATGGCCACCACCCCTCCCACCTGGGGGGCTGCATGCCCCCCATTTACTTCACTTCACTCCCTCTCTCTCTCTCCTCGACGTCCTATTGGCGGGGAGAGAGAGAGGGAGTTAAAAAAATTTGCACTAAAGTTGAATTTTTTTTTTCATTAAGGGGGGGGGGGGAGTTCCTATGAGGGGGAGGCACCTGGGGAGGGGGGGGGGGGGGAGCACGGGCATATTACAGCCTCAGTCGAAAGAAGGGTGTGTGTTAAGTAAATTTTACATGGAACCACTTCTGATTTCAATGAGGAGAGTAAATATGCGATGGAAAGGTTATCGCGACTATTCCTGCAATATTTGGAAAAGGATACCATTGTTGTTATTGATTAATCAAATAACGTCCTAAATGTTTTTGCATTAAACTTATTGTTGGGGTGTGAATTGGATGATTATTCCAAGTGCTTGTGTTTGATGGTAAATGCATGGCAGGGGTCTGTGATGACAAGTTGCCATGGAAAATAAAGGAATTTTTCCTTGGAAGATGATATTAGGCCAATTGCCTTGATTGTGCTTGATTCTTAATTGGCTTAATTAAGAAAAGATATTTGCACAGGTGGATCATCTCCAAGATCAAACCGTGGATTACCCCGAGAGGGCATTGCTCGATTCACGAGCTAAAGGTTGAGTGGTGAAAAGGCCAACCACAAAAGTTGTGTCTCACTCTTAGGTCGCTAGGGGTCAGGTGGAGCTCTCGAGACCACACCTTGCCTAGTCTTAAACAGAGTTGTAGACTTTCGTGAGCCAAACATCTAGGGCATTGGAAGATTCTATTCTAGATAGAGGATAGAAATTATGGTGCCATGTGATTTGGACCAAGTAGTTCTATTGGATAGAAGGGATACATAATTTCTCCTGTATGGGCAGGAGACAAAGATTAACTAGAAAATAAGTTAAGGAACTTGTTTGTCAAAAGGATTGCTTGCACTATTTTCGTGTCTATGCTAGAATTTAAGCAAATTAACATTGTTCCTTAAAAGGCTTAATTAATTGAATGTCACACATAAATGTGATAGGACCTAATTAGAAAACTAAAGCTATCAAGGGAAGCGGGTGAGTAGAACCCCGATGGGTCTATCCTACAGCAAGGTGGTCCCAAAGAACTGGGAGGCTTCTCACAAAGTTTTACCGACATTTGACCTTTAGGTATTGTTAGGTTAGAATCCCAATTCATGCCGTTTTAGGGGACCGAAATGGGACTATGCCCTACCGGCAAGGAGGTTGAGCGACACATCCCTCTCGTTTCCCATTCTCTTTGAACCAAGTGCAGCATGGGTTTGCTTTAGCTTGGGTATCTCTGCGTAAAGTAGGATATCCACCAAGACGGCTCGATGCTAGAATGCTGTCAGGAAACCTTGACCACTAGGGACTCAAGTTTCAGGCTGATCCTAGTCGGTTTGGCTGTGAACGTTCCGTTGCAAAGGCAAACTCAGGAAATCTTAGGCAAAAAACCCTATGACATTCCATGGGAGTGCCGGGCAGCGTCTCTTAGACTCGTCTCTCGATGGACAGCTAAAAACGTGCTTGGACAGTCGATAGCTGGCATGTTACAAAGAGGCATGCACATCTACTTGCTTCATATTTATGGGGTGCTCTCTAAGGGCTATTTTGTATTAAAAATTACAATTATAAACCAATGCAAATAGGGGTTTTAAAGTTGTCCAGTTCCTTATGAAACTCTATACTATCATGTACTCAATGCTTTCCCAAAACAAGGGAGATTATGGACTATTATGAAGCAATATTGATTCACTATTGTACATAAGCTAGCAAAAATTGAGATGTTGTACTGATCAATGGGTTTTTCTTGGCGTTTTGTAGGGAATTTTATGAGTTTATGGATTGAATAGGTCTAGGGTTACTCGTACACATATATAGATTGAATAGGTGTAGGGAATTTTATGAGTTTATGGATTGAATAGGTTTAGGGCTCTTCCTACATATATATGAGACATGTTTCACTTGACAAAAGTATTATTTTCTATGAATCTTCAAGTACAGTTGTTCATCTAATTTAGGTCTAATCATAGCCAAGTTTATGCTATTCAAAACTTTAGAAATTGATGCATATATAGGCATATATGTTGAATATGTATCAATTGCAAGCATTTATGGAATACATAGATACTGCCATTATGCTTTGAACTTATTTATTCTATTCTATCCATTCTCTTAACTCTTCTCTTCTCTCTTCCTTCCAACCTAAAAATTGATTTTCCCTAAGCTAAGCTCTCTCTATTAGACCCAATGTCCACTGGCTATACGCAACAAGTCTCTAGACATAGTTTTTGGTAGCATGATACAATGGAAGTGGTTTAGCATGTATATGGCAAATCCTAGCAAGAAGCATTAGGAAGAAATGTGATATCATGAGATACTTGAATGGCACCAGAGCTATGTGCATATATTTGGAAGAAAGGATGAATTCACATGTGATGTAGGCTCATGTGTCTCTCAATTGTAGCCATATACAACTTTATTTACCATTGATTCTAAGTATGTTTGGTGCGCAGATCAGTCGCAGATAGCTCACGTGGTGAATCCTGGAAGGTCCCCAAGAACAAAGTACTCTACTTTTTAGCACAAAAACCCATGTAAAAGCAAGCACGACATGAGACAAGAGACAAATTGGGTTCAATCTCCCCCATGCCTTGTGTGAGCGCTTCACAAAGCATGTATTTAATGTATATTTCCAATCTTTATGCTAAAAAATAGCCCAATTACAAAAATATGACAAGCTTTTAGCTTTTGAGTTTGCTTTCTACCAAAAATAGGAAAATAAAGCTAATGGACGGTGCCCATAGAGTTTGGCACGCCCAATCTCAATGTCCAAATAGAAATAACATATCCAGGCGCATAAGCGCATACAAAATAATAATAAATAATCGATGTCTCTATAGACATAACAAAATATAGGCGTGGCGCCTATCAAAATATAGTCCAAAGGTCGAAAACCCGCTAGACTCCAATGCTTTCCTCTGCCACTGCTGCTATCTCTACACATCAACTGAAGCATTCACAATCGTTAGTAAAATAACACAATTAAACCGACAAAAGTGAATACCTAGCAGTCTTCAGCTACATAAATAAATCAACTGGTTAGAAATAAATCCTAACCTTAATTTATTACGAGTGCGCACTCTAAACTCATAAACGTTTATTAATTTAATATGCATTTTGCGGAATCACCCGCTATGGAATCACCCATGTACACACTAAATTAATGAAACGCCCGAAAAGGACAGGCGTCCCCATCAACTTCTCGCACAAAGAATCCTCTTTGCGTATGAGCCCCGGTCATCTAAGTTTACGGAATCCACCGTAAAACCTCACGGAATCCACCGTGGAATATGCCTCCTGGCATCATACCCCGGGGTGGGATAGCAATTGACCTCAATTGCTATTAGCTCAATGTGGAGCTAACAGAGTGGGGAAAGCATTTAAGTCTCTAGCGTGCATCCATTGTGCTTCCTCTACAGGATGGTTCTTAAATTTCACTAGATATCTAGAATACCTTCGGCCAGTTCTAGTGGTCATGTAGTCAGTGTCTATAATGGCTTCTGGTTCAAGTATTTCAGTCTCTTCTTCTAGTAAAGGTGGGTTTTCATAGACAGGGTGGATAGGTAATTGTCCTCTAAATGGTCTCAATAAACTAATATGAAATGTATTATGAATTTTCCAATGGGATGGCAGTTCTAGCTTGAATGCATTGTCATTAATCTTGTGAATGATTCTAAATGGTCCGTAGAATCTAGGAGCTAATTTGACAACTGGATGTCTATCTACACTTTGTAGTCGACGCTTTTCTATTCTTAGCCAAACATAATCATCAACTTTGAAATTCATGGCTTGTCTTTTCTTGTTGGCTTGTTTGGTATATGATTGTTGGGATTTAGCAATCATATCCTTTACTTCATCAAAAATAGTGTTATGCATAACAGCAATATCATCGGCACTTTGTATTTTATTAGACAAAGAGGCAACAGGTGTAGATAATCTATATCCATAAATAACTTCAAAATGTGCTTTCTTTGTAGATGTGTGCGGTGTATTGTTATATGCAAATTGTAATAAATGTAAATGAGTATCCCATGTCTGAGGTTTAGAGATAGTGTATGCACGTAACAGATCTAGAATGGTACTATTTGTGGCTTCTGTTTGTCCATTTGTTTCTGGATGAAATGCAGATGAGAAATCAATCTTTGTGCCTAGATTTGCAAACAGTGTAATCCAAAAATTATTACAAAATCTAGAATCTCTATCTGAAATAATCACTTTCGGCAATCCATGGTTAGTAAAAACAGTTTTCAAAAATAGCTGTGCTGCTTGTGATGCTGTTAAAGTTTTCTTACATGCAATGAAATATGCTTGCTTACTAAATCTATCTACAATTGTCCAAATCATGTCATGGTTAGATTTAGTATTTGGTAAGCCAGTAATGAAATCCATAGATATATGTTCCCAAGGTTTAGATGGAATAGATAAAGGCATTAATAATCCATACTGTTTACCATGATGTCTTTTTATTCTTTGACAAATCAGACATTCAGAAACAAAATTAGATACATCTGCATCCATATGCGGCCAATAAAAATCTTCAGTTAACATGCGTAATGTAGAGATGATACCTCTATGACCTTGATATGGGGGACAATGAATTTCATTCAAAACAAAAGATCGGAATGGAATAGTAACACACAGTCTCTTTTCAAAGAACATGAATCCATCATTATATGATAATGAATCAACAGGAATGAAATTATTTTGAACTAATTTTTGCCAATCAGAATTAAAAGTAATATCCTGGTGATATGTGTCTTTCATAGCAATCAAAGAATCAAAAGATATGATAGAAATGTTATGAATTGCAGGTCTTCTACTTAATGCATCAGCAACTACATTTTCTTTTCCAGGTTGGTATTGAATGATAGGATGGAAACTTTGAATGAATGAAGCCCATTTGATATGACGGTCAGAAATTTGGGGTTGGCTAAGTAGATGTCTAATGCTTTGCTGATCGGTCTTTATCATGAATTCTGAACCCATTAAATAATGCTTCCATTGTTTTAATGCTTGGACAACTGCTAAGAGTTCCTTGTCATAAGTGGAATATTTAAGCTCAGAGGGTTTCAGCTTAGAACTAGAATATGCTATTGGATGGTTATCTTGCATTAGCACGGCTCCTATTCCTGATCCGCTAGCATCGGTCACAACTAAAAAGAATGGTCTGTTAAAGTCAGGCAACTGTAGAACAGGGGCATTGGTCAATGCACGTTTGAGTAAATCAAAGGATTTCTACTGATTTTCAGTCCATTGGTAAACAATGCCTTTCTTAAGAAGTTTGGTCAGTGGTAAAGCAAGTAGTGAGAAATTACGTACAAACTTCCTATAGAAACTAGCAAGACCAAGGAATGAGCGTAATTCATGTACATTTTTAGGAATAGGCCAATGCAATATTGCATCAATTTTCTTAGGATCAACTTTTATTCCTTCTTTTGATACAATATGACCTAGATATTCTATTTCTGTCTTAAAGAATTCACTCTTGTCAGGATTTGCAAACAATTGATTTTCTTTCAGTAATTGAAAAACTAATGATAAATGCTCATAATGCTCTTTTTCACTTTGACTGAACACTAAAATATCATCAAAGAAAACAATCACACAATATTGATATTTTAGAAAAATACGGTTCATCATTCTACTGAAAGTAGCAGGTGCATTAGTTAATCCGAATGGCATGACTAAGAATTCGTAATGGCCAAACTGTGTCCTGAATGCAGTCTTAAATATGTCAGATCTATCTAACCTCACCTGATGATATCCAGACTTAGGGTCAATTTTACTAAATATAGAAGATCCTTGCAGTTTGTCCATAAGGTCATCAACTCTAGGTATAGGATACCTATTCTTTACAGTGATCTTGTTTAATGCTCGGTAGTCAATACACATCCGATAAGTATTATTCTTTTTCTTGACTAAGAGCACAGGTGCACCGAATGGAGAACTGCTAGGTCGAATTAAGCCTCTATTTAGTAATTCTTCAACTTGACTCTGGATTTCTTTTTGCTCTATTTGATTGTGCCTATATGGGGCTTTGCAAGGTGGTTGTGTGCCAGGTATTAGATCAATCTTATGGTCTTCTAGACGTGATGGAGGTAAACCTGGTGGTAGGTCTTCTGCAAAACTGTCCTTAAAATATGCAAGAAATTCCTTATGTTGAGGGTGCATATGAGTTTCCTTTGCGTGCAATTCATTCACCCAAATGAGATATGATTTAGTATTCTTGCGGAGTGCACGTTTTGCTTGAGTATGCGAAAGCAGTGGAAACATATGAGATGCATGCATACCAAATAATGAAATAGATTTTCCTTGAAAATTTATATTCATTGTGTGTGTGGAATAATCTGTATTGGGATTATGTTGGTGTCTCCATGGCATTCCTAGAATAATGTCGCTAGACTGTAATGGGACAACTAAGAAATTTCTTCTTTCAATATATGGACCAATTTGAATTTCTAAATTTTGAACTTCTTGTGTGCCATTGTACCTAGTACCTAAAAATGCAGCTTTTATGCGATAGTGCGTAGGTACTGTATGCAATTTCAATTCCTTTACCAATTTTGCTAAAATAAAGTCATGGGTACTACCGTCATCATGCAATATAGTTCTTTCTTTTCCATGCACCGTACATTTCATAGTCAACAATGAATGTAAGGTAGGCATACCTGGTAAAGTGTCGGAAGTAGTAGTAGGATCATCATCATCTTCAGTGAAATCTGGCATATCCTCATGCTCTTCTTCGTCCATAGCTCCAAGGTAGTTGATATGTGCTGATGGCTTCTTTGAATGACAATTTGCTGCGAGATGCCCTGGCTGGTGACACTTGTAGCATACGATGGGCTTGGCTTTGGTCACATTATTTGCAATGGCTGGGAGTCTGGGTATATTTGGATTTGCTTGTGAAATAGGCTTAGGATTTGGATTGACAGTGGATGGTAATGCAGGTGGTTTAGGCCAATTCTTGCGGAAAGATGGTGATGAAAAACGACCTGGATTAAACCTTTTGAAATTTGAATTGAATTGTTTAGATCCATAATTACCGTTTGCTTGGAATGGCTGTGGTCGTCGATCTCTTCCACGCAACTTATCTTCAGTGTCGTGAGCTAAGGAGATGGCGTCTTCAAGGGTAGCAGGCTTGAACATATTCACCTCAGCGTAGTAATGTCCAAGAAGTCCAGACATGTACTTCCGCTTATGTGTCGTCTCTGGTACGTCTTCAAGCATGCGTAGCTGTAGGAGTGCATTCCAAAAACGCTCTGTATACTGTGGAATAGGCTCACGATCGCGCTGTTGGAGTAAATCCCATTGCTTGATAGCCTTCTCATGAAATTGCGGTGGAAGGAAATTTTGCATGAACTTCTTCTTGAAATCTTCCCATGTACCAGGACATTCTATGCTCTTGCGGACTACAGTCCACCAAAGTGATGCTCTATCTATCAGATGATTAGTAACACACTTGATTTTATCTTTCTCAGGATAAGTTTCCTCATGGAAATAGTCATCAAACTGGCTAATGAATGATAAGACAGTCTTTCCTTCTCTTATGCCATTGAAAGTGCGAAACTTGAAACTTCGTTTACTTATCTTGGATTCCTTGCGAATGGTTTGTGCTTCAAGAGTGGCGTCGATGGTACGGTGAATCAAATCGTCAGCTTGAGGTTCTTCTTTGTCAGTGGACGCTCCTTGTAGCTTTGTCAATTGCGCTTGCAAGGCTTGCCTAGCTCTTCGCTCTTCTTCCAATTGCAGCATGATAAGATCCAGCTTTTGTTCCATGGTAGGCTCGGGTAGGTCGTCTTCAGCCATAGGATCATCCATATGTGGGGTAGTCATCCTGTAAAACTCAACAAACCTTTCTCACTCAAAATCAGTTAGCGGGATGAGCGTAGCTCAAATTTGGGGTTACAAGGCTATGTATTTTTGGGTATTTTCTTCTTCAATTTTCAGAAATTCTGAAATATTTCTGTCTCTATTTGCTGAAAGTACTTCAACGAACTTGTAGATAGGTAAAACAGCTTGCTGCGAACAACTTTCCAGTTCAGAGTTTTTGCATACGAACAAGTCTTCTATGAGTTTTAAGCACTAGTCAGTTCTGATTTAGTCTGACTTGCAGAGTTGTAGACTTAACAGACTTGCAGAGTTGTGAACTTGCTGGACTTAGGCCGACTTGCAGAACTTGCAAAACTTGATTTCTGTCGACTTACGGAACTTGACTTGAAGAGTGCAAGACCCGGAGTAGATGGACTTTGTTTGGCCAGTGTGACTTATAAGAAGCCTTAAGCTTAAGTAATTAAGCTTAAGCTTAAGTGCTTAAGGCTTAAGGAGGACTAGCAGAGGCCGCCGTTTTTGATCGTGAGGGGGGGGGCCGTTTTTCCCACGCGGAATTTTCGGGCTTCTCCTCTTGCAAGTCGACTTGACGATTTGAAGCTTTATAAGCTTCTTAAGCTTAAGATTAAGCTTTAAGGTCATGCTAAACTTGATTAAGAAGAAATCTTATCTCTGTTTGCAACGACTTGATGAAGAACATGTATGAGTGGTTCTCCGCCGACAGAGATTGGTCCTTCGCGATCTGACAGTGGAAATAGGGGTTCTTGATCGCCAGAAGTCTGCCTGTATCGACGGTTCGCGACGAGATTGACTGTAGAAGCCGTTTGTTCCTGGAGCTCCGCCTTCGCCCGAGATTGGTAGCGATTGGAAGCCCTTGATCTCTGCTCCGCTCTGATACCACTGGTGCGCAGATCAGTCGCAGATAGCTCACGTGGTGAATCCCGGAAGGTCCCCAAGAACAAAGTACTCTACTTTTTAGCACAAAAACCCATGTAAAAGCAAGCACGACATGAGACAAGAGACAAATTGGGTTCAATCTCCCCCATGCCTTGTGTGAGCGCTTCACAAAGCATGTATTTAATGTATATTTCCAATCTTTATGCTCAAAAATAGCCCAATTACAAAAATATGACAAGCTTTTAGCTTTTGAGTTTGCTTTCTACCAAAAATAGGAAAATAAAGCTAATGGACGGTGCCCATAGAGTTTGGCACGCCCAATCTCAATGTCCAAATAGAAATAACATATCCAGGTGCATAAGCGCATACAAAATAATAATAAATAATCGATGTCTCTATAGACATAACAAAATATAGGCGTGGTGCCTATCAAAATATAGTCCAAAGGTCGAAAACCTGCTAGACTCCAATGCTTTCCTCTGCCACTGCTGCTATCTCTACACATCAACTGAAGCATTCACAATCGTTAGTAAAATAACACAATTAAACCGACAAAAGTGAATACCTAGCAGTCTTCAGCTACATAAATAAATCAACTGGTTAGAAATAAATCCTAACCTTAATTTATTACGAGTGTGCACTCTAAACTCATAAACGTTTATTAATTTAATATGCATTTTGCGGAATCACCCGCTATGGAATCACCCATGTACACACTAAATTAATGAAACGCCCGAAAAGGACAGGCGTCCCCATCAACTTCTCGCACAAAGAATCCTCTTTGCGTATGAGCCCCGGTCATCTAAGTTTACGGAATCCACCGTAAAACCTCACGGAATCCACCGTGGAATATGCCTCCTGGCATCAATGTTGTAGCCATTGAGGTATGTAAGGGAACCATATGGCTTACTTGTCTAATGGGAGATTTGCACATTACAAAAGAGGTGCCTACATTAATTGTTATAGTGTTAGTGTCTAGCTCATATGAGTGTGTATGTGTGTATATTTAAGGGTTGCAACAAACACAACTTTCAAACTTTGATAGCATGAAGAGTATTTTTACTAGGCAAGGCTCACAACCATCTAGGTCAAGAGAGGTAGGGTAAGTTCACATAGGGTCTACATGTCACTTGCCCAAGAAGTGCTCTCAATACTTCCAAGTCTTTAATGTGTTGTTTCTTCATGAACGTTCTAGTTGTACTGATCCTAAGAGGTGCCTACGTGCATCACTCAAATGTTCTATAATTGTACTCTTGAGTGTCTCAAGGTGGGTGTTCAAAATGTCATTGTTCCTTTGCTCAAGATCTCAAGCTTTAAGGTGGATTTTTTTATGTTCAAGGTGGTTTCACCTAGCTCAAAACACTTTCTCTTTTTAAAAAAATAAAAACTCAAGTCACTCTTGAACACCATATTAGAGAATTTGGGAATCTCCTAAGTCCCACTTTCAAATAAGGGATAAAGATTTGGCCATGTGGCTAAATCTTAATCCATGCTTCAAAGTGGGACTTGAAAAGACAACCTATCTAGTAATTAAGGTAGACTCCACTTTGAAGTAAGGGGACAAGATTTGACCATGTGGCCAAATATTAGCTTTATTGGGAATTCCCAAACTATATGAGAATTTTCAAATTCCCTAATATAGCATTCTTGGGAGACTAGTCAATATTAATGGGGAAGCACACGTCCCATTGAATTCTATATTTTTCCAGTCGCAATGCAAAATGCTCTAAAACTCAATTTATCTCTTCAAGTATGAGATGTGTCTCAGTAGGTGCCTTGTGTCAATACTCTCTAATGACTATAATGTGGTTCACTCGAAGTAGATGCATGTCCATTTAAGGTAAGAAAGAAAGACCAACTAGGTGTAAGGGACCAACTAGGTGTAAGAGAATATCCCAACTTCAGGCGGTGCTAAGGTAGGCGCCAACTTAAGGTAGGTGCTTGTGGAGTAGTAGATATGCTTACCTTCACTCAAGTTAGCTGGAGCACTCAAGCCTAAGTAATAAGGGTAGTGCCAACTCATGGTATAGAGTTGTAAATTTTTCTCACCATAGGATGTTGTCCCAACTCAAGGTAAGTGGATATGTGATGACTTGGGGTAAGCACTACTTGAGGTGAGTACAACTTGAGGTAAATGGGACTCGAGGTATGTATGGGCAACACGGTTATTGGATCAACTTCAATGCATGTGGCAACTTGAGGTAAGTGCTAGTAAATCACTCAAGGCAAGTGAGGTTTAAAATAGAGTCCTTGAGTAATTCAAGGTAAGTCAAGTAGCCACACAAGGTTAATAGAGGGTAGGACTTCTAGTGTCTAACTCACAAGGGTGTGGTGTAGTTGCTTTTGGTGGTGGAAAATCCTTTCTTTGCCTTTGACAAAATAATTTAGAAAAAAATTATTAAAAACATAGAAAATGTTGTGAAAAAAAATTGAGTATTCACACACTCCAATATGTCAAAGATCCAAACCTATGTCCTTAATTTGGGTATTTACTATTTCTAGCCTATAACCACTGGGGTCTTGGTAAGAATATTTTATAGAAGAGAGACAAGAAATGGTGTAGAAGATGAAGGAAAAATCCAACAGATTGATAAGAAAAAGAACAAATCCAATTGCAAATTATTATTTTTGCAAAGAAGATTTGGTTCAATATCTATACAACAACCAAAAAGGTTCAACATTTTCCATACAAGAATATAAGAAAAAATAATGTATTTATAGCTCCAAACAAGCATAGAACAATTAGTATCAAAACAACCCACATACGTCAAAATGCCCTGTATAATAGCAATATCAACCCTCTAAAACATCACAAAACCTAAATTGCATGTAGCCATCAATATCTTGGTCCAAGAAATTCATACATCTACTAGGATCAATTGGTAATATTACCCTATCAAAACTTTATAGCATCCCATAGCTTGCAATTTCATCCGGATCAAATGGTAGCATTGAGGCTTCCCACATCCCTTTTGAAATCAACTTAACTAGTTTTGGTCCATAAAACATATCCACATTTTCCCCAACATCATGCATAGAAAAGCATATATCCATGTTTGCCCCATCCTCATGCATATAAAAGCATACAATCCCAATATGAAGAATCCATAAAGAAGAAAATTGTATTATGACATATGTCTCTCCATTTTAGGGAAGCACCTTGAAAAGCATTTTCTTTAGCTTTCATCGATTGAATAACTTTTTCATCCTTCATAGCTACACCCTAAATCCAAGCATCATCTACAATCTTTTTCAAGATATCATATACACTCACAGTCAAAGCATCATTGAAATGCACTATCATTGTTTCAATTGTATTCATTGTCACTAAATCATTTGCATTTTCAAACAAAGCATCTATATCCACTATCTCTATATATTATGCATTCATTTTCATTATATCATTTGTAATCACAAGGAATGTATCTGCTCCACCTTTAGGCAAAGCATCTGTCGAAAACACATCTCCAGCATCAGACAACTCATCAGATAAGTCATATGCATCTTTAGCATACTGAGCATCTTCCTCAAGTCATGTTAGCTTCCATTATAACTCATGAATTTTATGTAAGAGTTCTGCAACCTCTTCATGCTTAGTCATTCCTATATCCTTGCAAAAACCATCCCTTCTAATATTATTTGCTCTTTTTCTTGAAGTCATGTTAACCTTCAACTACAACTCGTGCATTTCTTGTAATAGTGCTCCTAAATAATCTGATTCTTGAGACCATTCGAAGATGTGCTCTAGATCAACATATTACTCTAGATCCTGCATAAAGTATTATTGTTTAAGAGCTTGCTCAATGTTTTCCCAAGTTGCACCATGTTCTAGCTATATGTCTCAAACATGCTCCTTGATTTCACTTACCACAATCCGGTCAAAATACTTCATCATATGATTTTTTGGAATTTCATACAATGCCACATGATACAATTGCATCACATCTACATCCAATTGGAACTCCATGTCATCTGAATAACTACCTTACATCATCTAAAGGACCTCTAGCATCTTCTATCCTATGCAAAAATCTTCTATATGCATTTCACATCGGGTTCACCAAAGATGTCATGGTATTTATTACATCTAGTCTTAGACCACCAAGGTCTTGGCAAGAAGAGTTTATAGAAGAGAGAAAATGATTTTTGTAGAAGATGAAGGAAAAATTAAATAGATTCATAAGAAATAGAAGAAACCCAATTTTAAATTATAGTTTTTGCAAAGAAGCTTTGGCTCAATCCCTATATAGCATGTACATCCACTTTTAGATGATATTTCTGAGATTAGCTTAGAGAAAACCCAATTATTAAGACTATGGCTTAATGAAATCCTAATTATCGAGATGATGGCTCAATGAAATCTCAATATCTGAGACTATGGCTCAAAATAAATCCAACTTAAATCAACCCAAAAGTTTAGTGTTTTCCATACAAGAATACAAGCAAAAAATAATGTATTTGTAGTATAGGGTAGGTTGATACTAAAAGAAAACCCACATATATCAAAATACCCTATATAAGATCAATTTCAGCCCTCTAAAACATCACAAAGCCTTTCATTGAATACATCCAAGATGGCTATGTAAGTGTCACTGATTCTTTAAGAAAATAGTCCTACCTTGAGCTTGGATACAACTTGTTTCCACCATAAGTTTCACATATGAACTCTGAATATGATTGTCTAAGAACTCAAATTGAAGCAAACAAACCTGATCGATAAGGCAATACAAGTAGATTTAAGGAAATCCTCTCAAAATAGCCGTAAACTCTACCTTTTGAAAAACATATTGTGTTTTTATATGTTTAGGCTTGGACAACTTATAGTAGTCAAGATAAGTCCTTGCACGTGTTTAGATCTACCCAAAGTTCTCATTAAGTTATTAGAACTTAATAACAGAAACTTAGATTATTTTGCTGGACCAGTTTTGATCCTAGAGAGACTTGTTAGGATCATGAGTAAGTATCCCACAAGCATATATTTGGAATACTTGTATAGATATATTTCCCTTGCTTTTCCTTCACTACACATGTAGCCACATGATGTCCACCCCCTCCATATTTGCAAATCCTCTGACATGTGCCACATTATGTAGCCTATCTCATTCAAAAGGTTAAATACTCATCTCCCTAAAAATCATGCATATCAACATATGAATACATCCAGGATTAAAACCTAGATAATCACCTTGCATAAGCCATGAACAATATAGCTTCCTCTTGGATCGTAAATCGAGATACTTCATAGCCACAAAAGCATATTCCTAATCCTAGAACTTCCTCTTGGATCATAAGGCATTGAAATATCATGAAACCCAAATTGCATGTAGCCATCTGTATCAAGCTCCAAGAAATCCATAGATCTACTAGGATCAAATGGTAGCAATACACTATCAAAACTTTATAGCATCCCATAGATTGCAAAATTTTCATCTAGATCAAATGATAGCATTAAGGCTTCCCACATCCCTTTCGCAATCAACATAAATGGTTTTAGTACATAAAATATATCCACATTTTCCTCAACATTGTGCATAGAAAAGCATAGCATACATCCATGTTTGCCATGTCGTCATGCATATAAAAACATCGGATCCTAGTATCAAGCATCCATAAAGGAGCAAATTGCATGACATATGTCTCTCCTTTTTCTACTAGGGAAACACCTTGAAAAGAATTTTATTTGTCTTGCACGGATTGAATAACCTTTTCATCCTTCATAGCTACATCCTCAATCAAAGCATCATCTACATTCTCTATCAAAATAACGTCTACACTCGTAGTTAAAGCATCATCGGCATGCACTGTCATTGTCTCAATTGTATTCATTATTATGATATTATTTGCATTTTCAAACAAAGCATCTATATCCACTATCTTTATATGTTCTACATTCATTTTCATTATATCATACGTATTCACAAGGAATGTATCCTCTGCACCTTTAGGCAAAGCATCTATCAAAAACACATCTACATCATCAAACAAGTCATCTACATCTTCAGCATATTGAACATATTTCTCAAGTCAAGGTATCTTCCACTATAACCCATGCATTTCATGTAAGAGTTCCTCAACTTCATCTTGCATAGTCATTCTTATATCCTTTTGCAAAAAATCCATTTTGATATTTTTTTTCTTTTTCTTGAAGTCTATAGCCTTCAACTACAACTCATGCATTTCTTGTAATAATTCTACTAAATTTGATTCTTGAGACCTTTTAGAGGCTTACTCTAGATCGACGTATTACTCTGGATCCTGCATAAAATACTTTTATTTAAGAGATTTCTCAAAGTTTTCCCAGATTGCACCATGTTCTAGTTGTATGTCTCAAACATGCTCCTTGATTTTGCTTGCTAAAATCCAATTAAGATACTTCATCATATGATTTTTTGGAATACCATACAATTCCATTTGATACATTTGTATCATATCTACATTCTCTTGGAACTCCATGTCTAAACCCCCACCTTAGTTTGCAAAAAATGCCTTACATCATTTGAAGGACATGTACGATCTCCCATTCTATAAAACTATTTTATACACTTTTCATGTCGAGTTCACCAAAGATGTCGAGGTATTTACTATGTCTAGACTAAAACCATCAGGGTCCTTAGCAAGAAGAGTTTACAGGAGAGAGACAAGATTTTTTGTAGAAGATGAATGCAAATCCAATAAATTCACATGAAATAGAAAAAACCCATTTGTAATTTATATTTTTCTCAAAAGAGCTTTATCCCTATAGATGATATTTTTGAGACTATGGCTCAAAAAAGCCCAATTACTAAGACTATAGATAAATGAAATCCTAATTAGTGTGAATATGGCTTAGTGAAATCCTAATATCTGAGACTATGGCTCAAAATAAATCCAATTTAAATCAACCAAAAAGATTCAATGTTTGCCATACAAGAATACAAGCATAGAATAATGTTTTTATAGCCCAAAATCAGGCCCCGAACAAGCATAGAACAGTCCAGTACCAAGACAACCCAATATATCAAAATACCTTGTATAAGAGCAATATCAACTCTCCAAAACAACATACAACATTTCATTGATCTTTAGGTTAGCATACATCCAAGAAGACTATGTAACTATCATAGACTCTTTAAGAGAACAGTCCTATCCTAAGCTTTTGGCTGTGACTTGTTTCCACCATAACCTTCACATAAAAACCTTGAATAGGATCATCCAAGTACTCAAATCAAAGTGAATAGACTTGATTAACAAGCAAATGTAGAGAGGATTACAAAAATCCTCTCCAAATAGACATAAACACTACCTTTTGACAAACATGTCACTTTTTTATATGTTTAGGCTTAGATGACTTGTAGCAATCAAGATAAGTATTTTCATGTGTTTAGAGCCACCCAAAGTTCTCATTTTCTCATTAAGTTATTAGAACTTAATAATCGAAACTTAGATTATTTCATTGGACCAGTTTTGATAGGAAAACCAGCTAAGATTATGAGCAAGTATCCCATAAGCATATATCTAAAACACTTGTATAGATGTCTTTCCCTTTCTTTTCCTTTATTAAAATAGTAGCAACACAACAAGGTCAAAATTGGTCCAAATGCTAAGATTTTAGCCTAAAATCCATAGCTTATGGCACATGCCTTTCATATGTTGTGGAAGTCCAACATGAGTGAATACACTATATAACATTGGCTCTTGAAGACAGGACACTGTTGGGAGCTAATAGGTTTATGCATTGATTCACATGTATTGTGGCATATGTACATGACAACTTGAGGAGGTTTTGGACTAAGATACCTTGTGTTTTGATGAACATTTTCTGACTACAACCTGTGAACAAGAGTTTTGACACTTGTACTCGTTGGTTATGCACTGATTTGTGCACGTATGGTCATATTTGGACTGCTACATGTACTAGCAAATGTCTATGAAGTCTTGGAGCATGTATGACTTGTATACACCTCAGTTTTGGCTTTGAATCAGTTGCTAGTCATTAATAGTTTACAGATTTTAGACTGTATGAATGTACTCTGACAGTAAGGTTGCATGATACAAAGTATACAGAAACTACATGGTCTATGTATTGACGGATGTACCTACAAGTTATGCCACATCTTTGTGGATGGTTATGAGATGTTAATGGACTGAAATACCCTATTTTTAGTAGTGAACTTGTTGCAAAAAACTATCATAAACAGCCAAAGACTGCATGATAGATGATTTTTTATGTCGAGAAGTGCTTAAAAATAGCTAAAAAGTATGAATATCAGGGGAAAAATAGACTTCGTCGAAGGCGACAGTGGCAATTAGTACGATTTTAAGCGGCAAGTCCCTAAAGTGCTAGTGCTTATTTTTATGAAAATCAAATGCTGGCGGATGGCCGAGCTGGAGTTTTCCTAGATGAAAATGACGTCAGGAATCCAACGCAAGTCTCGGATCTCCATTCCGAGGTCGTTTGATCCCCCATTTAATCCCCGCAAGGTTCGGGGTTATGAAGCAGCTATTGGATCTGGAAGCCGAAAAGAGCGTGACAGGGCCCAACTTTGTAGATTTCAACGTCACGGAGCCACCCGTTTAGACGTATCTCGAATCCGATGTCATTTGCCCCCTCAAAGCTGAAAAATCCACTTGTCGGAAGTGTGAAAGCAAAAGGCATGAACTAGATAAGTTGATTAAGAGCTTAAAAGCTCTTAACAAAGAGCTTAGCAATCAAAAAACTCACGAAATGAAACGTTTGGGGGGGGAGGGGGGCCGGGGGGCGTCAGTTTTTTGCGCCCCATTTTTCCCCCATTCTTCATGATTTTCTGATCTCGGTGGAGGCAGGAGGAATCCTCCTGGCCTTGAGATGCTTCTATTCTTCGCTCTCCATCGCCGGTCTCCACTCCTCAATTGGCTGCCTGGTTGTGGAGAACAAAAACCAATCTTTCTCTCTCCTCCCTCTCTCTCCTGTGCATAGAGGCAATTCATGTGCAAGAAATCAAGAAGAGGGGCTGAAGAATGCTTGTCCGGTTGTGATCGAATTGCTCCAAGATGAAGAGGAGGCTGAGGAAAGAGGTTCAACACTGAAGAATGGTTGTTGGTCAGTTTTTGGGCTATCTAGAATAATTATTAAAAAACCCGCAACACGCAAGACACGCGGTATGCTCCAATTTTATGAAGAAATTTGATTGTTTTTGTTGTTTCATGGTCCAAATGTTGTTCATATGAGATGAATTTTTGTTTGAACCTTATTTACATCATGATTGAGGGCTATAACTACAGAAATACAGAACCCGTAATGATTTAGAGCCGTTATTAATTCTTCAAAACCCGCAAAATGTCATTTTTAATGGAAATTAGTGGTTTTTTCAATTTTGAGTTGGGAAAAAGGAGTGGAAATGGGATAAACTCAAAGAAAATGTTAAGTTTCAGTCAAAATAATAAGCCAACACAAATAAATCAGAAAATAACTATTTTTCATGAATAATAAATAGCAAAAAATAGCAAAAATAGAGGAAATTTGGATTTTTACGCTCAAAAAATATAGAAAAATAAGATTTATGTGTGTGAATGTTTGGCAAGGTTAAAGCATGAGGTCAAGTCTCAGTTTGGCCTCTTCATTTGTATTATAGTACGTGTTTATTGGTTTTTTACATACAAAAATGACACAAAACAACCATTTACACCTATGCACCGCAGCAACACCTAAACGGTGAGGGGCGGAATGAAGTTTGTGCGACGATCTTTGCTGAAAAGAGACAAATTCCGATTTCCCTCTTTGTGCATAGCATTTAGAGATCGTTCCATAATTAAATATAGGTGACTAGTAGCACAGAAGTTCCATGCTAGTCCCTAAAGTAGCGTAGCACATAACACTTAGTTAAAATTCATGAAAGGGATATTTTTCGCACCTCACATGGCTGTTTTTTTAAATCATAAAATGGTTGTGCACAATTTTCATACACCTTGCATCAAGCATGCCACGTGGTATCTCCTGGAATGCATTGCAATTGTTTGTTAAACTTTGACCAATGCTGAGAGGATAGGAAACCTAAGCTGTAGGTCTAGACGGGCGCTTCCATTGGGAAAAGTTTTGTGAGGCAAATCCAAATCTCCTGGAATGCTGAATTATGAAAGAGTGGAGTTTGTGCGAATGTTATATGTGTTGGAGCAATGCATCTTGGGGCCAATCCCTGAGATGTAGAAGAGTCGCAGTGGAGCCACGGCAATCAACCGAGAGGTGCTTCCCTATGTGTGTATTACGAGGCATTATGCCTATATGTTATGGGATCTCCCTTTGAGGAGAAGGGAAGTTGAACGTTGGACTACATATTGGATACAAACGCAAAATCATCATAAGCATTTAGTGCAAAGTGAGTCTTAGCTTGCGAGGCCATGTGGGGGGGTTGTCTGTCGTATGCATGAGGTCCAATTAGTGCCATAGCCAGTGCCGGCCCATTTTAGGTCCCATCACTGCAGTTAGTCAATCAGACTTGTTGGCTTGCAGAGGAAGTCAGGCAGATATAGTCTGTTGCAACATGGTAAATGCACAAGGCACTGATAACATTACGCAGATTGTTGGTGAAAAGCTGGATAACAAGAATTTTCACTTGTGGAAGTTTTTTATGAAGAATTTATTGGTTAGAAGAGGTTATTGGGATCTATGCACTAGTGATGAAGCTGAACTTGAATTGCCAGAACGGTCGACACATGATCAAAGAAGAGCTCATAAAAATAGTGGATAGAGAGAGCATGCAAAGTGCTACATTGGTTTTCCTTACGTATATCTGACATTATGGCAATACAGATCACTGGATGTGATTCCCTGAAAGATGCTTGGGACATACTCATGAAGAACTATGGAAATGTAACACATGCCAGGAAGATATAGTTAAAGCAATAATTTAACAACATATCTAGGAATGGCAAAAGCATCCAGGCCTACATGACAGAGATTAAGACCATAGAGGACCAGCTTGCCACTATTGGATCTACAGTGTCTGAAGATGATATGATAGCAATCACTCTAATGGACTTGGCAAAGAGTACAAAGCATTTGATACTTCTATTTCTATTAGAGTTGAACCCCTTGACTGGGATGAGTTGCTTGCCCTACTATTGCATGAAGAAGTAAATCTTGGGTTGAACACAAGTTCTAGTACATCTCAAAGCAGAGACATTGTGCTTTATTCTTTCCAGCGTGGCAAAGGCCGTGGCTCTTTTTGAGGTCGTGCAGACATACGAAACACCTATGGACAGCATTAACAGAGTAATTGGCATGGCACGAACACATAGGGCTAGCATGGATTTGGTGGCTTTAGAAGCAGGGGAGATCACCCTGTGGTGGCAGAGGTGGTGGATCATGGCAATCAAATGATCAATCCAAAAGGGATAAAGACTATCATTACTACGGCAGATATGGGCACATTGCCAAGGATTATCATAAGAAATAGGCAAACATGAAAGCTAAAGGAAGACAGCATGGGAATTATGCATCATCTAGCAGTGCTCATGATAATCAGGGTGATAGATTGTCTGTCATGCAACATGTGTCCAAGAATGCACCTAGGCAGAGCAAAGATGAGAGATGGTACATTGAATCTGGGGCTTCTAACCGTATGACACCCATAGAGAGTGGTCTGATGAGTTGGTTGCAGGTTCACATGGTTATGTGTGTACTAGGGATGACACCCAGCATGATATTCAGCACACATGAGTGTTTCATTGATGATGCCTGATGGAAAGAAAAAGAGCCTACATGATGTATTGCATGTACCATCAATCAGAAAGAATATTTTTTTAGTTGGATAGATGGCAGAATTAGAACCTACAGGTGAGGTTTAACAAAGATGGATGCTTTGTTGAAGAATATAGTAATGACTACAAATTAATTGCTAGAGGCAGATGGGATGGCATGTTTACCTTGGACACATCCATTCTAGAACTTAAGGCAGCCATGTTTGCACATGATGAGGGTGCTATACGGGATGTTGAGATTTGGCATAAGAGGATTGGCTATATTAATGTTCCAAAGTTGAAATCTATGCAACAGAAGGAAGTGGTACTTGGATTGCCCAAATTCAAGTATAATGACTTTGGCCATGTATGTCCTACATGTCAATTTGGAAAACATGCAAGGTTTCCCTTTATGAGCATGTCAAGAATAGTTCGAGACCTTTACAATTAGTGCACTCTAATGTTTGGGGTCCATCGCATAATGCTTCATTTGGGTGGTGCTCGTTACTATGTATCCTTCATTGATGTTTTTAGCAAGTACACTTGGTTGTACATATTGAAACATAAAGATGAAGTGTTTGATGCATTCAAAGATTTCAAGAAGCATGCTAAAAATGAGTTGGGCTACTCTATTTATTGTCTTAGGTCAGATGGAGGTAGAGAATATGTCTCACGGGATTTTGACACATATCTTGCAAAGTATGGGATCAGAAGACAACTTACTTGCAGCTATACACCGTTTTGCTGCGAGGTGTAGCATAGAGGAAAAATAGGGTACTAATGGAATCAGCTAGAGCAATGTTGAATGAAAAGTGTTTGCCTAATGCTTACTGGGCTGCTGAAGCAGTGGTGACTATTGTATATGTGTTGAATAAAACCCATATAGCAAGGATTCATGATGTAACACCTTATGAGAGGTTGTATGGTCATAAACCTAACATTAGGCACTTAAAGGTATTTGGCTGCATTGAGTACGTGCATATTCTTGATGAAAAGAGGAAGAAATTGGATCCCAAAGCTGTCAAGAGTGTGTTTTTGGGTTATGCACAGGACAAGAAAGCTTATAAATGCTATGTGTTGTCTACTCATGAGACGTTGATAAGCAGATATGTTTTTTATGAGCTGGCTTCATAGTATGGAAATCTTGTTGCAGTAGCTACATATGTATCAGCCAACACTAGTAATACTAAAAATACCCCTATAGTTAGTACATCTATGAGTGGTCCGACAGGTGATGTGTCATCTATAATAAGCCCTTGGTCAGGATGATTGCGCAATTGCACTCCTACATCCACTAACACAGACATGTCAGTGAGGGGGAGATTGGATAAGGGAAAAGAAAATATGTTTGAGGATGTAACAGGTCCACTTACTACAGGTTATGAGTCATCCAAGAGTGATAGCTTGGACAGTGAGTTGGGGATTCCTTCTGTTATGATGCTTGGTGCAAGGAAAAATCAGTACGTACCGCCTCATGAGAGGCAAGCTCAAAGTGAGCCACATTTGAGGAGATCTGAGAGGGTCAAAAGACCAGTTGACAGGTACACCTATACTAGATATTCAGCCCATCATTATGCCTATATGACTAAGGTGATAGGTTTCAAAGAACCCAATAAGTTTGATGAGGCAGTTGCAGATGAGAACTGGTGTGCTGCTATGGACGAACAGTATTCAGCTTTAGCTGAAAATGGAACATGGGAATTGGTTCAGTTACCTAAAGGCAAAGTTCCCATTGTCTGCAAATGGGTGTACAAGGTTAAATACAAGTCAGATTGGAGTGCTATAAGGCCAGGCTAGTTGCAAAGGGATATGCACAGCGATACGGCCTTAACTATGAGGAGACTTTCAACCATGTGGCTAAAATGGAAACTGTTAAAAAAGTCATTGCATTGGCAGCATCTAAAGGCTGGAAGTTATGGCAAATGGATGTGAAAAATGCATTTTGAATGGTGATTTCTAGTAAGAGGTTTCTATGGAGCAGCCTGAAGGCTATTGCATCCGGACTATCCTACAGATGTATGCAAAACTAAAAAAGGCATTATATGGGCTGAAATAGGTATCTGGAACATGGAATGCTTGAATAAGCAGCTATTTATAGCAGTGTTAACCCTCAAACAAATGAAGGTGGAAAATCCGGAAAACCTAAAGCAGAAGATAAAGACAAAGGCCAAGGCAAAGAGAAACGGAAGACAAAGACGCACAAGGAGAAGAGTCCTAAATAAGGGAGAAAGGCGCACAAGGAAAAGCACAAGTCAAAACTTTTGTAAAAGAGCGCAAGCGCATCATGGTTTAATTCAAGGAGCGCCGGGCTCTCACCCATGCAATTTGTAAATGTAGACGCGGGCGATGGAAAGGAAGCTAGGAAGATAGAAGGACAATGGGAAAAAGGGGCCTAGGCTATGGCCGGCCATGTGAAAAGGGGATAAGGGGATGACCGTCCAAAAGGGATTTAGGGTTTTGTATATAAAGTTGAAAAGTGAATGAGAAGCTCATTCTTGTGTGTGGCCAAAAGTAGCTCTCCTCTTCTTCTTCTTCTTCTTCTTCTTGCTTGCTTGAGCTTGTGCTTGAGAGAGGGAGTGTCAGAGTGTGAGGGAGTGAGCATGTGAGGTTGAGGGACCGGGGAGGAGAAGCTCTCCATCTTCTCCTCTCTTCTTCTCTTCTCTTCTCTTCTCTTCTCTTGCTCGCGGCAATGGAGCTTGGAGCGTGGAGCTTGGGGATGGAGCTTGCTTGAAGCTTGCACTTGGATCGTGGAGCTATCGGAGTGCGTGAGAGAGGAGGTAACTCAATCGGCATGGAGGTAAGCTCACTACACCCGTAGATATGGATGGCACATCGGCTATGTGAGAGGTAGCCATTAGTGCTCGGCTTGGAATGCTTGAACAATAAGCGGTCCGTGGGTCTTGGCAGTTGAGCGAAAGCTCCCACATTTTGGTTCCGTTGCTGGGACCAACGGATTCAAGCCTTGAGCGCTTGCGCGCTTCGAATCGAGCATCAAAGTAAGGGCTTTCCCCGAACCGGTGCTTGAGATAGGTAGGAAGGGAGGGGGTTGAAGATGCTATTCGATCTCCTTGGCAAGTAGGTTTTTCGTTTTTTTGAGATTTATGTTGTGAGATGGAGTAGTGGTATTTACTTTGTGATTTGTATGCATTTAGGATAGGAAAAAATAAAGAAAAAGAAGCAAACAATAGGGTTTTCTGTTGCTGTATAACAGGCTAAAACATGGAAATAGGGGCACAGATCCTTGGAGTGCCATTTGATTCGAGCACCATAGTGATTCCAAGCATGTCTGGCATTTCCTTGTAGTGTTTTGTACCTATTTGGAAGGCGCTGGATGATTCGGTGGAGTAGACGTTGACCTAGAGGCATTGCGCACAACTCACGGGCCATTGTCCGCGCCATCGAACCATGTCGTCCGAGTCCCAGAATCGGACCAGTCCAAAATCAGACGCTCAAACAACCATCCGATCGCACCATTCGGACCAACCCGTCCGATTTTGAAAATCGGACCACTTGGACCAACCCGTCCGATTTTGGAAATCGGACCACTCGGACACTCGGACTCGGACCACTCGGACCATCCTGTCCAATCAGATGCTCGTCCCGATCGAAGCAATCAGACCACCCTATCTGATCCGATTCCCAGAATCGGACGTGACCAAAATCAGACCACTGGGCCAATCGGACCACCCAGAATCGGACGTCCGATTCTGATAATTGGACTCCTGAAAATTGGACATCTAAGAATCGGACAAAAAACTATCAAAATCAAACAGGTATCTAGAACACAAATTTTGACACATCTAAACCCCGAGATTGACCCAAAGGCTACGTAGAGCTAAAGACACATTACAGATCCATCACCGGGTTAAAATTTAGAGCACGTAGTTCAAAATTTGGCTATAAACGGTCCTCCAAATTGTGCATGGCTTTTACCATAACGGCCCTGCGGGCTAGGGGGGACTGCCCCTCCCCCCCGGACCCCTGCATAGGGGGCTTTGCCCCCTCCGCACCTCCCCCAAGTACGTTGGAGGGAAAACGCGCGTCGTGACAGGTCCTTCAAATTAGACCGTAGTGTAGTAATGGCTCTACACGAGCATAAATCCTCACTTGTAAAAAGAGCAGCCAAAAGCCCATACCCGAACAGAGAGAAACAAAGACCCTAGAACCTCAACGGGCCAATCTAGCCATCCAGGGCAAAAAGGCCACACCAGAAGAACACATGTACATTGTGTTCAAACTGCATCTAGTTGAAGCAGAATGCAACATCATCAAGATATCAATGCGAGGATGACTAGACATGACAGTCTTGACGATAGATGTACCTTGAGCACAGCGCTGCACAAATGACCCAAGACCTCAGTAGCGAATCCACGTCTGACTGTGCAGTTAGGGACTCAAAGGCATCTGTCAGAAGGCTTAAATTTACAAGCCAAGACCCGGAAGATGAAGACATAGTACCACCTGCTTATCTTAGGGTCAAACTCACCACGAAAAGAGAGCATACTATCGATGCTCTGATTGATGAAGGAGTAGATTTTAACATCTTGACCTATGAATCATGGACTCTACTAGGCCAACCAGAGCTCACACCGACTAGTGCAACTCTTAGCCCTTATGGGGGACACCCACAAGCACTCGTAGGGAAGTGCAAAATCCTTGCGACAATCGAAGCGGAAAGCTTGCCTATCCTATTTCATGTTCCTCCAAATAGTGCTAGCTGCGGGAAAGAAACCCTCCTAGGAAGACCCTTCAAAAGGGCGACCAAGTGTGAGGCCGACTATGTAGCACAGAGGATACACCTGACACTACCGGGTGTGAGGATAGTCACAACCTTTAGCAAGGGTGACCTCAGGGAACCTCGAGGGAAAGGCAAGAAAGGTGTTAACGTAACAGTCAAGCCTATTAACGAGGGCAAGGACTTGTTGGAAGAGTTGATACAAGCACAGGTCGAGCAACGAGAACCAGTGAGTGAGGCCATGCTTGAAACAAAAAGGTTAGGAGACAAGGCCAAGGATGGGGTTTGGACTTACAAATATTGTAGAAGACCATGAAAGAAGCCCAAGCCTTATAGGCGAAGGCATCGACAGAGAGCTAGCACAATGCCACGATGGATATCCAAGGCATTGCTTCGTGCTCGAGCGTATTATGCAGGCAACCAATGGATTTGGGTACCAGAACTCCCTGCTAAGCCACCTCTGTCAGAAGCCCAAATTATGTCCAAAGCAAAGAGGCGTAGGAGGAAACCTAAACGAAAATCCAAGTCTCGAACCAAAAATATTGGAGTGATTGAGCCCCTTGCTATTGAAATCCAGAAACATGGCCTATCAAAAAGTAGATCCCTAGCCTGGCGTACTTAGCAAGCAGATAGTAGAGGTAATTGTCGAGCATGCACAAGGTCCATTAGTGCCCAAGGAGCCTTTGATTTCCCAAGAGGATAATGAGCACCACAAGCACAACATTGCTCAAGATGAGGCTGATTGCTCAACAAAGCTAATGATAGAATTGCCTAACAATCAGGAGCAAATCTCCCAACCAGTGTCAAAGCCACTTAGGAGTCCCAAGCCTCCTACACCCTCTTCCCCTAAATGGACACGGGAAGCACAACATCATCAAGTGCGGCTACTCGATCCCAATCTCTATCTACATCAGAGCTTCCAAATGTCCAAGAGGTGGGACACAACACCTCCCTTAGCTCTCAACCTAAGGATATGCCTGTGCAATCCACCGTGGCTAGCTCAACTGATACTCGATCTACGCAAGTGAATGCTCGAAGAGCAACGACCACTTCCAATTTCCCTAAGAACTTGACACCGCAAACCACCAATAGTAGCAAGTCCACTGAACTAGCTGCTACTATTGCAAATCAAGGATCACAACAGTCACAGCCCTTGGCCGTGACAAGGCCCCTTGTGGAACGTGTCCTTAGTGGTTTACCTGTGAAGGAGGTATCGCGACCTACCTCCTTAACAACTCCAGCACTTCCAAAGCGCCTAAAACCTAGGCTGGAGGAGTTAAGCACAGGGGAACGGGCAGAAGAGCTAGACTTCCCCAAAAGGGAGACAGTTGTACCCATGCAACCTGGCAAGGCTACTCTGCAGGCCACGACTAGGTCCCATGAGGACCCTCTAGAGAAGGGAAATGCTGAGGCCCGACCAAGCACATCAACGATCGATATAGCCCAGGGTCCTGAGACGTTAGATGCACCTGCGCTGACCAAGAAAAAGAGGAGGAAACAAAGAAAACAACAACAGTTGCAGGTGGTTGCGGACCCCAAGGACATTGGGATGAAGAGTGCTGGAGAGCTGATGAATAAAGCATCGAGTCCATCCACCAATGAGCCCACTGATGCCTCTCCTAATAGCGGTGAAACCTCAGACACATCCGTGTGCTCTGACAAATCAAAGCAGTCGTTACCATCAATGGCTGCTTGCAACACTCTATCCACTGACAATAGAACTCACATTGACAAATCAAGAGTGGATACAACACTGTCACAATGGGGTGACGAATTCGCACCAGTCACACCCAAGGAGAACCATGACGCAATAACAAAGCCTCAAGAGAAACATGGAAACCCCAAGAGCATGAGCAATCCTAGTGTTAACCAATCTTGCTCATATAGGCCTGAACCCCCAGCTATGCTAGAGCCTAGGCAAACTCCTAGAACCTTGCATGAGATAGCAACCGAGCAAGCCCTCGTTGAACATAGAAGTGTCACAGAATGCTTAACTGAGTTGGATGCTAAGCTCAAGGTGTTCGCTCGTGTGTATGTCCTGAGGCAGACATGCACGTATTCCCTAAAGAGTAGATTGGAGATTCTTGCCCTTCCCTTTATCCTGGGAAGAGCAGGAACATCTTGACGAGCACTATAACAAGCTCTTACATGAATGCATGCAACTCATCTCGGACGCAGAGGCTGACGAACTACGCTTAACCGTGACATTTAATGAAATGCTCTGCCAATCGAATCTCTTAAACATTGAGAAATGAAAGCTATTGTTAGCAGGCCTGAGTCGATTTGAACAGCGTTGGTGTGAAAATCGCGTTGCAATGGCCGAACTAGGAGCTCAGATCATGATAGTATCTGAGGAGCGATTGGCCAAATGGCGGTTTCAAAGAGACCCAAACTATGTGGCACCAACTTCCCTTCGAGTGCTGACTGCCATTCGGGGTATGGACTTGGCTAAACCTAGCCAAGAAAACTCTCTGATTGATAAGGTTCTCACTGAAGAGGAGTTACATGTTGCCAGTAGACTCGGACAAGGGTCCATGCTGCTCGATGTGGCAAAATATCTATCGATACTAAGTAAGCTGCCATGAGTGCTGGATGCGTGTGCCATGCTCCAATACAACCCCGAGTTCTACAATTGGTTCTTATCCTCGTGAAGTGACATGGATTCATAAATATGTATATAAATAAACACTGATTTTTGTGTCATCATGTATAAACAATATCAACACACACAAGCAATGATAGTCAAGTGCAGGGAGAAGAGTTGGGTCTGACAGGCTAAGCTCCTCAAGTCCTCCTCTCATCACGCATTTAAAAGCTGTGTGACCATCCCCACCTCTAAGTGAAGGGCTTGCAACCCACATTAGCGTCATAGGAAGCCTTGACCAACAACTCTGATGGTGTAGACAGGGTGCAGCCCCTTTTCTATACACCTTCTTCCCTTTCTGATCTATCCTTCCAAGGTTGAGCCCTGCCTAAATTTATGACCACCAGCCGACGTAACTCGGCATGAGCCAAGATCTGCTAATGGTAGGAGGCTAAATATACATCACGGGGGCCATCCCTCTACAACAAGCACTACATGCCCCACCCCTCCCCTTCTCGTCCTATGCGCTTGATAACCTACACTATAATCCCTTACATATGAATAGTCTTATCATGTAACAAATCCTAATCCTTGATTCGCATCTTACAGGCCCCCCGCCAGGAAAACATGGAGAACCAAGGGGAGCTAGCTTGCAAGGACGCTCTCCGCAGCGGCCGACAAGAACATGCAGCACATGCCCCTCTGCCGGTGCGCTACGTGCCCACTCTTAAAAGGTACGCTAAGAAACGCGGCCCCAAGCGACACTGCCCCGGACGAAGCCGAAGAATCCACAATCCAGGGGAGCGGACGCTCAAGGAGGCACACACAATGTGGCAACACCAGTGGCACAAACCCCCAACGTACGCTCAGGCACCAAATGCTCAAGGGCAGAAAGGGCAGCTCGGGACAGGGAAGAATTCAATGAACTATTTAAAGGCATTTTGGAAATGGTGGCGGCCCGAGACTACACCATTCATGTCCCGGCCAACATGTTCCCTGCCCAACCCCACGGGAGCCCTGCACTAGCAGAGCCCCAGTCACCCAACCACCCAGACTCGCCCCGCCTCGTACAAATGGAGTAGCCCCATGTTGAATAAAGGCTTATTAAATGCCACCTGGCCAGGACTTTTCACCTTTAAATGGTTCAGTCTTGACATGTTCCCGAATTGTACGAACTTTTCATATCTGCGTTTAATATATTTCACATCTTTAGCAAAAGAAAAAGCTAATCAAGCACAGGTGATAAATATCTAAGTCAACACCATAGAATTTAGATAAGTGATGTCTCCTTGCGTTGCACTGGTTTATTATAGTTGCGGCATATACCATGCATGTACTCTCATGAAGTGACAAGTGGATACAAGATGATACAAGTCTTTGTGTGAAAGTGTTCAATGCCCGATCACCACAAGACCATTGACCCCACAAAGAGCCGCGACAAAGCCACACTGCCGAAAGCAAAAACCACCCTTGCCGACCGCACACATTGCATAGCCCGAAGCAAATTCATGGGCTATGCTCTCTTTCTGGGTTAAGCTCTATAGTTGGCTCATGGCAGTCGTTACCTCAATTGTACCAGCATCACGTGTATCGCAAGGAGATTTACAATATCTCAAGTGTATCTCCCCATCTCAACAACTGCTTCTCTAACAACGAGGCTAGGGCACAATCATCACTGTAATATCCATTTCTTGAGCCTTCGAGCTTGACATTTTCCAACCCACTGAAAGGCTGATAGCCTCAAGATATTGCAATGGTTGTACTCAGGCAAGTCAAAAAGAAAAAAGAAAAAAAGAGGATAAAGAAAGAAAGAAAGAAAGAAAAAAGCACAAGAAAAAGCAACAAAAAAGAAAACAAAAAATAAAGAAAAAAAGAGAAAAAAAACAAACAAAGAAAAGAAACGAATGAAAAGAAGCACCCACAATCACAACACAGCACCTAGGGGTCCTCAAATTAGGTACGTCCAGTGACCTTGATCGACTGGCTCCGTCCCTAGTCCCCTAGCCCTTTAGCATCACCCACAATTGTTTAGGGCACATCAAGGGCAGGACATACCTAGGGAGCTTGTCTCGCCTATGGTTAGACGTATCACCCTGACCCAATTACACAATTCCCTCTTGCACTCTGCCTTAATACCATTGCAATCAATTGTGGTAAGCATTGCACGATTGGCCATGAAACGTACACCGTCCTCATCAAGCAAGTCTAATAGCTTCTAGCTCTACCGAAAGTGCGGTATCCATGTATTCAATTATGCTACGTCATGCAGTCACACTGCAAAGGATGTCTCATATACCTTCACATGTACTTCCTCTCAACATGGACAACTTTGCTACATCAACACTGTTACGAGAAACTAGCTCGTGGTCTTCTAACTATGTAATATCTAAGTATTCACAAGCACTCACATAATATCTGCACGGAAGTATATACACAGTTTGGGTCCTCAAGTGTAGGACAATACTCTCACCTTGCTTAGAGTTCGACCTGTCTCCCAAACTAATCAAAATATGTCTTTTGCACGATAAAAAAACTAGCACTACCCCCTAGAGAGAGACCACATGAGAGATTTTTAATTGCAGGTATTGAAGACTCCAACGAAGGTGTCGTTCACTCTTCATCAACACTCAACTCTCAATTCCTATCCTTATCACCCTATAAGCCTGCCAAGAATCAGCATGTACAGAATCCCCAACAAACTGCCACTTGTACTCCATTAGTGCAACCCCCCCAAAAAATAGCCCTACCACCAACTCCCATTGCCCTACCACCTACCACTCAACCCACCAATGTGCCCCCAATGACCTTCCTCCCCACCACTACCAACACTCCGCCATGGCAACCACAGATGTCCTTGCCACCCACGTCTTCGGTGTATGCTAAACGCTTGCTACCTACGATAGTGAGTGCCATGGGATTGGCACTCCTCTAGGAGGGGGGTAATGTTAACCCTCAAACGAATGAAGGTGGAAAATCCGGAAAAGCTAAAGCAGAAGACAAAGACAAAGGCCAAGGCAAAGAGAAACGGAAGACAAAGATGCACAAGGAGAAGAGTCCTAAATAAGGGAGAAAGGCGCACAAGGAAAAGCGCAAGTCAAAACTTTTGTAAAAGAGCGCAAGCGCATCATGGTTTAATTCAAGGAGCGCCGGGCTCTCACCCGTGCAATTTGTAAATGTAGACGGGCGGTGGAAAGGAAGCTAAGAAGACAGAAGGACAATGGGAAAAAGGGGCCTAGGCTACGGCCGGCCATGTAAAAAGGGGATAAGGGGATGACCGCCCAAAAGGGATTTAGGGTTTTGTATATAAAGTTGAAAAGTGAATGAGAAGCTCATTCTTGTGTGTGGCCAAAAGTAGCTCTCCTCTTATTCTTCTTCTTCTTGTTCTTGCTTGCTTGAGCTTGTTCTTGAGAGAGGGAGTGTGAGAGTGTGAGGGAGTGAGTGTGTGAGGGTGAGGACCAGGGAGGAGAAGCTCTCCATCTTCTCCTCTCTTCTTCTCTTCTCTTCTCTTCTCTTCTCTTGCTCGCGGCAATGGAGCTTGGAGCGTGGAGCGTGGAGCTTGGGGATGGAGCTTGCTTGAAGCTTGCACTTGGATCATGGAGCTACCGGAGTGCGCGAGAGAGGAGGTAACTCAATCAGCATGGAGGTAAGCTCACTACACCCGTAGATATGGATGGTGCGTCGGCTATGTGAGAGGTAGCCATTAGTGCTCGGCTTAGAACGCTTGAATAATAAGCGGTCTGTGGGTCTTGGCGGTTGAGAGAAAGCTCCCACGGGTAATGTTAACCCTCAAACAAATGAAGGTGGAAAATCCGGAAAAGCTAAAGCAGAAGACAAAGACAAAGGCCAAGGCAAAGAGAAACGGAAGACAAAGACGCACAAGGAGAAGAGTCCTAAATAAGGGAGAAAGGCGCACAAGGAAAAGCGCAAGTCAAAACCTTTGTAAAAGAGCGCAAGCACATCATGGTTTAATTCAAGGAGTGCCGGGCTCTCACCCGTGCAATTTGTAATGTAGACGCGGGCGGTGGAAAGGAAGCTAGGAAGATAGAAGGACAATGGGAAAAAGGGGCCTAGGCTACGGTCGGCCATGTAAAAAGGGGATAAGGGGATGACCGCCCAAAAGGGATTTAGGGTTTTGTATATAAAGTTGAAAAGTGAATGGGAACCTCATTCTTGTGTGTGGCCAAAAGTAGCTCTCCTCTTCTTCTTCTTCTTCTTGTTCTTGCTTGCTTGAGCTTGTGCTTGAGAGAGGGAGTGTGAGAGTGTGAGGGAGTGAGTGTGTGAGGGTGTGAGGGTGAGGGACCGGGGAGGAGAAGCACTCCATCTTCTCCTCTCTTCTTCTCTTCTCTTCTCTTCTCTTGTCTTGCTCAAGGCAATGGAGCTTGGAGCGTGGAGCTTGGGGATGGAGCTTGCTTGAAGCTTGCACTTGGATCGTGGAGCTACCGGAGTGCGCGAGAGAGGAGGTAACTCAATCGGCATGGAGGTAAGCTCACTACACCCGTAGATATGGATAGCGTATCGGCTATGTGAGAGGTAGCTACCGGAGTGCGCGAGAGAGGAGGTAACTCAATCGGCATGGAGGTAAGCTCACTACACCCGTAGATATGGATGGTGCGTCGGCTATGTGAGAGGTAGCCATTAGTGCTCGGCTTGGAACGCTTGAACAATAAGCGGTTCGTGGGTCTTGGCGGTTGAGCGAAAGCTCCCACAAGCAACATGGATTTAAGTTGGGTGATGCAAATCACAGTTTTTGTGAAGAAGACAGATCATGGTTATGTGTTTCTGGTTGTTTATGTAGATGATTTAATCATCACTGGAGATTATGAGAACGGGATTGCTTAAATTAAATCATTGTTGCATGCTAAATTCAAAGTCAAAGATCTTGGTGAGCTAAAATATTTTCTGGGAATCGAGGTAGTGTCTATGCCTCAAGGCATATGGCTATTACAAAAGCAATATGCTTATGAAATGTTACAGAAGTATGGTATGACTGAATGTAAGGCTATGGATATACCCTTAGACCAAAATGTCAAGCTACAGATTGATGTTGGGACAAACATTGAGAATGTAACCATGTATAGACAGATGGTGGGAAGCTTGATCTACTTAACTATTACTTGACCTGACTTGAGTTATGTTGTGGGGCTGATCAGTCAGTTCATGCAAAGCCTTGCAAGTCCCATTTGGATGCAATCAGGAGGATCAGAGATATGTAAAGGGTACTACAAATTATGGGCTATTTTATGCATATGGAAAATCCCTTGACTTGACAAGGTATACTGACGCTAACAGGGCCGATTGTGCCTATGACAGGAGATCAACTAGTGGCTATGCATTTGGATTGGGTAGTAGCATGATCAACTGGGAAAGTAAAAAACAGTCTATAGTTGCATTGTCTAGTACAAAAGCTAAGTATAGGGGTGCGGCCTTAGTGGCATGTAAAGTTGTTTGGTTGCTGAAGTTATTGAATGACTTGGGGATACACTTGGACAGCAAAGTGAAGCTGCATTGTGATCATCTTAGCAATGTGATGCTTGCAAGCAATCCTGTCTACCATGCAAGAACTAAATTACACATTGAAGTTCATTACCATTTCATTAGAGAAATGGTACTAGTAGAGCAGATTGACTTGATGGATGTTAAAACTGAAGACCAAGTAGCAGATATCTTTACCAAATCACTTGGTAAAGAAAAGTTCATCTATTGTAGGCAGCTACTTGGAGTATTGCAAATGGTTTGAGCTTGAGGGGGAGTGTTGGTAAGCTCCACCTTGTCTTTCTTTATGTCTATGTGACTTACCAACATTAGTTGGATACATCTGTACATGTGTGTGTCATTGAATAAGTCGGTAAACTTGACCTAACCATAGTTAGATGATGGTTAGTCAAACCTAGTGTAACTCTCTCTTCCAATGTGTGACTAAGTGGATGAATAATGAGAAGATAATGAAGATGAGTTGAAGGCTCATGGTCATGCTCCACTCTCTGTCTCTCCCTCTCTTCCAATATCCTTACCTCAAATATTGTGGCAAGATAATGAAATGGATAGGTACTCTTGACTATGATTAGGTTTTTTATGGTAGAATACTTAAGAGAAAGAGTCTGTCTTAACTTTTGTGGTAGGTAGACCTTGTAGGAAAAACTTCCCTGGAGATCACCCATCCCGATAGTGTCATCACCCAAGGAGCACCCAAGTATGCTTAACTGCCAAGTGATCATTCTCTAGGCTAGTTTTTGTTGTTGTTTTATACTAAACATAGTTTTCATGAGCTTGACTTGGGAGGGTTTCTTAAGTACTTCTACTTACGAATTGGTATGTAACACCTCATTAATAATAACAATTATCCTTATTATTGAAACATGGTTAGTGCTAGTTTAAAATATGTGTATTTAAAATATGTGACAAATCTATATAATGTTTTATTTTTCAGCATAAAATATACTTTTTTGAAGTAGATATTTGTGCATGTTGCTTTATTTTAATAAAATGTGCATGCACAATCTTTACTAAGGTGAACTAAGGAATGGGAACATTGTTTATTAAGGTGAATTGAGTAATGGGGACATTACAGGAAGAACCTCTTTAGAAATGTATTGAAGTAGAGCTACATATGCATGGGTATTATCTAACTCCCAAGTAAGCACAACTTGCTCGTAATTATCGTGGTCCCAATCTTTTGGAATAGGATTGGGAATGTGAGGATGAAAAATAGCTCCAAATACCACATATCATAATTGCATCTGCACAAACCGTGGTTTCATGACAGCACTCCATGTGAGATAGTTAGGGCCATGGAGTTTATTGATAGTAGAGCAAGAAGGAGGTGCCATGATGTTTATTATCAATATAGCAATAGTAAATACTTGTGTCATCTATTGATATTTGTAGTTACATCTGCAAACTTTAAGTTTAACTCTGTGAGTAGTTTTAGAACAAGAATAATGTAGAGAGAACATTTATGCCAACACTAATGTATAAACTTTATTTGTCGAGCATTTTATAGAATAGGAGTATGTCATCCATTACTAGAGGTTGGTTGATAGCACTACATAGATTGGTACATAGGCAGATCACTTGACACCTGAGGAGTTCAATTAGGATATGCAAAGCTACAAGATGCTCTCCAACAATGCACTGGAGGCAACCATCAAGCGGTTGGCTACCTTGATGCTACCCCACCATCCAAGAGAGGGCGCCTTGAGAGGCCACCCCACATCCAAGGTAGGCTTTTTTTTTTTAAGTTGCATTGAACATGGATTTTATAGTATGTCGCTTTTCTTGCTTCTTGTCTATCTCATAAGCCTCTACTTCCAATGACTCAAGCCCTACAAGGTTTGGCTCATGTCACTCAAAGAGAGGGATCGAGGTATGGATAAACCATCCCATATTGGAATTTTCAAACTAAATTGAGACTCAAACTTATGGGCACTCTTAACATTGATTATTCTCTTGTATGTGTGCATTAGTGAATGTCTATTTTGCAGGAAAATGAGTGATACTTTTGAGTCTTTGATAGCACGTTACTACAGAGGCAAAAGTTGCTATCTTTGCCCTAGGAGCAAGAGATCCTACCTCTACCCCCCTAGGAGTCGAAGCCTCTACCTCTGGCCTAGGAGCAATAGACTCTCCCCCTATGTTATTTTTTATAACTTTTGAGTATCTAATGCATGTGGTTTGGAATTGTCTCTCATATTTCTTTATATTTTTGGATTCCTTTGTTCTATAGGTTGCACCACCTGCATGGGGACATATAGTGTCAAATGTGATGTTGACAAGGATAGCATCATCATCCCATAGAGAAGGCTTGGTTTTTTTTTAAATGGATGCATGACATTGTCAACCTTTATTTGCCACATGTTCATTTGACATGGATGTAAGTATAAATCCAATTTTGTTTATATAATATGTATCTGATGCTTATGCTGACTCTTTTTATGACGTTGCAATGAAATATAGAGATCAATACACCATGCAAAGAAGTTTTTTCTCACGTAGTGGGAGCTCAAGTTGGGGATGGGTTAGATCCAAAAGCAAGTGTTGGGTGACATTACTCTCTTACTACAGCACCAACGAAACAATGCATGGTATGTTCACATTCATTGATTCAAGTCTCATATTTCATTATAAACCCTACATTTGTCAGGGTATCTATTGTTTCTAACCTAAAATCATCAAGGTTCTAGATAAAATAGATTATATTAGATGTGAAATATGCGGGATCTAGAGCATGGCAGATGCGGAAGCTATGGAGGTTGAAAGAGAAAAAAGAAACTCATGAAGACATTGACCTTGACTAGGACAAATCGTTACACAAGTGAATTAGGTTCCAAGATTGAGACTTGGACTCATAAACATAATCTTGTGTGTTGACACTGACATCACACTTTATTAGAAAGAAAAGAGTACTATCATTGCATTAGAAAAAGAGTGCAAGTACAATGCTTTATAGGATTTGAGTGGTGGCACTTTCTCCTACTATGTATATGGGATTCTGGTCCTGAGCCCTCACTGCTCCTCACAAAGGGACTGAAGTAGGTGTGATTGCAAATATCTCAACACCCCTCCTCAATCACAACCAAAAGTACAAAGTGTGTAGAGGCTTTAGTGAAAGCAACACCTGCAAAGTGTGGGCACACCATAAACATGGCAAAATACCAGAGGCTGTCACATAAAAGGCTAAGTGTGGGTACCACAAACACGATGGACATCCAAATCCTGTAGCAAGGGCCTCACAAAGTGTACAGAGGCTGTAGTACAAGGATAACTGAGGAGTTTACAAGTTTATGTTTGAGGCATTAGGGCTAGGAAATACACAGCTAAAAAAAAAATTCTGAATAGAAGGACTGATGAGGTTTGTCCTTCTCCTAGTGGTCTTCTTCTTCTTCTTCCTTTCTCCGTTTTCTTCTTCTTCTTTGACTGCAGCTAGATAGGACTTTTGGGACCTCTTTCTAGTGTGGAAAAACTTCTCAGTGTGTTCGGTCCTTTTGCAAAAATCACAGAAGAGCTTATCCTTCTTGCCTTTGTACCTATTGCCAACATATAATGCATGCTCATCTCTAGAGGTACTTGGTTATTCCTTAGTTTTTAGCTTCTTTTCCTACTCTAATAGTGACGCCTGGATATCAACAAGTTCAAGGTTTGGCATATTAATTAGAGTTGTTGATACATTATTATATTCAAGTGGCAAACTCTTAAGTAGAACACCAATGCAAACATCTTCTTCCATTTTAATGTTAATTCCTGCAAGTTGGGTTAGAAGTCCTTCCATGTAATTTAGATGTGCGGCAAGTGATGTGCTGGACTTCATTTCAAGCCTGAATAACTCAATCAGGAGACCATACTTTGATGATTTAGACTGTGCACCGAACAAAGTGTCAAGTCTCTTCCATGTATCCTGTGAAGTCTCACAATTATCCACATGGTGGATATAGCTGTCATCTAGCTCCAATTTAATAATGGCCTGAGCCTTATTATCGTTCTTTTACCAAGTGATAGCAAGATCCGCATCACGAGGTTTCTTTTCTTTTCCAGTGGTAATGGCCCAGAGGCCCTTTTTCATTAGGATCAGTTTGATGCGGGTCTGCCAGGTATGAAACCCGACTCCTTTGAAACGGGTTGTTGGAGAATCTTTGCCCATGTTTGACTTGAGGGACCAACAACAAATCAGCTTCAGACTCATCAAATTTAAGTAGCAGAAGAGTTGGTTGAGATGTGTCAAGAGACACAAGTGTTTAGATCACTAAAAATGAGTGTCAATAGACATTATGTTTCTTCCTTGAGTCTTTCAAACCTGCAAAAATCCTTCAAGTTCTTTCAGATCCAGATCTTCCCCTTCTTGATTTGGTGCTAGGACCTTCAGGTCTGAGTGGCAATGGGTTGTTTCAATGGCAGAAGAAAGAAAACGATGAGATTTTTTAGCTTGGTGAAGTTTGGATATGGTTATCCTGTCAAAACACAGACCAACGGCTGATAAATGAGCTCCCACGAGCTCCACAAGTCGAATCTGCTCAAACCCTTTGAGGACCCCCCTAAGAGGGTTTATACTAATTTTTCCCAAGTTGAGAGATCTAAGCCAAAGTGGTCGCTGTCAAAACTGCGCCCAGATTTGGAAAAATGCAAATTCCGAGCATGGCGTGTATCAATCTCCTTGATTTTTATGCCAAGAAGTTGCGCCTTGATCTAAAGAACAACTCTTGAGAAGAAAGCTCGAAGAGATATGGCTGCTCCAAGAGAGGTAGGTAGGTGTTGTCCACAGACACAGCTATGGCAGCGACTTTGAAAAGAGGCAATGCTGAAGCTATAGTTGCCCAATCTCAATGATTGAGGTGCCAAGGAGGAGCTCTGGAAGTAGAGAAACACTTCTCTAGAAGAAAGTTCATAGATATTTGGCCTATGTGGGGAGAGATATGAAAGCTTCAACCTGATAGGGTGCTGTTGGCTATGGCTGCCATGGAAGCTTCATTGAAGGTAGGAATGCAAATGAAGTTGGAGATAGGGTCCAGTACTCAAACTGAGCTGAGCAGAGATGGAAAGGAGCTGAGAGGAGTGAAAGAATGAAGACCCTATACCATCTTGTCAATCCAAGAAAACTGCGTACTTCTTTGACAGTTGTTGGTATTGGCCATTCTAGCACATCTCTGACTTTGGCCGGATCCACTGAGATTCCTTCCGCCGATACGATGAATCCCAAATATTCAATCTGATGTTTGAAGAATGCACACTTCTTCACCTTAGCATAGAGCTTATGTTGGGCCATGCTCAGCTAAGCTCTAATACCATGTGAAATACGCAGGATCTAGAGCATGGCAGATGCAAAAGCTATGGAGGTTGAAAGAGGAAAAAGAAACTCATGAAGACATTGACCCTGAGTAGGACAAATTGTTACACAAGTGAATTAGGTTCCAAGATTGAGACTTGGACTCATAAACACAATCTTCTCTATTGATAGTGACATGACACTTTGCTGGAAAGAAAAGAGTATTATCATTGCATTAGAAAAAGAGTGCAAGTACAATGCTTTATAGGATTTGAGTGGTGGTACTTTCTCCTACTGTGCATATGGGATTCTGGTCCTGAGCCCTCACTGCTCCTCACAAAGTGACTGAAGTAGGTGTGATTGCAAATATCTCAACATTAGAGAGATAAGAAATTCTATAGAGGATGAAGGAAAAATCCAATTGAAACACAAGAGACGAAAGAAAACCAACTGTAGATTGTATTTGTCATGTAGGAGCTTTAGTTGCTCAAACCCCATCAACATATACATCCACTTATAGACTATTGATCTGAGGCTATGGCTCAAAGAATTTCCAATTTAATTAATCCAAAATAATTCAGTATCTATTATACAAGAATCCAAGCACAAAACAATTTTTCTGTGGCTCAAAATTAGGCCGCAAATATGCATAGGATAGCTTGTACCAAAACAATCCACAAACATCAAAATACCCTAACTTGGAGATTCAAGTAGACTATTTTCTTAGCCTAAAATCCTTGTTTTGATTCATCTATAGCATTGCAATAGGTAAACCTCAAATCTAACCACAATATGCCTCTAATCAAGATAGAAATTCAAGGTAGACTCCATGTGCAAGCTATGAACAATAGTGAACAGCATGTTTTCTCTACTCAAATCAGCCCATAGCAATCCAAAAATGTATAGATCTATCCTTCTTCATGCATCCACAAGCATCAACAAGTCCTCATGTCTACTCCCTATTTACTCTAGCTTTTGCCTTACTTTTCCCCTTGTGTTTGAGGGTAGCATAGTATGCTTTTCCCCTAGCTTTTCTCCCCAACTATGGGTAGCTATGTAGGGCACCCTAAAAATGTGCTTAAATTGCAAAGAAACCTCTACAAATTTTGCATTGGTTCAAATCTTCTCCCACTTATCCAGGATCATTAAAACTAGTCACTTAACTATCCAAAAAAGGTCCTAGACACTTGACACTCACTTGTGTGAAACTAACTTCAAACATCATGACAATTGATCATAGATAAAGTAAATTTCAATATACACAATCTCATAGGCTTAGAGATGAAATATTGACATCAACAAAGATTACCTAAGTTTTCAACCTGTAGACATAGAACCACGTGATAGCGTCATTGTCTAAGTTATTGATTTTAGTCGTGTTCATGCATTTTGTGTTATCTTAGTGCAAAACCTAGCATACCTTCACAAGACTTGTATGACTTAATTCATCCCTGTTTGTACTTGTTTCTTTCCCTCTATTTCAACCCTTCCTTTGCCTATAGTCTTCTCTTCTTACCCTTGTTATCCACCATAGATCAACCATATCATAGTGATTTAAATTATCACGTCACAATGATTTGAATTAGCCTTCTCCATCCAAAATTTGCATTTCTATCCCTCTTCCCATTTGCACTTGATTCAACCCAAAAATCACATTGATGTCCTACTCCCTTTGCTACAACATGCTAATGTTGATGCTATGTTGAATCTCCATTTGCACTGTATAGGGTTATGAATCATGACAACTCAAATTACAAAGGAAGATAATGTGGTCTTTTGTTCTACTTCATTATCATATATTTCTTGTTCAATTTTCTTAGTAGTAAATATGAGAACAAGAGACTACCAACATTTTCTGAGGAGTCATGGAGCTATCTTCTCCAAGAGATGTGTTTATGGATGATATGTCCTCAAAAAAATGTATGTTTTTTTAATCATTTCTAAGTATAACAATTTTGTAGTCTAATGTTTGTTTTTGAAATATGATAGGAGGCGACATAGGCTAGGCTATTTTGAGCAAGCCACACATCTTGTTTGGGACATATGGGCAAGGGAGGATTTATTGCCGTATTTGTGAGTATTATTTTAAAAAATTGATTTAACAAAACTACTCACATATGAAATAGAATATATGAAAACATGCATAACTCTCCCCCATCTCTCACTCTCTTTGAACCAAGTGCAATGTTAACCCTACTTTCACCTTTGATTGATTATAAAATGATCTTTCTTATGTGGGTTCTAGATTGCTATTAGAGTGACATTTCCATGCTTCTCTTGTGAAGTAGAACCAAAATTCCCACATTCAATGTTTCCCATGAGGAGATTGTGAGTGATGTTGTGCATTGACACAAATTTCAGTTGACTATTCAAGGACTCTCTGAGTTTATTGGAGGAGGCCTCTCATAGTTGCACCTAATTCGTGTATGACTACTGACCATTTGATCTCTTATTGGATTGGCTATACATTATAAATCGATTGCACATCAATTGGACATTAAGAATACTTTTCATAACATTGGCTTGCATAAGGAAGCATATCTTTTGCAATCTATGTCATAAAATATTATGAATAGCACTCGATCATTAATCCATATGTAATGATTTATTACTCAATGGTTTAGATGAGGTGGCAATTCAACCTTCAAAGCTTATTTACACTTTTCTCTTAGGGTGTCAAACTTGGGATTATTTTACACAATAGCAGGGTGGCATTATTATGCAATAGTAGGTGAAGTACATTTGGAATTTGTTAAAAGGGCTTAGTCTTATGCATGGAAACTTATGGCTACTCTAGCATCTCTTAGTCCTCAAGATCCAAGTGATCTAGTTGATCCAACCTTATATTAGTAGGCAATTGGGTGCCATGTGTCTTCTTTATGTCTATAGGCTAGACATGCAACTTGTAGTATCACATGTGAGCAGATTGATGATTACCTAAATTCAAAGCATTGGCAAGCTATGAAGAGGATCTTTTGCTACTTGAAGGGAAAACATGATTATGCCTTATTCTATCCACATGGTGGTGATTCACAACTCCATACTTTATTCTATCCGCAGTTGCATGCTTTTTATGATTATAATTGGTCAACTTATTATGATGTTAGAGTATCCACTAGAAAGTTTTACTTTTGATAGAAAAAAACAACCTACAAGGGCCACTTCTATTTATGAAGCTGAGCACAAGGCATCCTTCATTGCGGTTGAGTGTATCTGGCTCAAACAACTTATTACCAACTTGGGTGTTGATCAATCATCTCGAGCCACTATCTATATTGATAGCCAAAGAGCTTCAACAATTTCAAAGAATCCAAACAAGAGAGATCAACATGGTCCATGTGCCTACATATGATAGCTTGGTAGATCTATTCAAGAAGTCTTTCACTCATAAGAAGTTTTAAAGTTTCCTAGGTGTAAAAATTACATAGTGCAGCAAACAAAATCTGAGAAAGAGATAGAGAGTACACAACATATAAGAGGAGAATTTTTTTAAAATTTATTTAGCTCCAAAAAACTGATACAAAGATGGCTTTGTCCACTCATGTGCTTCCATTGTGAAGCTTAGATGGCGATCTAGATAGAAGATAGGTGAAGAGCTTAAGGCTAGCTGGAACAACTTTGATCGGGTGAAAGATAGATAATAGATGGCTGTGAAGGGGTTTAGCTTTTATAGCCTGCAAAGGCAATTAGGTTTGTTGGGGATAAAGGTGCCTCGGCCTAGCCGCCTGTGTATTACTACACTGACAGTCACCTTCACACTGCAGGTGGCGGGCGCCTGTCCACCGTCACTTTATTCTTTATTCTTTTAGTGACAATTTGAATAAAGGAAGGCCCGTTCACACATTGTGACTGTTGGAGTTCCCATTTCTTGTCTCTCTCTTTCTTGCTCTTGCTCTCCCGCCATAGCTCTCGAGTGCAAGCTTCAATCCTTCTCACCTTTCAAGGTTGGCCTAACCGACCTACCATATGAGCCTCCACTAGTCAGCCAGGGAATATTACAAGGACCCCAAAATAGGGGCCCCTGATAACTCCCTTGCCCCGCAACTCGATGCAATGTACCTCGAGTTGCTACCATCTTAACTACTCCGTCTAACCCAAAGATTAGATCCACATCATTCACCTTTTTGCCATCTAGTCACATAGACCTCATCTGACATACAAGTCAAGACTCAACCAATATATGGGCTCACATATGGCTTCTCCTCATAATGGGGGCCTTACAACTTTGAGTACCATGGATCATTGGTGGCACCTTATGAGGGTGGGGCATTGAGCATATTTCTCTCCTTACGATGGTTTCTCCTCATAATGGGGGCCTTACAACTTTGAGTACCATGGATCATTGGTGGCACCTTATGAGGGTGGGGCATTGAGAATATTTATCTCCTTACGATGGTTTCTCCTCATAATGGGGGCCTTACAACTTTGAGTACCATGGATCATTGGTGGCACCTTATGAGGGTGGGGCTCACATATGGCTTCTCCTCATAATGGGGGCCTTACAACTTTGAGTACCATGGATCATTGGTGGCACCTTATGAGGGTGGGGCATTGAGCATATTTCTCTCCTTACGATGGTTTTTCCCTTAAGCTAATAATACACATCCTCCTCGATTCTTGTAACTAGTACATGTCCTCCTCGATTCCCATCATGATTTGCTATATTCTTGTACTTGTTAACATCATCACTCGAAGGGGAGATTTGCAACATATGGAATGGTAACAATCTATGAACAACCTTAGATCACCCGAGGTTTTTCTCTCCTTATGATGTTTTTCCTCAATCTAGTACACATCCTCCTCACTTTTGTTTTAGGGTTCTGTGATGTTATCTCGAATAGTAGAGGTGTGAGCTTCCTCTTACTCCTTTGTTAATTCTCCATCATTGTTTACATTCTTGCTTTGTGCTCTTACCATTTTCTCAAAACGAGTATGACTTAACATTCAATTCATGAGTAAAGGTAGCGACATGCTCCACTCGTGAATATATTGAGAAGGATGCATTTTTAAGCTTTTGTGAGCATTGATTTGACATTTGATACCAACAACCTTTTTTTTCATGTGATCATTATTGTTTGGGATGTTGCCTAGGCCCAAGAGCTAGCACCCATTTTTTAAGTTCAATCTTGCACATGGTGAAGAAACCCCCTTCTCCTTGAGCCACACAACCAAGACTAGAAAACCAAGACTGCACACAACACACGTGTCTTAACCAAAATTGAGTTGCTACCTTGCTACTAATCATGGGTAGTATCATATATATTTAAATAGTGTAAACAAGAAATCTTAGCATTATGTATTATTACTGGAAATTTTTATTTGCTAGTGGAACGTTGAGCATGATGGCTTCACAAGAAGGACCAATTGATAGAGAGATCTAATCATACCACTGAGTGCAGGGACTATGTGCTCAAGCACTACATATTGACCTTCAAATATGGCCAAGTTGTTGTTTTTTACCATAAGTATAATGTCAATAGGTCCCTACAAATTGATATAGAGTGTTGAATCTACACTTTGCAATTAGATACAATGTTGGCTTTGTATCGATTTGTGAGCATATCTCAAGATTTCTCAATTCCTTATATATTGAAATTTTCTAGCGTGCCATATGTATTTATAAACCACTGGCTATGTGCGTGTCATATATGTTGAAATAATTAATTTTATCTATTAGCAATGTGTTGTGTTTGTAAGAGAGAAAGGGAAGCTAAACTTAGACCTTGCTCGTTAACTAACAACACCAATGTCTTTTATTGTCTTCAAGAATCGAGTCCTATGCAAATTGCCAATTGATTCAAAATTCCCCATAGCCATCTATAAGATGGCTTTTGGTTTTTTTTGAGTAATCAATTAATAAGAAAACCTAACTAAAAGCCTCACAGCTCTCTTTGGGAAGCTAAGATGTGTCTTTTTTCAAGTGGATAATGTAAACAAGAGGGTTATCCTTCTAAATCTCCCTAATTACATGTATCATCCCTCCATGCATGAAGACAAGGCTCACTCTCTCCAATTTCTAGCTCTTCTTTAATTCACATATCTAAGTCGAGTGCCAACTATTCTAAATCCATAAAATCTAACATTTTTAATAGAGGAAGTTACATTCTATGATTAAGGAGGCCAAAAGATAGATATACCTTCAATTTAAGGTATAAAAGTTGACAATTTTTTCTTGCAACTTTCTTGGCTCCAAAAAAATATTATTAACTTTGGAGAGAGTAGATACATGTTTCTCCCCTAGACTATTAAGAACTCTTTTTTGAATGCAATAGAGAAGGATGATAGTTCCTACCTAGTAACATTTGTTCTTTGTTGCCTCTTCATTCACTTGAGTACTATTTTATAAGGTAGGTCTCATACCTTAAATATAGGTCAATTATTTTGAACCACTCAAAGGTACTTTAACTAGCACCCATTTTCATAGAAGATACTTGTAACATCCCTTTATGTCTATGTCCATTACAATCCAATATATTATGACACAACCCTTCATGCTATTTCTTGCTTTATCACATGCATATACAATATCAAGCTCCCTTAAAACCTCCTTGAGAATATTGTTGTTATTACTCTTCTTACACCTTTTTTCCTTGAGTCAAGCACTCCACTCAAAAGTTCTTCCCCTTGAGTAGCTTTAATGGAAGTGTAAAATGTGATATCATTCTATGAAGATGCAATGGCTCTACTAAAAAGAAGCACAATTTGGTAATCAAATGCACTTATTGAATTGAATACAACAACAACATGTAAGGATATTACAATTCAACACTATATGACATAGCCCTTCATTCTATTTCTTGCTTTATCACGTGCATACACAATATCATGCTCCCTTGAAACCAAGCTTGAGAATGTTGTTGTTATTACTCTTCTTACACTGTTTTTCCTTGAGTCAAGGACTCCACTCAAGAGTTCTTCTCCTTGAGTAGCTTTGATGGAAGTGTAAAACTTGGTATCATTATATGAAGATGCAATGGCTTTACTAAAAAGAAACATGATTTGGTAACCAATGCACTTACTGAATTGAATACAACAACAACATGTAAGGATATTACAATCCAATGTATTATGACACAACCCTTCATGCTATTTCTTGCTTTATCACATGCATATAAGATGTCATGTTCCCTTGAAACCTCGTTGAGAATATTGTTGTTATTACTGTTTGTATGCCTTTTTTCCTTGAGTCAAGGACTCCACTCAAGAGTTCCTCTCCTTGAGTAGCTTTAGATTACGAAAATGAGTGCATGATACTTTGGGGAAGAAAATAATGGATTATATTGTAAATCTCATCATGTAGCTTGTTGTGCATAATAGTGTATGCACACATATCCTATTATATAAAAGAATATGGCTTTATCATTGCATTTTGAGGGTACACAATCATATGGGAGGAGTTTACTTACACACTATATGTAAAAGGCATGATGCAAACAAATTACATTTATTCTCAAGATGAAAGTCCATGTAGCCTGCCCAAGGAGAAAGTGAATTCATCTTCACTATATGTAAGATATGTCAACTACAAAGATTGTAGCAACAAAAAAGAAACATGTCATGCAACTACCATGCCTGATTTTCTTGAAGCATGAAGGGGAACAATTTTGCAAAACAAAAGCAATCCAAGGATCTTATTTTTGTAAATATTAGTCTTTTTATATATGTTTGCTAAAATTTAGCTAGAGGTTGAGGCGCTAGATGATATTTTGGTAACCCGAGAAAATTTAGGCACATAAGGAGAGGAAAATGAGGTAAATTTTTCAGAACGTACTTGGTGAAGTTTGAGAACTACTCGCCCAATGGATGCCAAATGGATGGAAGAAGGTCACTTGACAAACCACCCTCTACCATGAGATCGTTATTCAATGTAGTAGTCATTGTATTTTGTATGTAGATGGGTGTAGTTTTCACTACAGCTCTAATACTACATTAACATCAATTATCAATGGTTTTCAACTAAGTTTTATTGGACAACGATACTATGTAACACCACCAATAGTTCAAGTATGGCTTGTGCTTAGTATATGCTTTACTATGGTTGCTTGGTTGGAACAATTTCGAGTTAGAGTGAATTGATGCATCCCATGTGGTTTTGATAGCAATTATGACTCACTTCTAGTTTTTTATCACCTAGTTATGTTGGTTAGAAATGTTGATATGTATTTGCTAAGAACATGTTTGAAACCTAGTGGCCAATGTTCAGTAACTATGATGCTTATGTTATTTTCAATTCAATATCTTTTTGTTTCTGCCACATTGCAGGACAATTGCAAGGATTTGAAGGAAAGGGCTACCACATTAGGTACATTTGTAATGCTTAGCTTTGGCATTATTCAATTGTGCATATGTGAAGTGCAAGTCACAATGACAACCAAAGTATCCCAATTTGAATACTGGGAACTAGGCATTAATCAATTAATTAATGCTAGTCTTAGGTCAATTAATATTTGGGACACTTAAATATTCCATAAGGTTAGCACATTAAATGTGAATGAGCAACAACCATTTATTAGGCAAGGACAAAGAAATAGGATATTAATTTTTATTTAATTAATTAATGCTTACTTTAGAAGGTTGTCGAGTCATCAAAGAGACTACCAAGTAGTAGACTTTCCCATGCAAGGCCAAGAGAGGGGGTTGTTGGGACTAGATAAGTGTAGAGCCAACCATTTAGAGGCTAATGGAGGAATGAGAAGCTACCAAATTAGCTCAAAGACAAGCGATAATTGATCGTGTAGTGCAAGATGATACAAGTAGCAAGTTTTCTTCTTTGCCTCAATAGAAGGCGACAATAGAACAGGAGGGCTCCCAAGTTGCACTTGAGTTCTACCCCCCTTTCAAAACTATTGATACCACTCTACTATTCAAAAGAAGCTCCCTTCGGGTGATTCTCTCATCCTCTAACATTCCCTCAGTATTTCTCAACATATACTAGCCGTTGATAAAAGTTATTAGTAATTTTTACTACTAAAACCCTAATTTAAAGCAACAATTAAGGTTTCTCAATCATCTCGATATTTGTGCAATATTATTGAAAACCCCATACTCAAGGTAGCAACTAAAGATCAACAATTTACAACTAACTCTAGGAGTGAACCCATTCTCCATTTATTATGACCTATATGCAAGAGATTAAATACCCAATTGTATCTAGATTGCAAGACAATCAAGGGAATTTTGATTTCAAAAGATTCTGTTTATATTTTACAATCAATTTAAAAAAGATCAATCCATACAAATGTACACATCAACATTTAGCAATACAAATTCAAGAAACACCACAATAGGCACCACTTCTTATGACCAATTGAATTTCAATTTATTCGAGCTTGTTGTGACAATGTGGTCAATTTTTTATATATTATTGCTTGCTACAATTTTCGATAAAGCAAGTCATCTACCACTCTTGCCAAGAAGGAAAACTAATTTCAATCATCTCGATATCCATGCAATATTATTGAAGACTCCATACTCAAGGTAGCAACTAAAGATCAATAATTTACAAGTATCTCTAGGAGCAAGCCCATTCTCCATTTATTATGACATATACACGAGATTAAATATCCAATTGTATCTGGATTGTAAGACAATCAAGGGAAATTTTGATTTCAAAAGGTCCTAATCATATTTCACAATCGATGTATGAAAGATCAAAGGAGATCAATCCATAACTCTGAGTACTTCAACATTTACTAATACAAATTAAAGAAATAGTGCAATAGGCACCACTTGTTGCAACCAATTGGATTTCAATTGATTCAAGCTTGTTGTGACAAAGTGTATTCAATTTTTTTCATTTTATTGCTTGCTACAATTTGTGGTGAATCAAGTTGTCTACTACTCTTGCCAAGAAGAAAGGCTAATTTCAAGCCATTGTCTTTGTACTTGTAAACAACTCTAGATTCACTTTCCACAAATTTTTGAAGTGTTTTCATCACCAAGAGGCACCTCCACAAGGGGATGATGGCCTTAAATGGTTCTCCCTTGTGTGCATTGTCAAGGGGGTAATGGCCTTAAATAGTTCTCCCTTGATGTCAAGGCATGTTCTCAAGGGGGCTAATAGCCTCGATTGTCATTTTCCAATTGAAACTCATATAGTACATGCTAACAAATATAGTCACCTAAAAAGGACAAGCTTAAGCGTGCAAAAGCGCATGTTTTACTTAAGAATTTGATATGATACAATAATGACATCATAAATATTACATATACATATCCTCTATAAGTGCATTTATCTTTCCTTGGAAAGTAAATGATATGTGCTTATGATGATTAAATAAATGGAGGGGTTAACTTACCACAATCAATATTATCATGGATCACATCACAATCTTATTATTTTCCTAAACATTATTATTTTCCATATCAATATCACCATCACTATATTGCACCACTACCACAATTATATATTTCTCATTGTTATTTCTATCATGCTTGCACTTGTTATTTTTATCATGCTTGGACCTACAAACCCTTCCACCTTACCATTATACTTTCCCCCTCCCCAAGTACCATCAACAACACCATCTAATAATAAATTAGTTTATATTTGTAAGATATAATTCACACAAGTTACAATACCAAACCCACAATAATTATTATTGTTAATTATTAAGAGAGTATACAATGGTGATGATGTGCAATAAACAAAGGGTTGCTATGATGACACCTTAGCATGATAATTGTGGTGATAAATTTGTGATACCTTGATAATGGGAGATATTGAAAAGTTAACAAATGATGATAGTGATAATAACTATGAACTTGAGGAGTTGGTAGGTATGGTAGATTTGAGGTTTTAGTCATGATGGCGATGCCAAAGGCAATGAGAAACTTGAAAATTGCAAGACAAAACAATGCAACCTCTAAGACAAGCATCAATGTTGACTATGCCGACGGTTGCCCCATATGTTGATAGAGATATTTATGATGAAGAAATAACATAATAAAAAAGGCATAAGAAGGTGTTGGGGTAGTGGTGTTGGTGGGGATGATGTATGAAGGAAATGGCATTGGTGGTGATGATTTTAATACCAATGATAAAAATAACAAGCCATGAAGGTGATGGTTGAGGATAATGCTTACTATGTGAACAGCAGCGACCATAACGAGAATGCAAAGGGGAATGAGGTGATGTTACTATTTTACAATGGTGATTGGTGGCGGTGGTAACAATGATCATGCCACTTATTGATAATGAGGGACATAAGGAACATGGAGATTATGCTCACCATGATTATTCAAAAATTGGGTACCATTGCATTGTGATTCCTAGTTCTTATCCATGGCATGAAAAATAGTCTCAAAGGTGATGACCTTGCAGTTGACTTGGGCTGTTAGAATGAGGGTGTGGTTTCCCGTCTGGCTAGGTGCATCACACAATTGGACATCTATGCTTACCCAAAATGTTCTCAAAAGTCCACTCTCTTACCTACTCACAATATATACATATTTATGCTGTAAAATGTATTTCTCATCTCTACAATAGGCAATGGATTGCTTTTAAATAGGTATCACTTCATATATAGCTAAAACAGTTCAAATGCAATAAACTATTTCTAAATCCCTGTGCAAAAAATTAGAGCATAGACAAATGAGACTTTTCTCTTATTTAATTACCATCGAGACCTACTCAATCACATCTTAATGATAAATGAAACGATATAGACTTTTACCTAACATAGAGCTGTCATTTATTGATTTCAAGCCCTGCCAAAAGATATGATCAACAAAGTACTTTTCCATGCAATTCTCATCTCAGAGTCATCCATGTGTTCAAAGGGCTAATCATGTTTTCTCATAGCAGTCACATGTTTGTGCACACACCAACAAAGAACACACATTTGATACGTGTATCTGCACATGCTTCTGACGTATCAAATGTACATTCCCTACCTCGTTCACAGCAGATCATAACCTGAAAGTTATGCATCAATATGAGGCGGTTCTGGATTTTCTTCTGTAAATCCAGTTGATGCCTAGCAATAAGGATAGCCTACTCCCTGGGCATCTAAAGAAAAAACTTCAATAAGCAATGATGCCTAGCAATGGGTTAGCCTACTCCCCACCAGGAAAAAGCAAAGGAAAAAGCAAACATCAGATCTATATATGCATGTCAATAAAAAGCTTCAATAAGCAGCCAAAGAAAAGGAGACACAACCAGCTGCACTTGGTTTTTGGAAAGTACAGCGAAATATACAAAAATACCATATTTCCATTACACTAGCTTGCAGCTTGCAGCTAGCAGCAAAACCAAACATAATCATCAAATCTTTACAGCAGACTTCAAATCCACCCGAATCACAACCTATGATAGGCCATTATTAGTTTAGAGAACAGGTTACTGCCTCAAAGTGAAATGTTCAGTTGGAATAGTGGCAGTGAAATATGAATAAAGAATAAAGAAATCTAGGAAACAAAGCAATTCAATTAGCTCACCTGATGATTCATCAGGTTACCATTAGCACTGGAAGCCCTTCATGTTACTCTTTCGGTCAATAAAGCCTCCATATAGCAATCACGCCACATTTCACAGGCTTGATGCACTTCCAATCTCCCCCCTTAATACCTGTTGTAGTTAGTTAGCATGCCTGTAAAGCTGTAAATGCCACAGCTTGAGCCCACAATTTCAAATGCTCTTTCATGTCCCCTTGTTCATTGGGAGGTGCAATCTGTAAGGTCGACAAGCTAGACAATATTGCCCATGCCTCCACGTATGAAATTGAAAAATTCCGTGAGCATTCCCTGATTGAACCTTCAGGCACTATGGCATAAGCATCAAAATCTCTGGACTCCTGCAGTGGGCTGGCACTCATGGTTGTACAATCTTCTCTAAAATACTCTTCTCTGTATAGCCAACCACTCTGTTCATACCCCTGCAAGAGAAGAAACAAAGATTCTGAGACTACACAGTAAAACACATATCAATAATAATCTAATACAGACATTTTGATCCGAATAGAACATTAAGTTGGTCAACGTGTGCTGAATGGCCATTCTTGCCATCTGCATTGGCACAGGGAAATATGCTGCAGCCATAACATAGTTTTAAACCTAAACAACAACTTCAGTTGAGTATGCTTCACAGAGCAAATTGAGGTCGGGTATGCTTAGTAGAACAAAGCAGTCGAGTATGCTTTTTGTAGAACAACAGCAGCAGTTAGGTCTTTCATCAAAAATGTGCCGCCTGTGGAGTGTATTCTGTCGAACATTGGTCTGGTCTTTTGCCAAGAATGTGCACCAAAATGTGCTGCTTGCCACCTAGAAGTGTATATTCTGTTGTGCATTGGTCCAGTCTTTTGCCAAGAACTTGCGTCTCACACTGGAGATGCAGCCTGTAGAGACTGCGTAGAGGTGTAAAATGTTGAGCCTTATGTATTCCATGACTAATCACGATGCACAAGAGTGTTTGCTGAGCATGTTTCGTGTTGATTGTTAACTGAAAGGGGTGGGAGGATATCTATGAAATTTTTCTTTCAGTATCACAGGAAAAACTCAACTGATCCACATGCAGATAAGAATGCAGAAAATCATGCACTTTTGCTTTCAAAGTGATATGATAAACTCACGTGATTCACAGGCAGATAAGAATCCATGCTCCCAGAAAATTCCTCTGTAGAATGAAGCTCATAATGATGATCACGGAGATAGTCGTGTTCGTCATGATGACGACGATGTTGTTGTTGTTCTTGCAGTTCTTCTGTTTCTTCTTCTTCTTGATCATCATCTTCCTGGCAGTAAGGCTCTTCTAATTCTTCTCTGTCGTATTGCGACATATCTTCACAATGCGCATTCTTATCAGGGTAAAACGTATCTTTGCAGTACACATCTTCATCAGGATATGCAGGGGGAGGCTGAGAGAGAAGCTCCTGAGAGGGGGGAGACGATGACAACGGCGGCGATGGAGTAAACTCACAGGGAGGAGGCTGTGGACGGAGCGCGCCCGAGCACATAAGTTCGGCGAGGAGGGTGCTGGGCTCAGCAGGGGGAGGCGAGGGGGGCGCGGCGCTACCGTAGAACCAGAGGTGATCGAAGAGGGCGAGCAGGGAGGAGGCATGGGAGGGGGAAACAAAGGGAGGAGAAGAAGAAGAAGAAGAAGAAGAAGAAACGGAAAACGAAGAAGAAGCAAAAGAAAGGAAAGAGGGGAAAGAGGAGGCGGCCATAGCCTTCCCACTGTGAGGGAAGGCAGCCACAGAGAGAGAGAGAGAGAGAGAGAGAGACGAGGGATGGGGGATAGATCTTCCCTCTTCTGCTGTCTTGGTCTCTCTCTCTCTCTCGCTCTGTGTGTGTTTCGTCTCTCTCTCTTTACACCACCCCCTCTGTGTCCCGTGCGTTTTGCCCTGGTCAACAGGGAATGCCACCTACACGTTTCGTTTTTGTTTATATGGCCGGCGGCCTCCCTCGCTTGGCCTCAAAGGCTGTAGCCACATAGCCTGCCTAGACCGTTACTCCTAGAATTTGAAGGGCAACTCAAATTTCTAACGCGAAGGGCTATCTATGCTAGGGCGGCCTGAGGGTGGTTACACACCGCCATTGCCCGCCCAATCTGTGCCCGGTTTGTGGGCACAGGAAAATTGACTTGGGCGGTCACCTGTCCGCCACCTGCTTACACACTGGGCAGTGGACACTTTTCGTTATCAATAAGTGTCCGTCCATCTTCCGTCCACAATAGTTTACACACCGGCCACCACCTACCAGCGGACACTTCCTGAATTGTATGTGAGAATGAAGGGGCGCTACGAATGTTGATCATCATTCTCATAATAATTATTTTTAGAATGCTTGATTAAACACTTTAAATCGACTAATAAACCTTTAAAAAAAGTCACCAAAAAAACTGAAAACATGAATCTGAGGTTTTTCCTACCAAAGAACTCCAAGATTATGACCTTATTGCGTCGTTGCTTTCTACGCCAATATATTTGTTTCTATGGTGACTACTATTCATGTTTTTGGAAGCTCACTCGCTTCCAAGAGAGCAGGGGAGTTGAACCCCTTCGCCATGTTGTTGAGGCATGGCTCTACCGAGCTCTCTGCGGAAAGGTGGAAAGAGGGAAAATTTTTTAGCACACCACCCCTCTTTCCACCTTTCCACCTGCGCTGCAAATGCAAGGATGATAGAAAACTTAAAAAAAACATGTAAGGATGGCTGAGAATTACTTACTTGGATGTGATTGTATTTACTCACCATTGTCTTCGTCGTCCATCTCCTCCGCAGAGTCAGAATCACCAAATATTGTTCTCACATTTGCGCTCTCCCTCTCTTGATACATGGCTCAAGCAATGTTATCTCTTCGAGATGCCCCCCCAAGATGGATTGCCTCTTGTGTTGGCTCTGCTGCTTGAGCTCTTTGTATTGCTTGTGTGGTACCTGTGTTAGTTAGCATAGCAACCTTCGCTAATCCATTCCTCAAACTATTTTGCTGGTCCATGTCTTGATGAGCCGCATTACTTTCTCTATCAAGTTCTGTTGTCGCTTCATGTATCCATGCATCATCAAAACCATCTCCATGCACAATGCATATATTATGTAGAACAATGCATGCTGCCACCATCTTTGGGACATTTTGTAAAAGCATGTCACATCTCTTTAACAATATACGGAATCGCGCTTTAAGGATGCCAAATGCCCTTTCAACTGGCATACGAGTACTTGATTGTATGTAATTCCAATAATAACGTTCCAGAGATAGCCCATCCTTACTACCCTTGAAAGGAGGAAGCATCCAAAAGCGTGCAGGATAAGCACAATCGCCTAGTAGACAGTATTGTCCCAAAGCTTTGTTTGTGCATCGTTTTCCTAGTTCTGAACATTGAAAAACATTCCAATCGTGCATAGAACCTGCCCAGCCAACGTCATAGTCCCAAACAACACAATTGGCAGCCACGCTTATCTGTAGAATAATAGAGTGGAAGCCCTTCCTATTAAAATAATCTTCATGGTTCTCCCTTGGGGCAATTATGGGTATATGACTACCATCTACTGCACCAATAACATATGGTATGCCTCGAAGAGCTTGAAATGCACCAGCATATTTTTGCATTTGTTGTGGGGAAGGCCACTTTACATACATACTATGCAACCCAGAAGCACCCAGTGCATCGCAAAAGTCCAAAACAGCCAGTTGTGTAAACGAAGTTGAGACTCCGTATAAATCGGCTATTAGTCCCAAACTTGAGCCGCTTGCCAAGCGATGCAGAGCGACACAGACCCGCTTCTCCACAGGTACTGCCCTTCTATAGTTCGTATTCTTGCGTCGCATTTGTGGTGCTAATTTCGCGACGAGATATTCAAATGTACTCCTGCTAACTCGTAACCTGCTTTTAAACATTCGGTTTGTATAACTCCCCATAAGCCCCTGCTCCATAAAAGTTTGTGGTCTTTGATAAGCCCAACATGACCGTCGATCGTGCCTTCGCTGACCTATCCTGGCTCGACGTGCAACGTAACCTCGAGCCATGCACTCCATCAAAGTATGCAATAGCATGCTATCATCGTCCCCGTCATCCAAATCACTCAACAAAAGTTGAAACATTGCTATGACAGCGACTACAACACCGATGACACACATTATCAAAAGACTTTCGTCGTCCATTCACCTGTCAAAATATTAGATGAAACCTTATGAGACACTTGAAGAGAGATGTGAAGGCAGAATAAAAAACTTGTTTTTTAAAAAGTTCGAAATTCATCTACAGTTGAATTCATCATTCCTTTTTAAGACTTTTGATTACATCTAATAGACCAGATACTGAGGAGGCAAGTGTGTCCATGATAACGAGCTTGCGCTCTTCAAATGTTTTTTTTTCCTCCAAGTTTGATTTTTGGTTGGCTAACATTGATCGGGCGGTGGTAGCCATGTCACTGAGAGACTCCTCTATCTTTCTACCCTTTTTATTGCGTGCTCCTTGGTTGGTTGTTTGATCATGCGCGATCTTCGAAGGCTCATTGGAGCCAATGTCTTCTTGGGTGTGGTCAGCTTGATCATTGGAGACTGATGTATTGTTGTCTTCTGACGAAGACAACCCACCAACAGAAGAGGCATGTGCATCGCTAACAACATTGGCACAATTCCACATATATTCATCCACAATATCATACCACTGACAAATGATTCTGCGATCATTGCCTGATATGGCATTGTGGGCCTTATCCTTTCTGTATGACTCATAAACGCGTCCCCAACGTTTTCTGCATGCCTCACCATCTTTGTCAAACTCCGGAAATAGCGATGCTAGCTGGGTGGCAACCTTGGACCATATATCCACTCCTTGCTTCGGTGGCTTTGAGAACTCCACGCTCATGGATCCTCGGATGTGAATGAGTTGTACTGTCCATGCATCCTTCCATTGCGCAAATGGTTTTTTTGTGGCTATTGTATGATCTTGTGTCTCAAGACCGTCGTTTTGATTCTTTCCTTTCCGTGCCCTCTTTGGTTTAGGAGGTTTAGGAGCATCAGACTCCGATGATGTTCATCGTGGATGTTGTTTGGTGGCATTCTCGGAAGGTGGAACCATTGGTTCTTGAGCCTGAACCAAGTCAACCTCTTCACATGAGTCTTGGTTGGCATCACAAGAACTTATTGCTTGTGGTTCTTGTTGTCGTGGTGCTGAGAGACTATGTTGAGGACCATGTGCAACTGGACGAAGAAATACATTATTGTGTACTGTTGTGGGTCTCTCTATACCTAATTGTCTTGGTCGTTGGAAAGGTACGAATTGAGGAGGACGAGGATTGATCAAAGGAGGGCGGTTTGGAAACACATTTACAAGGATATTGCCAATGGCGGTGTGGCTTTGCATGTGGTTTGGAACACCCACACTTTGGCTCGAAAAGTACATGAAGTCATTATTGGATATTGCATCTTGGCTCATTTGAGACACGAACTGGTGATACTCTTCCATGGGAGTGCTCTCTTGAGAATCCATTCCAATCGTCCACCTTACGCATGAAAATTGATTCATCATTTACACTATGTGAATGGACAAACAAGTTTATTGTTCTTTACATAATGCACTCCATTTTTTTAATTTACATTTCAATAATTGATTGTGAGGTATAGACAAGTTTATTGTTCTTCACATAATGCACTCCATTTTTTTAAATTTACATTTCAATAATTGATTTCAATAAAGAAAATGAAATGTTATACATATACAGTGACTCAAACAAAATGATGGGATGTATGTATAGACAAGAAGTTTTAGCCATTGCCAACCTGTAAAACAGATGCCAAACATATATAGCGGAACTAAGAAAGGATTTATTGCAATGATGAACATATATCAAACAATATGGTTAAAGAACAATAAAGAAAAGGAAATGTTATACACATACATTGATTCAAACAAAATGATGGGATGTATGTATAGACAAGATGTTTTAGCCATTGTCAACCTGTAATAGATGCCAAACATATATAGCGGAACTAAAAAAGGATTCGTTGCAACGATGAACATATATCAAACAATATGGTTAAAGAACAATAAAGAAAAGGAAACGTTATACATATACATTGATTCAAACAAAATGATGGGATGTACAAATAGACAAGATGTTTTAGCCATTGTCAACCTGTAATAGATGCCAAACATATATAGCGGAACTAAGAAAGGATTCATCGCAACGTAATTAAGGCCAAGTAATTTAGCCCAAGTACCTAGTGAATCATGTTTCAACCCAATAACAGTCACTACTTCCAATAAAGAATAATTAAGGCCATACAACCACTACTTGTCCGTATAACCACAACCTTTGCACAATCACCATCAGATTTGTTGCTCGAGTAATTTAACTTAAAGTTTGATTACACCCATTACGTGCAATGGCATAGAATCCAAAAGAAATTAATGTTTCTTCCTCTTCACACACATAGACCAATCAAGCAAAAGGCAAGAAGAGAGCACATTTTTCTTGTAGGGTGTGAGTACTACCATAGATAAGAGGAGCCACAACACAATCAAGTCATGTGCTCAAGTGAACATCTCTAAAGTGCTCAACTCAAGTCCACCAAAATAGTAGGATAGCTCTTGACTCGAGTGACGATCACTCGAGACTTCATATAGATACTCTTAACCCGAGAGCCACATGCACTTAAAGTATACCCTTTTATATATGGATAACTAGTGTGTACCCCATTCAAGCCCATACCCTTTTACACTTAAGATTGTAAATGGGGTTGTAACCTACTGGTTCTCAAGGACAAGAGAGCCAATGGGGTTATAGCCTAGTGGTTTGAGTATGGGTTGAGTGCTGAAGGTATGTATTCATCAAATCTTAGGCCCGTTACACACCGGTCCGTGGCCGCCCACGAATACTAAATCCAGCCAATGGGAAGGCATGTATTCATCAAATATTAAGTTCTACTTCTCAAGTTGTACAAAACATTATGTGTGTAAAGATGTCCTCAGCCTTCAAGGTAGTTCATATTTTCTTAAAAGCCCTAAGTGCTATCTTATAGACAAAATGGATATGTCAAAGGCATTTTCAACATCCGACTTACACAATCTACAGATTCCTTGTGCCTTGTTTTATTTTTTATATATCATACCTTCCTTATAACTAATGCTCTTATCATAACTAATGATTACCAGGGCAATCAAAGAGAGAGAGAGAGAGAGAGCATACCTGTGAATGTTGTGAAGTACCGATCTGATAAAGACCTCTGCCTTCAAGCCAGATATATGAGAAAACCCTCGGTTGAAGCTTGCGAATCACCTGCGAAGCCTACAAATTACATGCAAGAAATTGGCCATGATCAAACTCTGAACTGGTTAAATTACATGCAAGCAACTGGCCATGATTAAACCCTGAACTGGTTTTTGGAAGAGAGAGAGACCTGGCTGGATGCATCAGATTGAAATATGCCTTCCCACCTTCACGATGTGAACATTTTCATGCGAAGAGAGGGATGATGAATCCAGAAAAATACAGAGAGATGAACCTTCATGATGTATACATTTATGCATGTGGTGAAACGGGCAACACAGGGAAGCTCCTGTGTATCAACGGCTCCCTGTGTGTCAATGGCCACAGGGTGCACCTACCTGGAGCCCATGCCCACGGCAGAAAACAGAGAGCTCTCTGTCAGATGAGCATGGCGGCAACAACGGAAACGGGCTGCTGCAACGGAAACCTGCAACGGGAACGGGCTCCTACAGCACAACGGGGATGGTTCCTGGAGCCCACTCTATCCTGGAGCCCACCATGGGACCAACAGAGGAGCTCCGGCCAATCGCGATGGACCAGAGAAGGCGAGGACGGAACAGGACGGGGGAGCTCCCCCGCCCTGCGGAACGCAGAAAGGGGACGGGGGGGAGCATTGAAGACGACGTGCCGGGCGCCATGTGTGTGTAAGAGGGGGGCGCCCTCTTTTAGAAATCCGGCCTTCTCATTGGCCGGATTTAGTATTCGTGGGCGGCCGCGGACCGGTGTGTAACGGGCCTGAGGTTACACGCTCCGTGGTGGACGTCCAACCTTCGCTCCGTGAGGGCATGCACTTTTTGAAATTGCGTACGAACACGAGCACAGTATCTTTCACACCAAATAGACATAGTTTGCAAAAAGTAAAAAATAATTAACTTACAAATTTTTTTATCGATTGCAAATGTGAAAAGTGCACCCTTGTTCGCCACTTTACAAAGTGGGCAAGCGAGACTCCCCATCCAAACATGGACTAAAAGTTCACTTATTTAATAGGTAAACAATAGGTCATGTCCTCTCCAATGTGACTACGGACGTCCAACCCTTAAATAAGCGTTTTGATCGGTTAAAGCTTACAAAGTGGGCATCGGTCACGTGGTGTGTAACCAGCCTTGGGGCAAAACACGTAATGAGGATACATAACAAAGCTAGCAGCATAAAGCTAACTTGTTAAGCAAAGGAAGATTCAAAAAGCAACCAATGGACAAAATTTTGATGCCCAACGGACAAAACTTTGCAAGCAGGACTTGAACCAATCATGTTGCATTCCACAACATTGTTCCAACACACCAATGAGCTAAAGCCAACTCTGAAGGGACCTTATATTTATTCGAATGTCTACCCACTCTATGTGAATTTATGGAGACCTCTTTGCTTTAAGAATAACCTCTAGGCCAACCTGGATTGTTGTTAATTTGGTCGAAAACCTCCACTTTTTTTTAATGCGTAAAATGAGTGCATTAACAGATTTAATTACAACAATGGTAATTGCAGCTCCTTCAATATATAAGAAGCTGGGAATAAGGATTTAGTGTAAATAATATTGATATTATGCCATGTCACACTGACATTAGTATAAAAGGAGATGACATGTAATTTTTCATATCTTTTGACACATTAATACAATTACAGTCCTTCTCTCCCATTTTGCTCACAGCTTCTATGGCTTCTCCCTCTTTCCTGTCTTTCTCTCTCCAAATCTAGTCTTTATCTCTCCTCATCACTCTTCTTCTCTCTCTTCCTGCAGTCTTCTCTCTCCTCTTTCTCTCTCCCTAGTTCACTCTCTAACAAGTGGTATCAGAGCATTGGTCTTTGATCCATTTTTTCCTTCTATTTTCAGTCCTATTTTCTTCCATCAAAATCAATTTCAGACAAAAATTGTACAAGATAGTGACTAGTGGAGTGTTGCAAACCATCTACAATTAGTAAGAGACTACATCTGAAGATATCCAAGGTCAGATATGGAGGAGGATGGCTTAAATGGTAGGTCGTCATCAAACTTCATGCAAAACTGGAGGTAACTTGGGTAAAGGAAGGTTAACCGGACTTAGTTAGATGTTAAACTCTAGTTACTTTTCAAAAGGGAGCTTCTCTTCTCTCTCTTTCAAGCTTTTGGTTGAAGCTTCAATGGTGGCTGCCAAGAAATCTTCAAAGATCTCTCTCTACTGATCATCCCTCACAGCCAAACCATGGGGCAATGATTCCTTGTCACCTGAGCTTCAAGAGGAGTATCCTGGTCAGGTAGTGATGCAAGAAATGGAGCAATATACAGCCAGAAAATTGCGTTGAATTTCCTGCTCTTAATCTCTTCCTAATCTGCTCCAGATCTTCCATTGATTAATCACTTGCCTTGAAGCACTTCATTAGTCTCTATTTCAGCAACTCTCAGCTGGAGGAGAACTCTAATCATCAACTTCTTGGTTCAAAACCCTAAAACACAGCAAGGTAGCCATAGCCACAGATCTAGAAGCTCAAATTTCTTCAAATTTTGGACTTCTCCGACCTCCAAGGCTTCTCTAGTGCTATGTACAAGTCGGATAGACTTCAAGATTGAAGACATTGAGGAGATTTCAGCCCGTGGAGGATATTGGAGCTCAAATGGAAGGATTATTTTGGGGCTTTTCTTCAAGAGGCTTGAATCTTTGATATTCAAGTGTTCAAGCAAGGCCGGGGCATTGATTCTTCATGGATTTAATCATATTGGAGCTTGTATGGACTGATTCTATGGAGATTTCAAGCTTCATGATGAATTTATGGTGGAATTTGAAGAATTTTTTCATCAATGGGATTGGAGCTATCATCTATCATCTTCTTCAAGCTTAATTGAGGTATTTCTTTTACTAATCTTTAAAATCTCTCAATAATCCACTTGCTATTGCTTTTCCACTTGTCGATGGGAGATTATTGATCAATTAATTCACTGAATTGATCAATAGATCAAAGATTAGTGTTACTTTTCATTAATTTCAGCCTATTCCATTGAATTTCAGACTTGATTCAATCATTACTTCATCATAGATATCATTTGTCAAGCTTGATGCATAACCTTGAATTGTTTTGGTTGAATTCTTTTGTCCAAGCTGAAATATTGTACAAGGGTAAGTACTAAAGCAATCAGTGAGTCACTAAATTGCATTGGTAAGACCCTTCTCCTATCCAAACTTTCAAGATTCCATTCAATTGCATCTCATGAAAGACTGAATGAATATTTCAGAAATGCATCTCATGCTGATTGATTAGATTAGCAAGCTATTGCCATGTTGATATACCCACCGAGGAAAAAGGTGGATGCCGGGGGAGATAGTGAGACAAAAGAGAGGTGACCCTCCCTCACTATCAAAGATCCCAAAGGGATGCAACCAACCGACCCGAGGGGAACTTTGCCCACCTCTCAGTGATTCGAAGCCCGTGTAGAGAGCCTGTCATGCCGTTTTATCCCTCACACATGTACAGCGAGTGGAGAATTGAAGATTGAAGACTTTCCAAAGGCTCAAGTACCTACAGGTTCAAAACAGGATAAAACAGGGATTTTACAAGACACTACAGGGCATTTATAGGTGGTTACATGTACACCCTTCATTACTGAAGTACAGGTGCAATACTACAGGGTACCCACAGGTCCTATTCAGCCTTCTACAGGGTTTGGTAACCATTTGGGGTTACTATCTTGCCTTACAGGGTCAAAACAGGGCACTTACAGGTTTAGACAGGGTGCAAGCCTGGACATTTCAAACTTAGAAATCGAGCTACATAATTTTTATGTCCTAAATTTTTTATAGTATGCTATAGCTCATCTCAAAGAGGGCGTTCTTGGCTTCGATTTGAATTAAAAATTTTTGAAATCGGAGTTTCCTAGCAAAAGTTATAGCCATTTTTCTGACAGGGGGTACTGCAAGATTGCACTATTATGGTAGGACATAAGAGTAAAAATAAAGTCTAGGAAGATTACGCTTAGCAAATCAGGGATTCCATATTGGATAATACACCTCAAGAGAGCCCTGAAGAGTCTCAACAACAAGGGAAAGTTAGTATACTCAATAATACCTTGTGCGTCCATGAACAAAGATATAGGGAACGACATGAGGCCATATTATCAAGAATGGAGCAAATGGTTTTGTCTATTGATCAAACGAAGTCTTCCATTGAGAAGTTGGTGGATTCAACTGTTAAACCTCAAATGAACGTAGGTGAAAAATATGGAAAAGCTAAAGCAAAAGACAAAGGCCAAGGCAAAGAGAAACGGAAGACAAAGAAGCACAAGGAGAAAAGTCCTAAATAAGGGAGAAAGGCACGCAAGGAAAAGCGCAAGTCAATACTTTAGTAAAAGAGTGCAAGCACATCATGGTTTAATTCAAGGAGTGCCGTGCTCACACCCGTGCAATTTGTAAATGTAGACGGGCGGTGGAAAGGAGGCTAGGAAGATAGAAGGATAATGGGAAAAAGGGCCTAGGCCACGGCCGGCCATGTAAAAAAGGGAATAAGGGGATGACCGCCCAAAAGGGATTTAGGGTTTTGTATATAAAGTTGAAAAGTGAATGAGAAGCTCATTCTTGTGTGTGGCCAAAAGTGGCTCTCCTCTTCTTCTTCTTCTTCTTCTTGTTCTTGCTTGCTTGAGCTTGTGCTTGAGAGAGGGAGTGTGAGAGTGTGAGAGAGTGAGTGTGTGAGGGTGAGGGACCGGGGAGGAGAAACTCTCCATCTTCTCCTCTCTTCTTCTCTTCTCTTCTCTTCTCTTGTCTTGCTCGCGGTGATGGAGCTTGGAGTGGGGAGCTTGAGGATGAAGCTTGCTTGAATCTTGCACTTAAATCATGGAGCTACCGGAGTGCGCGGGAGAGCAGGTAACTCGATCGGCATGGAGGTAAGCTCACTACACCCGTAGATATGGATGGCGCGTCGGCTATGTGAGAGGTAGCCATTAGTGCTCGGCTTGGAACGTTTGAACAATAAGCGGTCCGTGGGTCTTGGCGGTTGAGCGAAAGCTCCCACATTTTGGTTCCGTTGTTGGGACCAACGGATTCAAGCCTTGAGCGCTTGCACACTTCGAATCGAGCATTGAAGTAGGGTTTTCCCCGAACCGGTGCTTGAGGTAGACAGGTAGGAAGCCAGGGAGTTTGAAGAGGTATTTGATCTCCTTAGCAAGTAGGTTTTTGATTTGTTGTTGAATATTAGAGTAGGACCATCCATCTCCATCTCTGGTTTTGATTCTTGTTGCATTAGGTTAAGGTTAGGATAGGAAAAAGAAAGAAAATAGTAGGGTTTTGTGTTGCTGTATAACAGGCTGAAACAGAAAAATAGGGGCACAGACTCAGATTTCTGGCTGGAAGAGTATGAGAGACTGACCTCTGAGGTCACAGTAGGCTGGGATGGGGCAATAAGAGGCCTAGGGAACTAGGAAAGGCCACATTTGACATCCTGCCCTCTGAGAAGAGAGTGTGCTTGAGAGCCAGGGAGAGAGAGAAGAGAGAGAGCTGCAGGGAGATCATCAACATGCTGATTGATTCGAGCGCCACACCATTTTCAAGTATGCCAGGCGTTTCCCTCTGTTGCTTTACATCTAATTAGACGGTACGGCACGATTCGGTGAAGTAGACATCAGTCTAGAGGCATTGTGTGCAACTCCGGGCCGTTGACCGCGCAGTCGGACCAGTTCGTCCGAGTCCCAGAATAGGATTGCCCTATCTTTAGAGTCAGACTGTCCGACTCTGAAAATCGGGCCTCTCTGAAAACCGTATGACTTCGAAAATTGGACCACCCTTCCGATCCAATTCCCAGAATCGGACCAGTCCCAGAATCGGACCAGTCCCAAAGTCAGACCAATCCCAGAATCGGACCAGTCCCAGAATTGGACCAGCCCCAAAATCGGACCAGCCCCAGAATCGGACCATCCTTGTCTGACTGATCGGACGCTCGATCGTCCGATTTTGAAAATGGGACACTCGGACTCTGAAAATCGGACATAAGGAATCGGACACCTGTCAAAATGGAACGTTCGATTTCAAAAATCGGACGTGACCAAAATCGGACCACTGGACCGATCGAACCAATCCGAAATCGGACGTCCGATTCTGATAATCAGACTCTTGAAAATCGGACATTTGAGAATCAGACAGAAAACTGTCAAAATCTGACAGATGTCTAGAACACAAATTTTGATGCATCTAAACCCTGAAATTGACCCCAAGAGCTAAAGGCACATCACAGATCCATCACTCGGCTGAAACTTAGAGCAAGTAGTTCAAAATTTGGTTATAAACGGTCCTCCAAATTGCGCATAGCATTTACCGTAATGGCCCTGTGGGCCGGGAGGGACTGCCCCCCCCCCCCCCCCCCCCCCCCCCGGACCCCCGCAGAGGGGGCTCCACCCCCTCCGCACCTCCCCCAAGTAGGTTGGAGAGAAAACGCGCATTGTGACAGGTCCTCCGAATTAGGCCCTAGTATAGTAATGGCTCTACGCAAGCATAGATCTTCACTTACAAAGCAGCAAACAGAAGCCCACACCCAAACAAAGACAAAAAGAGACCCTAGAACCGCAACAGGCCAATCTAGCCATCAAAGGCAAAACGGCCACACCAAGAGAACACAAAGACATTGTGTTCAGACCGTGTCTAGTCAGAGAAAAATGCAACATCAAGCTATAACAACAAGAATGACTAGATGTGACAGTCTTGACGATAGATGCTCCTTGAATCGCACTGCACTAATGATCCAAGACATCAGTGGAGAATCCACATCTGATCGTGCAGTTGGGGACTCAAGGACATTTGTCAGAAGGCTTAAATTTACAAGTTAAGACCCGTAAGACGAAGACATAGTACCACTTGCTTATCTTAGGGTCAAACTCACCGCGAAAAGAGATCATACTATCAATGCTCTGATTGATGAAGGAGTGAATTTTAATATCTTGACCTATGAATCATGGACCCTACTAGGCCAACCAGAGCTCACACCGACTAGTGCAACTCTTAGCCCTTATGGGGGACACCCACAAGCACTCATAGGGAAGTACAGAATCCTTGCGACAATTAAAACTGAAAGCTTGCCTATCCTATTTCATGTTCCTCCAAATATTGCTAGCTGCAGAAAGGAAACCCTCCTAGGAAGACCCTTCAAAAGGGCGACCAAGGTGTGAGGTTGACTATGTAGCCCAAAGGATACACCTGACACTACCGGGTGTGAGGATAGTCACAACCTTTCGCAAGGGTGACCTCATCGAACCTCGAGGGAAAGGCAAGGAAGGTGCTGACATAACAGTCAAGCCTACTAATGAGAGCAAGGACTTGTTGGAAGAGTTGATACAAGCATAGGTCGAACAACGAGAACCAGTGAGTGAGGCCATGCCTGAAACAAGAAGGTCAAGAGACAATGCCAAGGAAGGGCTTTGGACTTACAAATATCATAGAAGACCCTAGAAGAAGCCCAAGCCCTATAGACGAAGGCATCAATGGAGGGTTAGCACAACGCCGCGATGGATATCCAAAGCGTTGCTACGTGCTCAAGGGTATTACGTAGGTAACCAATGGATTTGGGTACCAAAATCCCCTGCTAAACCACCTCTATCAGAGCTGAAGACCAGGTTGCATCCGAAGCAACGAAGCATAGGAGGAAATCTAAGAGAAACTCTAGGTCTCGAGGCAAGAAACCAAACATGAGTGTTCGAAAGAAAGAGCCTCAGCCTAGCATGCTTAATAAGCAAATGTCATATGTAACCATTGAGCGTGCACAAAAGCCATTAGTGCCCAAAAAGCCTTTGATTTCCCAAGAGGATAGCAGGCATCCTGGGCACAACATTGCTCATGGCAAGGCTAATCGCTCAACAAAGCAAATGGCACAATCATCTAATAGCCTCAAGCAAATCATTCAACTAGTGCCAAGTCCACCTAAGAGTCCTAGATCTCCTACACCCTCTTTTTCCAAACGGACACAGGAAGCACAATAGTGGTCGTCAAGGGTGGTTGCTCACTCCCAATCTCTATCTCCATCTAAGCTTCCAAATGTCCAAGAGGTGGGACATGACACTAGCCGTAGCTCTCAGCCCAAGGATATGCCTGTGCAACCTAATGTGACTAGATCAACTCATGCTCGATCTACACAGATGAATGCTCAAAGGGCAACAAAAGACACGACCACTTCCAATCGACCTAGGGACTTGACACTGCAATCTACTAGCAATAGCCAATCCATTGAAATAGCTGCTACTACCTCCAATCAGGGATCACAACAGTCATAGCCCTTGGCTGTGACAATGTCCCTTGCAGAACGTGTCCTTAGTAGTTTACATATGGAGGAGGTGTCGCAACCAACTACCTTGACAACTCTAGCACTTCCAAAGTGCCTACAGCCTAGGCCGGAGGAGTTAAACACAAGGGAATTGGCTGAAGAGCTAGACTCTCCAAAAAGGGAGGCAGTTGTACCCCCACAACCTAGCAAGGCTATTTAGCAAGCCACAGCTATGTCCCATAAGGACACACTAGAGAAAGAGAATGTTGAAGCCCAACCAAGCACGTTAACGGTTGACCTGGTCCAGGGTCCTGAGTCGTTGAGAGATACACCTTCACTGACCAAGAAAAAGAGGAGAAAACAACAAAAACAACAGCAGTTGCAGGTGGTTGTGGACACCAAGAACATTGAGATGAAGAGCGCTGGAGAGCTGAGGAATGAAGCATCGAGTCCATCCACCACTGAACCAATTGATGCCTCTCCTAATAGTGGTGAAAACTCAGGCACATCCGTGTGCTCTAAAAAATCAAAGCAGTTGTTACCATCAATGACTGCTTGCAACACTCAATCCACTGACAATAGAACTCGCATTGATCAATCAAGAGTGGATACAACGCTGTCACAACAGGGTGACAAATTTATACAAGTCACATCCAAGGAGAACCATTATGCAATAACGAGGCCTCAGGAGAAACATGGAAACCCCAAGAGCATAAGAAATCCTAGCGTTGGCCAAACCTGCTTGTCTAGGCCTGAGCCCCCAGCTATACTAAAGCCCAGGAAAACTCCTAGAACCTTGCATGCGATAGCAACCAAGCAAGCCCTCGTTGAACATAGAAGTGTCACAGAATGCTTAACCGAGTTGGATGCTAAGCTCAAAGTGTTCGCAAGTGTCTATGTCCTGGCAGACATGGGTGCATTCCCTAAAGAGAAGCTTAAAGAATACTTGCCATTTCCCTTATCCTGGGAAGAGCAAGAACATCTTGACGAGCACTATAACAGGCTCCTGTATGAACGCATGTGACTCATCTCTAATGAGGAAGCCGGCGAACTATGCTTAACTGTCACATTCAATGATGTGCTCTGCCAACCAAATCTCTTAGAGATAGAGCAACTAAAGCGACTATCAGAGGGTCGAAGTCAATTTGAACAACGTTGGTGTGAAAACCACATTGCAATGGCCGAACTAGGAGCCCAGATCATGACAGTCTCAGAGAAACGATTGGCCAAATGGTAGTCTCAAAGAGACCCAACCTATGTGGCACCAACTTCCCTTCAAGTGCTGACTGCCATTTGGGGTACGGACTTAGCTGAAACTAGCCAAGAGAATTCTCTGTTTGATAAGGTTCTCATTGAGGAGGAGTTACATGTTGCCAGTAGACTCGGACAAGGTTCAATGCTACTCGATGTTGCAAAATATCTATCAGTATTGAGTATGCTGCCACGAGTATTGGATGCCTGTGCCACACTCCAGAGTTCTACAATTAGCTTTTATCCTTGTGAAGTGACATGGATTCGTAAATATGTACATAAATAAACAATGAATAAGTTGTGTGACCATTCCTGCCTCCAGGGGGAGGGGCATGCAACCCTCATCACCACCATAGGAAGCTCTAACCAATATCTTTGAGGGTGGGGACAGGGTGCCGTCCCTTCCTATGCACCTTTTTCCTTATGGTCTATCCTTCCGAGGATGAGCTCTGCCCCGCTCCCTGACAACTGGTCCACGCAACTTAGCATAAGCCAAGATCTGCTAATGGTGGCTGGAGGCCAAATGAACAACATCACAGGGACCATCCCTCTACTACAACCATTGCATGCCTCACCTCTCCCCTTCTTGTCATATGCGCTTGATAACCCACACTATAATCCCTTCCATGCGAATGGTTTTATCCTGTATCAAGGCCTAATCCTTGGTTCGTATTTTGCAGGTCCCCCTATATGGAAGACATGGAGCAACCAGGGCAGCTGGCTTGCAAAGATGCCCTCTGCCGTCGAAGGGAACATGCAGCACAAGCTCCTCTGCCGGTGCGCTACGTGTCTAGCCTCAAAAGGTATGCAAAGAAACGAGGTCCCAAGTGACACCGCCCCGGACATAGGCCAAAGAATCCCCAGGCCAGGGGAATAGAAGCTCAAAGAAGCACACAAGGCATGGCAACACCGATTGTGCGAGCCCCCAACAGATGCTCAGGCACCAGGTGCTCAAAAGCAGAGAGGGCAACTCGAGACAAGGAAGAATTTGATGCATTGTTCAAAAGCATTTTAGAAACGGTTGTGGCCAGAGACTATACCATTCAGGTCCCAGTCGACATCTTCCTTGCCCTACCTCACAGGAGCCCCTCCCCAGCAGAGCCTCAGTCGCTTGACCACCCGGACTCACCCCGCCTTGTGCAAATAGAGTAGCCCCTATGATATGCAAGCAACTTAACAAAGGCCATCCTGCCATAACTTTTTGTCTTTTGATGATTAAAGGGGCAGGCTCCCCACTTGTACACACTTTCCTCACCTATTGCTAATATATGCCACGTCTTTAAAAAGCACCGGAATAGGCATTGCAATCAACATCATAGGATTTTGAAAAAGTAATATCTTGACATGATTGCATTTGTTCGTTGTACTTGACGCATGCGACTTGCATATACTCTCATGAAGTGACAAGTGGATGCATGATGACACATGTTTTGCGTGCGAACGTGTTCAATGCCCAAGTCACCGCAAGACCACCAACCTCTCAAAGAACTGCGACAAAACCACAGTGCCGAACACAAAGAATCACCCTTACGAGTGCCCACATCGTATGATCCAAAGCATAGTCATGGTCTACGCTCTCTTTCTGGGTCAAGCTCTATAGTTGGCTCACGGCAGATGTTACCTCAATTGTACCAACATCGCGTGTCGCAAAGAGGTTTGCAATATCTCAAGTGTATCTCCCCATTTCAACAACCGCTTCTCTAACAACGAGGCTAGGGCACTCCATTTCCTGAGCCTTCGAAGCTTGACATTTCCCAACCCATTGAAAGGCTGAGAGCCTCAACATATTGCAATGGTTGCACTCAGGCAAGCCCAAGAAAAAAAAAAGAAGAAAAAAAAGGAGAAAAGAAAATAGAAAGAAAGAACGAAAGAAAAAAGCACAAAAAAGAAACAAAAAAAAAAGAAAACGAAAGACAAGAAAAGAATGAAAAGATACGAAGCACCCACGATCACAGCACAGCACCTAGGGGTCCTCAAATTAGGTACGTCCAGTGACCTTGGTCGGCTGGCTTCGTCCCTAGTCCCCTAGCCCTTTCGCATCACCCACAATTGTGCAGGGGACATCAAGGGCGCGATATACCTAGGGAGCTTGTCTCGCCTATGGTTAGACCTGTCACGACCCATTCACACGATTCCCTCTTGCACTCTGCCTTAATACCATTACAATCAATTGTGGTAAGCACCGCATGAATGGCCATGAAAAGTACACTGTCCTTATCACGCCGGTCCAATAGCTACTAGCTCTATCGATAGTGCAGTGTCCTTGTGTTCAATTATGTTACATTGTACAATCACAATGCAAAGGATGTCTCATACACCTTCACATGTACTTCTTCTCAACATGGACAACTTTGCTTCATTCACACATCGTTATGAGAAATCAACCCGCGGTCTTCTAACTATGTAATATCTAAGTATGCACGAGCACTCACATAATATCTGCACCAAAATATATACACTGTTTGGGTCCTCGACTATAGGACAATACTCTCAGCTTGCTTGGAGTTCGACCTGTCTCCCAAACTAATTAAACTATGTCTTGTGCACAATAGAAAAGACTAGCACTACCCCTAGGGAGAGACCACCTGTGAGAGGTTTTCAATTGCAGGTATTGAAGACTCCAACGAAAGTGTCGTTCGCTCTTCATCGACACCCAACTCTAAATTCTTATCCTTTATCATCCTGCAAGCCCACCAGAAATCATCATGTGCAGAATCTCCAGCAAACCAACACTTGTGCTGGCCATCAGGAACAACCCTACCGCCAACTCCAACAACCCTACCACCAACCATCGAGGCCACCAACGTGCCCCCAACGACCTTCCTCCACATCACCACCAAACTCCTCCTCGGCAACCACCGATGCCCCTTCCACCCACGTCTTCAGTGCAGGCCAAAGCCTGCTACCTACGACAGTGAGTGCCATGGGACTGGCACTCGTCTAGGAGGGGGTAATGTTAACCCTCAAATGAACAAAGGTGGAAAATCCGAAAAAGCTAAAGCAGAAGACAAAGGCCAAGGCAAAGAGAAACGGAAGACAAAGACGCACAAGGAGAAAAGTTCTAAATAAGGGAGAAAGGCGCACAAGGAAAAGCGCAAGTCAATACTTTAGTAAAAGAGCGCAAGTGCATCATGCTTTAATTCAAGGAGTGTCGGGCTCTCACCCGTGCAATTTGTAAATGTAGACGGGCGGTGGAAAGGAGGCTAGGAAGATAGAAGGACAATGGGAAAAAGGGCCTAGGCCACGCTCGGCCATGTAAAACAGGGGATAAGGGGATGACCGCCCAAAAGGGATTTAGGATTTTGTATATAAAGTTGAAAAGTGAATGAGAAGCTCATTCTTGTGTGTGGCCAAAAGTGGCTCTCTTCTTCTTCTTCTCCTTGTTCTTGCTTGCTTGAGCTTGTGCTTGAGAGAGGGAGTGTGAGAGTGTGAGGGAGTGAGTGTGTGAGGGTGAGGGACCAGGAAGGAGAAGCTCTCCATCTTCTCCTCTCTTCTTCTCTTCTCTTCTCTTCTCTTGTCTTGCTCACGGTGATGGAGCTTGGAGCGTGGAGCTTGAGGATGGAGCTTGCTTGAAGCTTGCACTTGAATCCTGGAGCTACCGGAGTGCGCGGGAGAGGAGGTAACTCGATCCGCATGGAGGTAAGCTCACTACACCCGTAGATATGGATGGCGCGTCAGCTATGTGAGAGGTAGCCATTAGTGCTCGGCTTGGAATGCTTGAACAATAAGCGATCCGTGGGTCTTGGCGGTTGAGCGAAAGCTCCCACATCAACAACTCAAACAAAGGCTTCTATTGATAAGTTGGTGGAATCTAATGCTCAACTTATGGCACAATTCTCCCAATGGATGCAAATGCAAATGGGATCAAAAGAAGCTAAGGAGAAAGCTTATTCAAACAGTGAGCCTTCAGTCCCACTTTAACCATCTAACCAAAATGGTCATGGACATAGGATTATTGGAAGAAGAGGCATCCCAAATAGCCAGTATGAAGTAAAAGAGGCTTCACAATGGCATGATGACTATTTGGGCAATTTGAATGGAGCTAATTCTCAAGCTTTTGGGCTGAATACTCAAATTCCTATGGGTTCTCTACCAACAGGAAGATTGCATAGTGGTTCTCGGCCACCTGTGGGGAGATTTCCGTCTCAATTTGGGGGTCCCATACATGGTATTCATGATCAGCCCATTGTGGGACAGCAACCATTTCATGAAAGAGAGCTAAAGGACAAGATTGCTCTAGCTAAATTTAATGGTCAATCATCTTCACCATCTAATTTAGAGGAGTGGACCTCTAAGATGGAATCCTACTTTGACATATTCCCTAAAACTGATGACATGAAGATTCATTTTTCTTCCTTGCATTTGGAGGGATTTGCCCATACTTGGTGGAGGTATATAAAAAAAGAAAACATACTTGTAGAGAATTGGGAAGCTTTCAAGGCACTTATGGCTGAAGTATTTGTCTCCCCTCTTGAAAAAGAGAAATTGGCACGGAGATGGTATGGTTTGGGACAAAGAGGCCTAAGTGTAAGAGAATGCACTAACCAATTCCTCAACCTAGCTATGTATGTGGAAAGTATCAGTGATGAGGCTAAGCTCCACAAATATATGTATGGTTTAGAGCCATCTTTATCAGCTGTTATCATGTAACAAAATCCTACTTCCCTCTTTAAGGCTATTGAGCTTGCGGAGCACTATGGAAGAAAGTATAGAAGATAATCTTCATTTCAGCCTGGTTTTGGACAGGCAAGGACTGTTTTTAAGTAGGGGAAAGTTAGTTGGTAACACTTATGGCAGCAATCATGTGCCAAATGGGAGCTTACGGGTACCAACTTATCCTCCATTCAATGCTTCTAGACCTCAAAGTAATTTCACGACAGCAAACAATTTAAGAGCTGACTTCAAACAAGGGGACAACAAGTCTAAATCCATTTAAGCTAACATGAATCCTAAATCTATTCCTATGGATTTTTATAAAGAAAGAAAGAAGAAAGGCTTATGTTTCAAGTGTGGGAAAAAGTATACACCTGATCATGCCTTAAAGTGTGTATACAAAAATGTCAAACCCAAGCTTCAGAGTATGTTAGTTTTTGAGGATTTTGAAGATGTCATGAATGAAGCTAATGTAATTGCACTTAGTGGTGAAAATGAAGATCTTGAGGAAGAAGTTGGGCAAGAGTATTTCTATGATCCAGCCGACTCTTTTTCTTTTGATCCAGGTGGAAGTGTTCCGTTTGATCCAGGTGGGACTTGTTATGAGCCGCTTGCTACCACTAATTGTTCTATTTCTATGGATGCTTGGACAAGATCTAAGAGCCCTAATACACTCCATATGAAGGGAAGCATATGTGGAAAGCCAATGTTCATTCTGATAGACAGTGGCAGTACTCATAGTTTTGTGAATAAGTCCATCATGGACAAGCTGAATTGTATTCCCACAGATTTACAGCATCCCATTAGAGTTTGACTGGCCAATGGTGAAGAGAAAATCAACACACAAATATGCCCACATGTTTCTTTATATTAGCTGGCTGAAAATTTTGAAGCAAAAGTAAACTTGATCACTTTGGAAATAGGGCCTATAGACATTGTACTTGGTTGTGATTGGTTGATGACATTGGGCAAGATCACTATGGATTTCTCACGGTTTTATATGGAGTTTATCCAAGTTCTTCACCTTATGCATCTCCAGTCTTGTTAGTATTAAAAAAAAAGGATCTTTCAGAATGTGCATTGACTACAGGGATCTTAATAAGATCACAGTAAAGAACAGGTATCCGATACCTAGGATTGATGATTTGCTTAACGAGCTTAAGGGGGCTCGATTCTTTACGAAGATTGATTTGAGGTCAGAGTATCATCAGATTCACATGCGAGAGGGTGATGAAGTCAAGACTGCTTTCAGGACTAATCGTGGGTTCTATCATTTCTTAGTGATGCCATTTGGGCTTACAAATGCTCCAGCTACCTTCCAAAGCCTGATGAATAAGATTTTACAGCCTTCCTCTTTCAATTTGTCTTGGTGTTCTTTGATGACATTCTGATCTACAGCAAGACTTTATAGGATCACTTGGCATATATGAGGAGGGTTTTTGATGTATTGAGACATCACAGGCTTTTTGCTAAGGAGAAGAAGTGTTCTTTCATGCAGACTGAAGTGGAATACTTGGGACATATTGTAAGTGAAAAAGGAATACAGGCTGATCCCAAGAAGGTGCAATGTATAAAAGATTAGCCAACACCTACTACTACTACCTCTCTTAGACGATTCTTTGGTTTATCTTCATTCTATCGCTGATTCATTAAGCATTAAGCAGCCATTGCAGCTCCTTTGACTGATAGGTTGAAGAAGGAGGCTTTCTTTTGGGATGCTCTTGCAGATAGCAGCTTCAACCAGTTAAAGGAACTCCTTACCTTTGCTCCTATGTTAGTATGCCCGGACTTTTTCAAAGAATGTACTATACAATGTCATGCTAGTGGCCATGGCATTGGGGCTATTTTGCTACAGGAGCATGGAGTGATTGCCTTTGAGAGCCGTAAGCTTACAGATAAAGAAATGACCATGAATTTTTATGACCAGGAGATGTTGGCTATCTTGCATGCAATTAAGAAGTGGCACCATTACTTGTATGGCAACCGATTCAGAGTATATAGTGATCACAGTGTACTTAAGTATTTCCTTACTCAGTCCAATCTTACTCCTAAGCAATGTCATTGGGTAGCTACATTACAGAATTATGATTTTGACATCACTCATACAAGGGGCAAAGATAATAAAGTGGTCGATTCTATTTCTCATATGTGGGCTTGCAAAGTTTCAGCAATGACAGAATTGCATAATGATTGGATTGAAGAATTACAGGAGGCTTATCTTCTGGATGAAGAATTCAGCCATATTTTTCAAAAATTACAGCAAGGTCTTATGGAAGAAAACTTGCATTACCAGTTCAAAAATGGTCTTATTTGGTTGAAAGGCAAGATTGTTATTCCTTCTACCTTTTCTTTTACACGGAAAATTATGGAGGAACTATATTCTTCGCCTCTAGCTAGACATTTAGGAGCTTTCAAGACCTATGATAGGATCAACAAAAGTTTTTATTGGAAAGGATTGTGGAAAGATGTCAAGGACTTTGTTATGAAGTGTATGCCTTGTCAGCAGAATAAGGACAACACCCATAAGCCAGGAGGTTTGTTATAGCCATTACCTATTCCTATAGGTAAATGGACTCATATTACTATGGATTTCATTACTGGCTTGTCTACTACCAAGAAGGGATGGAATAGTATATATGTGGTGGTAGACAGATTCACCAAGGCAACCCATTTTATTCCAACCAAGATTTAGTTTACTGCTTCTCAAGTGGCCAGTCAGTTTATGGAGCAGATTTTTAGACTACATGGATTACCGCAGGTGATTGTTCATGATAGAGACTCAAAGTTTATGAGTAACTTTTGGTAGGCGGTATTTACATCTATGGGCACTAAATTGGCTCCATCTACGGCCTATCATCCACAAACTGATGGACAGACAGAAAGAGTCAATAAATGGTTGGAGACTTATCTTCGCCATTTTTGCTATGATGTCCAAACTTCATGGCATTCTTGGCTACACTTGGCTGAGTTTGCTTATAACAATTCTACCCACGCTAGTATTGGAGTTTCACCCTTTGAGGCTTTGTATGGTTACAAGGTGCCCTTACCCACAGTCATCTTTAATGAAAGGATCAATTCTCATGGGAAGGAAGAGTTAGAAAGAATGCAGACCCTTCTTCAGCAATGCAAGATGAATCTTAGGAAGGTTCAAGACCAAATGAAGATGTATGCTGAGGCGGCCTTTATAGTTCCAAGAAGGAGAGTTGGTCTTACTAAAGGTGCCCAAGTCCAAGTACTCTACATTAAAAGATGGATCTAGTAATAATCTTGCCCATAGGTTTTATGGCCCTTACCGGATCCTTAAGCGAATTGGAGATTTGGCATACAGATTATAGGTTCCCTCTTCCACAAAGATTCATAATGTCTTCCATGTTAGTCAGCTCAAGCCCTTGTATGGTGATCCAGTGGATATAGTTGATGAGCTGCCACCTATTGATGAAGAAGGTCTTATTCAGTACATTCCAGAGGTTGTTATAGGTCAGCGTGAGAAGAAGCTTCAATCTCATTCTATCGTGGAATATTTGATCAAGTGGAGAGGTTTACCACTCGAGGAAGCTTCTTGGAGGCCTGATTCTATATTGGATGAGTTTCCTTTCTTAAGGGATACATTGGTGGCTGAAGCCTATTGATTATGGAGCTAGTGATGATGCAGACAGGATCAAGACAGTACACTATTTTAGAATAGTTTTTATCGTGCCTAATTTTTAGAATTAAGCCATCTACATGGGCTTAAATTACTCTTCAAGAGCTTCGTTTTGATATATGGTATGCCTCATTTGGACACTTCTACTAGAAGTTATGGAAGATTTGGTCCAGCAAGGTACTATGAGCGCTCAAAAGCAAGTTCTCATCTAATTGAGCCACAACTAAGAGACAATTGAGAAGGCAACCCCAAGTGGCCTTCTACTGCCCAACAACCAAGGCATTCCTCATAAACCAAATTGATTCAATTATGAGTGCTACTAGCATGTCCTAGATCTTCCTAGAGACATCATTGGCATTTCCCCCAGCTCTTAGGACAAGTGGTCTAAATTTCAATCTAGAGTAAATACCTTCTCTATCTGTAATAACTCAAAAGCAAGTTCTCGCCTCTTGAACCACAACTAAGAGACAATTGAGAAGGTAACCCCAAGTGGCCTTTTGCTACCCAAACAACCAAGGCATTCCTCATAGACCAAATTGATTCAACTATGAGTGCTATTAGCATGTCCTAGATCTTCCTGGAGACTTCATTCACAATTCCCCTAGCTCTTAGGACAACTTGTCTAAATTTAAATTTAGAGAAAATACATTCTCTATTTATAATAATAAGAAATCTCCTCCATATGATAGGCCTGTATTAACTCTTTTTCAAGATTGACCACAATTAAAAACAGAAAGCAATTAGCATGCAAGGTTTGTAATTTAAAAGGCAGCATAGCAAAGATTAGGACATCAAGAGCTACATGTTATGGAAAAATAGATTTTATGATTTATTTTATGTGAATTTTTATTTGGTGATCCATTGCATGATCGTGACTTGTCGCACATGTGAACGTGTGGCACTGGTCACATTGTGCAAGGTGGACATCGAGTAAATTAGTGTGTTTTATGTACAGTGAGAGCTAAATTTTAGAGCCGATTTTAAAGCGCAGAAGTGGCCCGAGATCCATAAAAGAGGTGTTTTTTGTGAAAAATGGAACCTTCGTGAATCAAGGAGTTGGAGTTTTCCTAGATGCACTTTGACGCCAGGGAATCCAATGCAAGTATCCATTCATCAATCAAAGTCTGTTTAACTCTCCATTTAATGGATGCAAGGTTTGGCATTATGAAGCAATTACCTGATTTGGAAGCCGAAAAGCAAGTGACAAAGGCTAGGGTACTAGATTTCGATGCCAAAACGTCATTTGTCCAATCAGATCACAAATCCAAGTTTGTTTGCCTCTCCATCCGGTTCGAAACCACTTTTACAGGAGAGTGTGAATGAAAGAAGGGGGGGGGGGGGGGCACCATTTTTTCAGCGACCCCTCAAATCATTTAAAATTTAACATTTTGTGGTTGTTGGCATCAAGCTACATGCTTCTAGCCATGGATTCCTCGAATTATTTGCTCTTGATGGCTCTAGACTATGAGTGATTTGATGCACTTTATGAAAAGATAGAAATTCAATCTCTCCCTTTTCTCTTTCTCTCGCGCCATAAACGTTGTTCATATGGGCTGAGAGGATGAGGGGGAATGGGTATCGGTTCGTGACAAGATAGGAGGGATGAAATAAGGAAGTGCAAAGGAGGCGTTAGCAACTTCTCGTTTTGGAAATATGATACGTGTGTATGCAAATCATAAAGTAAGTGGTCTTTTATTGAATTTTATGATGAATCTTTCATTCTTATTATGAAAAATGATTGAAAATAGTTGAATATGCTTGAATATGTATAAAATTATTGAATAATTAGTAATTTTTAGCAATTCATGTAATAATAATCAAAATCATAAAACTCACAATGCGAGATTTACTAAATTTTTTAATCATTTCATGGGTTCAAATGGTGTTCATAAGTATGGAGTTATATTAAATGTAATGCTGAATTACAATCTACATAAGCTTCATAAATTTAAAAATTAAAGAAATAAGCAATTAGTATTAAAGTAAATGATAAAAAAGGAATAAAAATGAGATTTTTAATGAGAAAATTTAGTTTTCTTGCATAAAAATTTACAATTAATTAGGTATATATGTGTGGATGTATGGTGAAGATAGGGCATGGGGATTTTTCTCATTCTACCTCCACTTTATGTGAAAGTGTGTATTTACCACTTTTCTACATGGAAAAATGACATGAAACAACCATTTAAACCAGTATATGATTGCAAAACCTAAATAGCAAGGGAAAAGGGGTTGTCAAAAGTTAAATATCAATTAAATTTTAATTTCATGCATGTTATGACATATAAGACTCGCTTCATTTAACTTTGAAGAAACAATAGCATGGATTAGTTCGGTGTTGTTTCTTTACAACGTAGCACTTTGTTAAAAAGGAAATCATTGAAAGAATGTTTTTCACACGACATGTTGACTAATTTATGGTTAGTTTGTTTGAGCACTATATAGCATTATACCTTGCATTTGCATTCCTCTACATGGTATCAAGAAAGAGGAAGTCTCCTGGATGCATTGCAATTGGTTGCCAAAACTATTGACCAACAATGAGAGTGTGAGGATCCATTACTTGTAAGATAGCCAACATCTCTTGGTCATAGATATTCATAGCCATTTCCTTATATATATATGCTTGTGACTTTCAAAGGTAGTAACTCCATACTCCTACAACAAAACATCCCCTATGCCACGGCAAATGTCATCACACTATATGGTAAACTCTTTCAAAAAATCCAGGCATACTAGATGTCGGGACCTAAAATGGGCCTTCCACTGGCTCTAAGCATTAATAACTCTTTCCCTAATCCTTAGAGGGAGTCCCTAAACATGTTGGTGTTATACACCACATAGCACACACAAAGGAAGCACCCCTTGGTTGATCACTGTGGCTCCATTACGGCTCTCCTACACCTTGGGGATTGGCCCCAAGATATGCCATGATCATAAAACACTTTCAAAACAAAGTCCACTCTTTTGATAAACAATCCAGGAGATGATATATATAAACCTCACACTCTCAACGTCTAGTCATCACTCATACAAACAGGTGCTATGCATCTAGGATATGATACCATGAGGTGCATCAATGCAAGTGTGAATATGACCATCCTGCTCAAATAGAGAATAGGCAATCAAATCCAAGCATTACTAACAATGTCAAACAAGAATCCATCATAAAACAATAAAATCTACCTTTTTCTCATAAAATCTCTCATTATGACGTGCGTATTTTGATGTTGGAGGCCTGCTATCATGATGCTACGTGTCCACCACTGTGAACTTGAGGGCGGAGTTTTTCGCCAAGAATTTGAACTCATTAGTGAGCGTCATTAGGAATTTGTTTTCCATTGGGTGTGTCTTTTTGTTTGCCGTTCAGTTTGAACTGTAGATTTGAAAATTTGATTGATTGGTTCTATTCTAAATTTTTTGTATTCACTGAGTACTAAGGCGTAAATAACCCGTGTGTATGTTTGTGTGTGTGGTAGCTCATATGAGTGCTTGTTTTTTCTATTGTTGAGGATCTAGTTTGAAGTTTGCACATGAAGAAGACAGTCTAAAAGGTTTTAGGAACTCTATCCTATGTTGAAAGGAATTAAAAGCTTACTCCCACTTGCATGAGGGAAGGCAAGTACTCCTGTGACCAAGGATGTTACTCTCTAGTTTGCTGAAAGTATACTATTCATCAACTTGAAGAAAGCATGCTTGATGTGTTACAATCGTGCCAATAATACTTCGAGTGACTATATCTTGTCAGAGAGCCGAGTGCAAGGACAAGGTGGCGATACTTGAAAGGATGGGAACTCTTTGAATGAGCTCATTGTTTTGCTCTTAGTTTTGGAGATTTGTCTTGTTCATATCTAAAAGGCACGCTTCAAGTTTAGTACTATGGGTGTACATCTGGAAAGAATCTTGAATGCAAGATTCATGCCGTGTGAATTGTGAAGCTATGCCAACAAACTATATTTGCACACACCTTAAACTCTTCATACCTAAACATGAACATGCTCATCTAAGCTGAAATGATGTATTGTGAAGATTGTATTCCTTGTATCCCCACTTCGTCTTACCTTGTCCACATATGTATTTGAATAAATGTGAAACCTAACCATTCTTCTTACTCCATGTATTTGCCTTGAGTTGATTACTCTTGATCATCCTTTGCTCCCATCTGGCAAAGCGTCCCTTCGAGAGCAACTTTCATGAACTCTTGCACGTATTCCGATTGACACTGCTAATGCTCTTCCACAGCCGCTGGACGATCCGTCCAGCTTTGATTCATGTGTCTCTCCACTCCCCCTTTTATTGTTTGACAAAAAAAATCCATCTCAGCCCATCTCCCTCTGTTTTACATTGATCCATAAGAATAGTCCACAAGGGGAGAGAGGAGGGAGGAGAGAGAAATACTAAAAATAGATCTCTTTGTTTAATGTATCAAATCCAGTGATTTCAATAGCTATGAAGAGCAAAAAAATGGTGGATCTCACGCCAAGAAGGTTCCTCATGAAGTTGCAGGTCTAGAAAATCATTTTTTAATGATTGGAGAGGGCACAAAAAAAAAGACGTCTCTCCCCCCAATATCTTTTTTTCTTCATGCCCTTTCATTCCACAAGCTTAGACTCGAGTTAAAAAAAAAACTAGATCACTTTTGCATGTTCATACTTCTTGCCAAAGTGGATTTTTTGCTTTTGAGGGGGAAAATGTGCTCGGAATTGAGATCCATCTGGACTGCTAGCTTCATGATGTTGAGAACTATAAAGTTGGTACCTGCCACACACTTTTTGGCTTTCAGATCATGTAATTGCTTCATAACGTGAAACCTTGCGGGGATTAAATGGGGAGTCAAATGGACCTTGATCAACGAACCGAGACTTACATTGGCTTCCTGGCATCAAACTCCATCTAGGAAAACTCTAGCTCATCAATCCGCAATTGTTTCATTTTGCATGAAAATTTGGTCTTTTATGGCCTCCCGGGCTCTTTTCTGCTTCAAAGGTTGTCTCTAAAATCTGCTCGCACTAGAATATGAGCAGAAGTAAGGAGTTCCTTTAACTAGTTGAAACTATTGTCTACAAGTGCATCCCAAAAGCTTTCTTTTTCAACCTATCAGTCAAAGGAGATGCAATAGCCACATAATGCTTTTAATGAATTGGCAATAAAATAACAATAGGCCAAGAAACCCTCTTAGTGAAGTAGTGGTAGTGGGTGTTAGCCAATCTTTAACACACTATACCTTCTTGGGGTTAGCTTCTATCCCTTTTTCACTAATAATATGACCCAAGCACTCCACCTCAGTCTACATAAAAGAGCACTCTTTCTCCTTAGCAAAGAGTCTGTGATGCCTCAATATATCAAAAACCTTCCTCATATGTGATAAATGGTCATGTAGAGTCTTATTATAAATCAATATGTCATCAAAGAAGACTAGGACAAATTGGAAAAGAAAAGGCTACAAAATCTTATTTATTAGACTCTGGAAAGTAGCTAGAGCATTTTTTAAGCCCAAATGGCATCGCTAGAAAATGCTATAGCCCACAATTAGTTCTAAAGGCACTCTTAACTACATCATCCTCTCGCCATACAGATCTGATGATGCCTTGATCTCAAATTAATCTTGGTAAAGAATCTAGTCCCCTTGAGCTCATCAAGCAAATAATCAACTCTAGGTATTGGATACATGTTCTTCATTGTAATCTTGTTTAGATCTTTGTAGTCAGTACACATCTTGAAGGATCCATCTGTCTTCTTCACTACCAAGACTAGAGATGCATAAGGTAAAGAACTAGGTTCAATGAACCCCATCTCTAGAAGCTCCTTGATTTGCTTGGCTACTTTTTCACTCTCACACTTAGACAATCTATAGGGTGGCTTATTGATTGGCTCTGAGTTTGGCTTCAAATTGATAGGGTGATCTACTACTCTCTTAAGAGGAGATGATGTAGGTACTTCAAATAAATCCCTATACTCCTCAAGAAGGGCTTGCAAAATTGGATGATCTGCTGAATTTTTGGATTAATCTTCAACCTCTTTATTTAGGTATAAGACAAAAATTTGTGAGCGCCTCTCTTGTACTCCTCCTTGAGTTGTTGAATGGTGATAAGCTAAAAATTAGATTTATTACAGATTCCTCGTAAATGGATAAGCTCCATTAAAGGTAAACTCCATATACAACTGAGAGATATACATAGTAATATTTTCTAAGGTCATTAGCCAATCACATCCGAGTACATCTATGGGCCCCATTTTAAAAAAGTAATTAGGTTTACTTTCACCTCATAATTTTTAGCTAACTGTAAAGAAACATGTGGGCATGCTTGAATTTGCTACTTGAATTCTTATGGACTGTTGTAAATAAGTGGGAAGATAATTCAATTTGTTTACAACTGACTTATTCACAAAATTGTGTACTGCAATTGTGTAATCAAGATAAACACATCCTTTCCATGAATAGTACCCTTTATATGAAGTGTATTAAGGCTCTTAGAACCTATCCAAGCATCCATTGAGATGGAACAATTAGTAACAACATATTGCTCATCAAGAATTTCCTCGGATAAGAAGAAATACTACCACCCAAATCGAAAGGAAAGGTGTTAGATAGGATTATAAAACCATTCTTGACCAACTTCCTCTTCAATATCCTCATTTTTAGTGATAGTTACAAATGCATTGGCCTCATCATTATCATCCTCTAAGTCTTCAAAGACTAACATACTATGGACCTTGGCTTTTGCATTCTTGTATATACAGTTTGTTACATGATTAGCTATATACATCTCCCCACATTTGTGTAATACTTCCACGTAATTAAAAATTAGTTGGTTAGTTCGAAAGTTAGTTAGTCAATTAATAAGTTAGTAAGGTTACTAACTAAAGTAAAAAAATAACTAACATTAATAAATAAATTTTTTATTTAATTAAAAATATTTAAAAAATTGAGAGTCGTAATTCGACATTTCTCTCGGATTGACAAGGAGTGTAACCACCCTTCACGGAAGTTATGACGTGAACGAGAGTTATGAGCCATATTAATCACTAGTGTTAATGTGTATAGTATGGATGGTCCAAAAATATTAGATTTTAGGCAAAACCAGCATATTTTAGATATTACTTATTATAAATATCCTAAAAAGCTATGGAGATTTCTAGAATAGGATGTCATGTAAAAAAAGCAAGTGGTCTTTTTCAGCTTGTTTTGGAGATTTAATTAAAAAAAAGAAGGATTGTCGAAATCACGTGTCGCAATCACAGTTTATATGTAGGAGTGATCTGAAAGATTTCTAATCAAGTGTTTGGGGTTTTACCTCTTTTTCAGAGCCAATGGAACTATTAAAATTGTGATTGAGTATCAAATTGCTAATTTTTCCAAGATCCCCTCCATAAAGAGCTCTTCTTCTCAGCCACAACCTTTCTTCTTTTGTTTAGCTATAAATATAAGGCATGGGCAGTAGTTAGAAAAGGACAAGGAGACCCCGAGAGGCTGCGAGAGAGAGGTAGAGAGAGGAAGGTAGAAGGATACCCCACCAAGAGATTGCGAGAAGGATCTTGAGAGAGAGAGAGAGAGAGAGAGAGAGAGAGAGAGAGAGAGAGAGAGAGAGAGAGAGAGAGAGAGAGAAGCTACAAGTGAGAGAGTTAGTTCAATTCCCCCTATCTTGGTCTTCAACTAAGCCATCTTCTCTTGCGCTCTCCCATCTCAAATCCATTCCTCCTTCTTTATCTCTCGAATCCACTTGCGGATGATGGCCCTCAAGCAAAAAATATCTCCAAATGCTGAAACTCCCACGACAACCAACTGGACCGCAAACTAAGGGACCACAGCTACGGGAAACACATCTCTTATGAATCAAGTGCACCATGTTGTATTAGGGAAAAGAAATTGGGAGAAAAGAATATTTGCATTAATTATCGCAACTTAATTGAGCATGTTTTGAGATAATGAGCATACTAGAAAAATTTTGTTCATCGCATTCATCTTAGGCGATCAATTAAAATTGCACTTAGAAGCCGTTAAATTGCACATAAATTGCATGAAAATTTCATGCTAATATATATATATAAAGTTTCAAGAATACGCATTAAACTGCAATTAAGTCAGATAGATTTTATGCATCCGCAGCCGTTTGCTTGGTTGAAATAATAGGAAATCCTATTACATCTTACAAAACATAGATTGAACTTATGATAGAATACATAGGGTTTCTAGGAAGTTGAAAGAACTTCAAACCTTAAAGAGTTGAATGATTCTTCTCAAGGCCCATCTTGCTTGAAGTTGAAAGGAATTCAAAGTCCCTAAGTAACTATATGAATTATGTGAGAAACCCTAGTTCAAATGAATACATAGGGTTTCATTGTAGGGAAGCCAATGTCCCAAATTGCAATTAACATTGCAAGGATGCTCCTTCATTCAAAAGAACGAGGAAATTAAATTAGGTTATCTTTGAAAATCTCAAACAATAATGGGGATAAAGTCGAGACTAGATGCTATCGTATCAAATCAAAATTTCCTTCGGTAGAGAGAACAAATAATTGTCTAGTACATATTGTGCACTTCTGCTTGTATTTGTACTTAGGAACACCTGTTTGGAAAAGGAGTCATCTAACAAAGGAATTGATAAGAAGAAAATATTTCAAATTGGATTCATGTTGAAACACCTAAGAAAGGCATGTTGAGCATCCCCAGCTAGCCGCCAACCCTATCCAAGGGGGTTTTTTTGATAACCACGTCGAGAATGTGGACTGAACCCGTCGTGAGAGGTGTCTCCGTAGAAACATCTATTTGTAGGAGGATGCTTGGGTGCTAGGAGAGGCTCTACCTGTAAATCCCCTGCCCCTAGATCCTACTCAGATGGTCTACGTGACTCAAGAAGGAATCTCAAGGCCTTGTTACTAGTGCAAGGGTGAAAACTTGAAGGAAAATAAGACACATCCTTACGGATTGCGAGAATCGTCCCATGGATGGGAGTTGTATCTCAATTGAAATTTTAATATAAAATTTACTTTCAAGGAATTTATCTGATCTCTTTTCATGTCAGTGCATAAAATTACGTAAAGGAACGTGTGACTAACGGGTTAATTAAGGAAGCTGCTTGTATGTGTTACCACTAATGTGCCCTTAGGTAAGTAGGAAACTAAACCTATCAAGGGAAGCGGGTGGGCGGAACCCCCGATGGGTCAGGGTGGTCCCAAAAAATTGGGAGGCTTCTCAACATTCAAATCACGATGACGTATTTACCTTAGATAATGTAGGGTAGAACCCTAGCTCATATCATTTTAGGGGGCCGAAATGGGACTTTGTTCTACAGGTAGAGAGGTCGAGTGATACATCCCTCTCTTTTCCTATTCTCTTTGAACCAAGTGCGATATAAGTCCGATGCCTCAGTTTAGATTCTCCACACAAAGTAGATCCCAACGCTAGAAGGCTGTAGAATGACTTGACCATTAAAAAACCAGAAATACTCAAGTCAATCCTAATAGGGTTGGCCGATATGTTTCGTTGTAGAGTAGACTCGAGAGTCGCTAACCAACAAACCCTATGATATTTCGTGGGAGTGCCAGGCGGCATCTTTTAGATCAGACTCCCGATGTACTAAAATGTGTCGTGACCTAGGTATGTTACAATTTGAAACATAAGCCTTTTTCTTCCCTTTGTTTGTAGAGATCCATCGGAATAGACTTTGGATTAATATTGGCTAAAGTAGATCTAAACTTGTTGTTTCCTTGTTTAAAATCCACTTTTGAACTATTTGTTGTCCTGAAATTTCCTTGAGGTCTTGAACCATTGAATGATAGATAAGTTGGCACTTTAAAGCTCCCACTTGGTGCATGACTGCTACATAAACATTGCCAACTTCTCCCTATTTTAAAATAGTCCTTGGCTGTCCATAAGTAGGCTAAAATGAGGACTCTCTTCCATACTTCCTTCCATAACATTCTACAAGCTCAATGGCTTTGAAAAGAGAGGTGGGATTTTGCACCATAACATTAACTGATAAAGAAGGTTCTAAACCATACATATACTTGTGGAGTTTTGGTTTATCGCTTATACTCTCTATATACATAGTGAGGTTGAGGAACTGGTTTGTATAATCCCATACAGCTAGGTATATTTGCTCTAATCCATACCATCTTCATGCCAATTTCTTGTTTTCAAGAAGAGAGACAAAGACTTTAGCCATAAGTATCTTGAATGCATCCCAACTCTCTACTAGTATTTTTTTATTAAAATATATCTCCACCAAGTATGCACAAATTCTTCAAAATGTAATGAGGCAAAATGAATCTTCATGTCATTAGTTTTAGGAAATATATCATTTGAAACCCATTCCTCTAGGTTGGATAGTGAAGATGACTGTCCATTGTACTTTGCCAAAATGATTTTGTTTTTCAACTCCCTTTCATGAAAATGCTGCTATCCCAAAATAGGTTGATTGTGATTAATAGGCATTGAAGCTCAATAATGAGATGGTACTCTTCCAAAAGGTGGTTGAGAAGTTAGTGTGGAATCTTCTCGATGTAGAGAACCTTTAGAAACTTGAGGATTTAGCCCATTTGAGACTCTTCAGGGCTCTCTTAAGATGTATTTTCTAGCAAGGCATATATGATTTGTTGGGCATATTCATAATGGGCCTTACTCTTCCCTATATGACCTACCATAGTAGGGCAATCATGTAGTATCGCCTATCAGAAAATTGGCTATAACTTGCGCTAGAAAACTCCAACATTTAAAATTTTTGATTCAAAATAGAGCCAAAAATGTCCTCTTTAGGATGAGCTATAGCATGTTATAACAAATTTAGGACAAAAAATTTTGTAACCCAATCTCTGAGGCTAAACTATCCTGGCATGCACCCTATTTTAACGTGTAAGTATCTTGTTTCCACTTATGAGAGAAAAATGGTAGAGGGCTTCTAAATCCTATGGAGAGCTAGATAGCACTTGTAGGCAACTTGTAGTACCTACACTTGTACTCCAATGATGAAAATGGTACCTATAGTGACCTGTTTATACCTTGCAATGTCTTGAAAAAATCATGTTTCACCTTGTTTTGATCTTCAAGTTACTTGAGTCTTTGAGAGTGATTGAATCTTCAATTCTCCACTTGTGGTGCATGTATAAGGAATAAAAGAGTATGTCAAGCTCCCTACATAGGCTTCGAATCACCGAAAGGTGGGCAAAGCTCCCTTTGGGTTAGTTGGTTTCATCCCTTATTTCGGATCTTTAATAGTAGGGGCTCAACATCCACCTTTTTCCTTGGTGGGAATATCAATATGGCAGTGATATGCTACTCTAATCAATCATCATGATATGAATTATTGAAATTTCCATTCAAATCATTCAATGAAATGCAAAATGATTGAAATTGGCAAAATGAATAGGGAGAGGGTCTTAACATGCAACAATGACTCATTGCTAACTTACCGTTTATAATGGATTATGATATATTTTGCCATTAATCAAATAATCATCAACAAATCAATGGATTAGAGTAAGTAATTTAATCAATCAGTCAAGCTTTGATAAATGAAAATTGAATGTAATGCTAAAAACTCAAGCAATAGCTTCTAACTCATTGTTTGAGTAAAGTAAGCAATGCACTTCATGAATGGGCTGATTTAACCAATGATGGGCTAAATTTTGATGGAAAATTTTCAATTCTCTAATCTCTCAATTAAATGGATAAAGCTCAGCAATTGGATAAATGAGAGAGATTAAGAATTGAAGAGAAGTACCTCTTGCATAGCTTGATGAAGGCTTGAATAATCCCCAAATGCTTAATGAAGCCTCTAGTTACTCAATATTGTTGAAATAACCTTCAATCCTTGTTCATTGGATGCTTGAAAAAAATCTTGAAACCCTAAATACTTAAGATTGAAGCATTGGATCCATTTTTCCCAAATCTTGACTCCATGGAACTCTTGAGGTTGAGAATCTTTAGCCAATCTTTCTCAATCCTTGCAATTTCTTCAAGAATCTTTACTAGAATGAATACCAATTCTAGAATAATGAAGAATCTTCAAGAAATTGAAGTTTGGATTGAAGCTTTCATGGCTACCCATGGAATCCATAGTTAGGGTTTCAAGAGATCATGAGGGTGAAGAATGGAGCACAAATCTTAATGATTTGTGAGAGACTTCACTTGTTGCTAGTGTCAATTGAAGCATCATGGCGTGGGGATTGAGCATGAAGAGTAAGGAGTAGGTTGAAATTAGCTTGAAAAATACACCACATTTTTTGGGTCTATTCTATGCACCATTGAAGAACTTGCCTGGAGCTAATGGGTAATTATCATATGAAGGGTTTGAAGCAAGGAAGCTTGATCTAGTGTTACTTTTTCAAGAAGAGCGAGTGTTTGAGAGATAGAAGAAGATCTTGGTTGCATACTCCATGAAATCTATAGGAAATCTCCAAGAAAGGGGAAAGAGAACCCTCTCTTTGGAAAGTAACCACAATTTGTTCCTCTCCTAAGTCTGGTTAACCCCTATTTTACCAAGTTACCTTCAAAATAGCTTGAAATGGATGCACGACTTGCCATTTTAGCCATTGTTTGGCCAAATCTCTCCAAGATCTTTGTCACCCCAAGATTAGTCTCTGCTTCAAGTGGAACTCCTACAAGTACGCTTTCCATGTGGCTCTTGTACTTATTGTCCAAGATTTAATGGTGAAAAATTGGAGAAAATATGTTTGAAAATAAAATGGATAAAAAATATGTCTAAAATGAGAAAATTAAATGGATCAAAAGCCTATGCTCTGATACCACTTGTCAAGGAGAGAACTAAGAGATGAGAGAAAGAAGAGTAGAGGAGAGAGAAAAGAGTGATGAGGAGAGAGAAAGACTAGAAAGTTAGGAAAGAAGAGAGAGAAGCCATAGAAGTTGTGAATAAGAAGGTGAGGTAAGAGACTACAAGTGCATTAATGTTCAAAAGATGTGAAAATTTACATGTCTTACCTCTTTTGTACCTATGTTAGTATGTTAAGGTATTATTAATAAATCCACACTAAAATATATATTCTTCAAAGCTTCTTACATTAGGCCAACACTACTGATATAGTTTAGGCTTTGAAGGCCCATGCTCAATGTTTACTGTAGAGCAGAGAAAGTGAAAAAAGAGGTATCAAGAGGAAAAGCGCAAGGTGAAAATGAGGAAAAGGCACCTCACAAGGAAATGGACCCAGTAAAAATCCAAAAGCATGGGAACAACCAATAAGAGTCTAAGATGCAACCATGTAAGCTGCAAAAAACCCAAAATCAAGAAGGCGCACCTTTAAATATAAAGGCGCAGCCAAAATCTTTGTAAAGAGTGCCAGGCTTTGTCTTGTGCAATTTGTAACCATGGACGGGTGTAAGGACTAAGCTAGGAAGTTAGGAAAAGGGAAAAAGGGCCTAGGCCATGTAAAAAGGGGATGACCGCCCAAGGGAAAGAGGGCATGTATATAAGCCAAAAGTTAATGGAAAATCTCATTCTTGGTGTGTGGCAAAAAGCTTCTTCTCTTCTTCTTGCCTTCTTGTGTGTGCTTGAGTGAGGGAGTGTGAGAGAGTGAGGGAGTGAGTGTGTGAGAGTGAGGGGTCGAGGAGAAGAAGCTCCCCATCTCCTCTCATCATTTGCTTCTCTTCTCTTGTCTCATGTTACTATGGAGGATGGATCTTGACGGAGAGGGATTGAGGTTGCTTGAGCTTGCATTGAGGATTGTGGAGCTACCAGTGTGCATGGGAGAGGAGGTTACTTGATTGAGCATCAAGGTAAGTTCAGTACACCCCATAGGTAGGGAGAGCACGTCAACTATGTGAGAGGTAGCCATGACTGCTCAGCTTGAAACGGTTGACCAATAAGCGGTTCGTAGGTCTCGAGGGTTGAGCTAGAGAGCTCCTTTCATTTTGGTTTTGTTGTCGGGATCGACAGATTCGAGCATTGAGTGCCGCGCGCTTTGAATCAAGCATGGAAGTAGGGTTTCATCCCAAATTGGTGCTTGAGGTAGATAGGAGATTTAGGAGCATTAATCGTAAAAAACAAGTAAGTATTTTGGGTTTGGATGTGTAGATGAGTAGGCAAAAGAAGCATGAACATTATCTTGTGATTTTTGCTTGCATTAGCTAGGATAGGATCAAAACAGCACGAGCACATAGTAGGGTTTTTGTTGCTGTATAGCAGGCTAAAACAGGGAAAAGAAGGGGAAAAAATAAAATCTTGGGTTAAATGTTGGTAAGAGGAGCAAGATTAAGGTGAATGCAGACCTGGGTAGGGCAATAAGAGGCTAGGAGTGGCAAGGGAGACCTCATTTTGCATTTGAGAGATTAAGGAGAGCTTGAGAGAGAGAGAGAGAGAGAGAGAGAGAGAGAGAGAGAGAGAGACGTGCTGACCAGAGGAGATCGTGGCATTGGATTTTGGAGCTTTTCCTTTGATCCAGGTATGCAAAACCCTTTCTTGCTTGGCATAGATGTGATCTAGAAAGCATTGCTAGCAATCGTGAACCAAGCTTGAAGAAATCAATCAAAATCGTCGTGTTGCGCCTTGTCAGACATAGTTGGTGGACCATTGTGTCTTGGTCCGACTCCTAGAATTGGGTAGTCGGACCGCCGCCTGATTGGGAGAGCCAGATTATACCCCTTGGTTCGATCGGACCGGTTGTCTAGTCGGACACCCAATCGCCACCAACCCTAGGGATCGGAGTAGTTGTCTAGTCATACATCCATTCTAGTCGGACCGGCAATCGGACCATCTTAGGAATCAGACCACCATTTGGAATCGAGCCAAGCTATCCGATCGGACCACTTTTTGGAGTCGGACCAGCCCAATAGCCACGGCAAACCGTTTGACTCTGAAAGTCAGACCACCTAGAAGTTTGATTTTGGGAATTGAACCACCAAGGCAAAACACAAAAACACAGAGATAGGACCACACCCATAGCCTAGAACCATTCTGGATAGAATCCAAAGCATCCCTAGAAACCCGTCCCAGCCTTGCAAAGGCCAAAAACCAAGGAGAATAACATTTGAATGGCCTAGAGGCCACCTCTAGCAGCCCGACTAGACTTGTAGCCCAAAGTTGGCCTCTAGACTGTAACCCAGCCTTGATAGAGCATAGAGAGAGAAACATAGACCCCCGACAGTACTTAGGAGAGACTAGAGACCACTCTTAGAGCCATAATAGGTTGTAGACAAGCCAAGGGGGTTGCCATACTTGTATGATTGTTTTCTTTTGTTTGCACACCCCACAATGATTTCTTTTACACAAGTGCACCAAAAGAATGAAAAGCCTAATTTTGCACCATGCACACAAAGCACCAGCACTAAGTGTATATAAGTTGAGGATTGTTTTCAATAACAAGGAATACACTCAGACGTAATAACTCAAAGGAACCCACTAGTAGGAGGAGACCCCAATGGGTGCCTTAGAGCCCCATTGATAGGACCTTCAGAGACGATGGCAGGACTGAAAGGACAACAAGATTGAGGGCAAAGTGCTACCAAAGCTGCTTGGACTGATTGACAACCTCATGGAGCATGAAGCAGGAATGATGCCAGGAGTAAACATAGACCTAGGAAATGATCAATTGGACTTGGGTGAATTCCCAGTTGCGGTCCAAGACATGGTCAACAAATATGACTTGCTGACCAGAACAATAATCCACGGTAGGCCAATAGAGGAGGTAGTGGCAAGCCTAGAGGAAGAGAGGAAATCAGTTAGGAAAGCATTGCAAGGCATAGCCGCCTACAATCGCGAGTAGAGAGCTAGGAAGCTGCAGCAAGACATAGATGTGCATGAGGCTAGATGTGTGTTAGCACTGGCTGGTAGAAGTAAGGCAGGACCAAACGTGGAGAGAGAGAGAGCACTCGAGGCAGACCTCACGTTGAGCAAGCTTGTGACTAAGTGACTCATGGACAACACGACTGTTGAACAAAGTGCAGCAGTGCTAGCGACCTCGCTACTCTCAAGCCTAGGAATTACTTAGGGGGTGAAGAACCAATAAAAAATCCTTGCACTAGCTAAGCAGTTGGACAAGTACCAGCCTAGTAGCGACCCATATAGCTTGATGGACCAGTTTGAGCAAGTTTGCAAGGCCAACAGTCTCATAGACCTTGCTCATGCTCCTAGGCTTTTGGGTTTTTCTTAGGCGATAAAGGTAGGATGTGGTGCACCAGCTTAGATGCGGCAGAGTGAGCAAACTTTTGCCACAGACTAAAATATCTCTTCATAAAGAGATTCTCAGAAGTAGGTACTTCGACAACCTCATAGTCCTCGACTGATGAACGTCAGTCAAAGGGACAAGGAGGACATAAGAGACTATGTCACTCATGTGCCTAGCCTCTTCAAGAGAATTCCAGCGAATGAGCAACCCAATGAAAGAGCTTCCTCCACTGTATTCATAAACATAATCCGCAGTGAGGAATTGTATAAAGCCTTAGCAAGCAACTCCAGCTTGCAACGAGTTGTGCTAGCTAGGGTCTTTGATGAAGCAATTAGGGTGGATGACCAGCTGAGAGAGAGGAGCTCTTGAAGCTCGAACCGCGATAACTCTAGTCAGAGGACCTCGGAGAGGACCACAACCTCTAGCGAGAGATCAACCCCTAGCATGCAGGGCAAGGGGAAGAGTATAGATCAAGGCTAGGAGCTAGCCAAGGTGAGAATGGAGCTAGCATGACTGCAGGAATTGGTGAGGAAACTAGCACGATCGCACGTCCAATGTGTGCATTGTGTTAGCAACCACCTTCCGATCGAGTTCTAGGATCCTAGATCTAGGCCTTGTGAGAATTGTGGTAGGTTCAGCCATGATGCCATGCACTATAGGTTGCCTAGGAGATTCCCCTATGTCCAACAGTACAATCCACCATACCTAGGGAACAAGCCGCCAAATTTCTTTGGAAGAGGATCCCAACTGAGTTTGCTTAAGATTTTTTTGACCTAGAAAACTCGTATGGGATGGATAAAACATCATGGAGCATATAAAGATGAATATACTTGCTTCTCATATGCAACTTTTCAGCAACCTTGCACCTTCCAAATTGAGTATTTTCCTACCCAAAGAGAGCTAGGGTCAACCTCAAATGGGCCATAGAAATTGGGGTTGCCTTAATCTTGCAACAATATCCAAAGAAGAAATGTGTGATTGCAAGGCTTTTCATTGACTATTGTGGGTTGAATCAGGTAACCATCAACAATACACATCCCATCCCATGAATTGACAAGTTGCTTGATAGGTTCTAGGGATAAAAATTATTCTAAAAAATTGACTTACAATTAGGATAGTATTAAATTTACATAAAAGTTATCCCAAAAAATACATCCAATACTAGGCACAAACATTTTGAATTCACAGTAATAGAGATTGGTCAAGGCTTCAAGTATTGAAGAATCCTTTGCCACACTACCAATCCTAGCTCTAAGATAAACCCATGAGTTTGATGATATAGAAATTGGTTAAAGGTTCAAGTATTGAAGAATCCTCCACCACACTTCCAATGCTAGATCTAGGATAAACTGATAATTTTGATCATATACTCAAGGAGCTATAGGAGCAAAGGGATCAAAAGAACAAGGAAAGAAAAGTGGTAGTGGTAGACTTGGAAAAGGAAAATGAAGATTTTGAGGCTTATAGTAAGAAACCACCACAAAAATGTATAATATCTATAGAGAATGGGTTGTCCTAAAGGAAAAAGAACTAGGTAACAAGAAGTATGAGGAGGCTTAGGAATAGTACACCATCAAAAAAGAAAATAGAATTCAGCTAGAAGAGAAGTATATGACTACTTGAAGTCAAAAGCCAACCTAGAAGCCAAGTCCAATAAGCAAGCTCAAGTGATACAGCAACCAAGGAAGAAGAAAAATCATGTTTTGAGTAGGAGAACCAAAGGAGAAGGAAACTTAAAGAAAGAATCAAAAGAGTTCGACAAACCCAAAACCAACTAAATGATAAAGTGATTTGGTTGACAAAAGAGAATTGGGAAGTCCAAGTAGTGGTAACTAGAGACCATGAACAACCTAATCAAGTAGCAAAATAGTGGCATGGAGTAGCTCAAATAGAAGATTGAGAAATTGGATGAGCTAGCCTCAAAAATCTTCTACAAGTTAGGAGCCAACTCGACAAACGCATCCCATGAAAGCAATCTAGCTACTAAAAAAGAGCAAGGGTGATAGAGAAGTTGATACAAATACAATAGAAAAGTTTTGTCCAAACCCTAACCAAAGTCACTAACCTAGGTGATGAAAAATCCATTGAGAGATCAAAAGGAAGCTTTAGATTGCAAGGAAATGATCAAAACTAACATCAAAGTGATAGTACCTCAATAAGAGTATAGCTTTGCCAAAGGGGGGTGTGCTCAACGACTTGGGGATGAAGGGTATTTAGATGAAAACATAAGAAAAATGGGTTTCACAAACCAAGAGAGCCACCACTATCACCTCCAACAATGGATTGTGATTATTGGGAGGTGACAGGAGAATCACAATTGTAAAGAGGATTTAGACATGTAGAAGGGTTGTGAGACAAGGCCACATCAAGTTAACCCTAGTAAGAGGAGAATAGAAAAGGTTAAAGATATTAAGAGGAAGTTTTTGTCCTCTCCAAACAAGTAATTGAGATACCTTTTCCAAAGTACTAGATCTCCTTTAATGAGAGAGGGAGAGATTATGGCCTTGGAGACATGGGAACCTCAAATGAAGCCTATGATTTTCACCTTTAATCTCCCAAGAAAGCTCAAAATAATACTTTCATTAGATGTTATTCAACAAGGCATAGAAATGAGTACAACACTAGGGCAGAAATAGCTCGCTCAAAAGATACAAGACCCAAGGTCACTACTACATGAGAAAAAGTAATATTGGGTTGACATAGAGGACAACTTGAGTGGAAAAAGAATGTACTAGATACCAAACAAGAAGCTTGGAATTCCTTTTTTAGTGCCATTACATTTAGAAAGAGAAAATCTCACTTGCATTTTTGATAACCCAGAAATGTGTGCACATAAAGGTACAAAAATGTGCTCATGATGGAAACATCTCTTATAAAATGGCATCTTTATACTCACAACTTTTGTTCAAAAGCCATATATGAATTAGTGTAGCCCAAGGGAATATAAAAATATTCCTAGGAAATGGAGGGTCATTACCTTTTTTCCTATCTCAAAATTAAAAGGTTTCAAAGACATTAGCCAAATGTATGCAACTCAATTTCATAATATCAAGAAAGGAAAAGGAGGTTTGCCAAGTGATTTAAGGAGGTGGGTGGTTGCAAACCCCTTTCCCCTTTATCTTCTCTTCCCACGCTTCATTTCTCCCTCTCTCATTTTAGCATAATAACTCTTATCTTTCTTGCTCTTGTTTCTTTCTTCCCTGTGCTTCATTGCAAGATCTAATTTATGGGACCTAAAACGGGCCGGCACTGGCTCATGCACTAGTTGGACCTCTGTCATGCGCTCAACAACCCCACGGCCTCGCAGACCAGGAGCGTGGATGACACATACATCATCTTCCTAAACATCTTGCGTTTGTATCACATCTCGTAGTCCAACTCTAACTCAATTAACACTCCTCAAAGGGAGTCCCTGCACATTGCCAAATAGCACGAAGCACAAACATAGGAGGTCCTCCCACGGCTGACTGCCTTATGGAAGAAAGGGGAGCACTAGAGCTTCCACCTTCTCCTAACTTACTGCTTGTGGCACCAAGACCATTAGATCCACTCCCTCGTAAGGGTTCAGCACCGCTACGCTTAGGGGAATACCTCCTAAGAATTTTAGCATGTCGCCTAGCTCTTTCGTCTCTCTCTTGCTTTTGGATTTCGGCTAGACGATGCTTATCAATGAATAACGGGTCAATCTCAGTATCCTTTGGCATAAACTGCTAACTGGTCCCTAGACAACCAGGATTCAAGGACCGCCACTTCTAAGCGGCTCCCGGCAGATACACCATTGATGGGACCTAAAACGGGCCGGCACTAGCTCATGCACTAGCTGGACCTCTATTGTGCACTCAACAAACCCACGGCCTCGCAGACCAGGAGTGTGGATCACACATACATCATCTTCCTAAACGTCTTGCGTTTGTATCACATCTCTAGTCCAACTCTAACCCAATTAACACTCCTCAAAGGGAGTCCCTGCACATTTCCAAAAAGCACGAAGCACAAACATAGGAGGTCCTCCCATGGCTGACTGCCGCTACCTCACTGCGACTCTCCTACACCTTGGGGATTGGCCCCTCAATGCATCGCTAAACATATATAACACAATATCGCACATAGTTCTCTCAAGATACCAATTGATCGTATCCAGGAATGTACCATTTTCCTCACTTTCTTTCCCTTGGGACCCAATGCCTGGCCTACAGCTTAGGACAACCTTACTCACTCAATGTTGGTCATGTTCCTCTAGAAAGCAATTGCCATGCATCCAGGAGATATTGTTTGATACCCTTTATCATTTTATGCTTCATGCAAATTGTGAATGTCCACGTGCTCAAACAATTAAAAAAATCAGCATTTGTGCTTAGTGCAAAAGCATTCTTTCAATGAATTTGACTATCGCTCGTATACGACGTTGCATGAACCTAGCACCGAAAAGACCTCGTGCTACTAGGTTCTTAATTTTTAATTAACGACCAACCTAAGTGGTATGCATAAAAACCAGCAAGCTTTTCATCATTTCATTCAGCATTTAAACACCTTTTACACACTCTACCCCCTCACCCGGTTAGGTTGTGCATTATTGATCGGTTTAGGGTTCATTTTCCACATTTTTATTATATGAAAAGCAATAAAAACTCACTAAAACATAAAGGTAGGGCTGAACTGCATACTTCAAACCCCCCATACATCCACAAACATGAATCTTATTTTCCCCTAAATTTCGGTACTCAAAATCCATTTTTCCCTATTTTTATCCATTTTCCCTATTTTTCTTGTATTTTTTGTAATATTAAATGACTAAAAATACAAAATGAGTTGTGGGCTGTGGCCCTTAGGTTCATTTTGCAGCAAAAACACAAATTTAGTTGGTGTGTCTTATTGTATTTTCCATTTATATATCAAAAACACCCAATTTCCCCATATTTCGCGTGTTTTACGGATTTTACACTATTAATTTCATCCACAATACTTATGATTTTCTGATTTTCTAATTTCAAACAGTTGGAAGACATTGCAAACAACATTATAATGCATAATCATCCCATGGGAACAAGTATTCATGAAGCAAATTGCATAAAACATCAATTTCCTTTGTAAGAATGAGATTACCGTTCTTTGCGGGTTGCGGGTTTTTATTTGCCATATCTTGGGACTGATTTCCAGCCACCATTAATGCTCATGACAGTCCACAATTAGCAATCTTCATTCCTCTTGAACCACGGAGCAATCCGGTCTTCATTGGACAAGCATCCGTCATCCATTCTTCTTCTTCTTCTTCACCACATGAATCTGCCCTTAGAAGAGAGAGGGGGAGGAGAGAGAAAGATTGAAATCAGAATTCTTCATAGAGACCACCATTGGAGGAGCGAAGCATGGCAAAATGATCGGCATCCAGGAGGGATTGAAGGGCAATGATCATTGGCATGGGTTGTTTGCAGCAGGCATGATGCCCCTCCATCCAAGAAGCGCATTTTCGGTGCCATCTTCCTCCACGCCTCCTCCACGTTTTTTCCTCTCATATGCATGAAAAGTTTCATGCTACATTTAAATTTTTGGCTCCTCCATAAAATGAATCAATATGCAGGGACCTTCTATGTTTGTGCTTCGTGCTATTTGGCAATGTGCAGGGACTCCCTTTGAGGAGTGTTAATTGGGTTAGAGTTGGACTACGAGACGTGATACAAACACAAGATGTTTAGGAAGATGATGTATGTGTCATCCACGCTCCTGGTCCACAAGGCCGTGGGGTTGTTGAGCGCATGATAGAGGTCCAGCTAGTGCATGAGCCAGTGCCGGCCCGTTTTAGGTCCCATCACTAATGGAGAGTGAGAAAGAGGAAGAGAGTGATGATGAAAGCATTCCCAATCTTTTGTGTGCCTTCTTCTCTCTTGCATGTTTTGAGAGATGGTTTCTTGGTGAAGAAGAGAGTTTTCTTGCAGGTGATCCGGGTTTTTTACAACCCGGATTATTACCACAAAATTTTGGCCAAAGCCCCTATCAAGAGCTTACCATATCACTTTGGGTTTACTCTTCAAGCACTAGGTATGCTACATTGCTTCTCGATTATGATAACTCTAGCAAATGGGAGGAACAAGTTCTTAGGAGGCATGTCAATGTAAAGGGTAAAAGGGATGGTTATCTTAGTGAAGATGAAAATGGATTACACCTAGGAGTTGAGTGAATGCATAGATTTTTTCAAAGGACTAGCCTCCAACTACACATGGGCCCCGTCTGCATCACTAAGATTTGGAATCTATCACCATCATTAGAGGACACCTCACCCTTGCACACAAGTCAATATCCACGTCATGGTGTCATTTGGATCTTGCACAAAAGCTTACAAGCATGGACCCCTTTTGTCACATGCTTATATGTATTTATATACATATGGGATACTAAAGTCAAAGCAGCTTTTGGAAAGCCTTTTTTATAATCTCAATAACTCCCAAGAAAAAGCGAATTTCAAGAAAATTCTCGCGAAGGCCGATCGGTTTCAACCTGGTCTACAAAGTTGCAGAAGAAACTTTTTTCAAATTCCTCACGGATTTGAAGTTACGAAGGCGCAGACTGCTGGCTATATGCAATTTTCTTCTCTCTTTCACCACACCAACTTTCCACTCTATCCTTCTTGTAAATATATTATAATAATGTGCTTTGGGCACCCACCTCTTGTAATCTAGCTCCATTTCTCTATTTTGTCTACCACCACCCTTGGCTTCTTGCATGGTGACCAAGGTGGGGACTTGTCCCATCCACTACTCTCCATATTTTCAAAGATGCCATACATCATCTAGGATTATGTTAATCAAGAAGATTAGCTTAATCTAATCCCTCATGAAGGCTATATAAAGAGCCCATGGAGAATGAAGAGGGAAGAGGAAGGAGAATGACAAGTCCATGAGAGCATTCTAGAATACCCTCATCTCTTTGAGGGAAGCTATGAGTGAGTTCTTTTATTATGTAGCATAATGGCAAGCTTCCTCTACCTCTTCTCCTATTATCTCCCTCTCTTCTCATCTTCTCATTCCATGTAGCATAATGGCAAGCTTCTTCTACCTCTTCTCCTCTTGTCTCCCTCTCCTCTCATCTCTCTCTCTTATATTCCAATATGGTGTCTAACACATATATTCTCTCTTGTAAATTTGTGTCTTGGCTTTCTTGATTCTCTTTGAGAATAGGGATGTCCTAGCCCATCCTCTCTTTGGCTAGGTGGTGCCCCTCTTTAGTTCTCTTAGTGAGGATTGGAGGTTGGATGGGTAAGAGGCAACCCGTTCATCATTTCAGCCCTCATTTTTGGTGCCCCCGCTGAGGAGTTCTCAAGCTATGCTCTACAACTTCCATGAAGAAAGAAACATCTAAGGAGTTGTCCTCTTCTTCAACGAGTGTTTGTCAAGAAATCACTAAGGAGGAATCTTCATCAAACCCTATTCAAGGGATTCGGCGCTCAAGAGTACCGCAATGGTCTCCAAAAGAAGCTCAAGAGAAGAAGGATCTTTATCGACAAACGGCACGTATGCGGGTAAAGCAAGTTAATTACACACATCCTTCTTTGCTTCATGAGAAATCTTGCTCTCATCAAGTCTCTACGTCAAGGCATTGTGTTGAGTGCTTGGTGTCTAGTGTAAAGACACTCCCTACGGAGCTTCGTCTTCAAGTGGTGAAGGCGCTTTCAAATTCGGGGATTAACAAGTTTTTGGAGGGTGAGTTACACATCAATGGTGTGCGGTATTGGCGAGAGGCTACATATGGTGATGCGCTTCAACTACTACTAGCAAGAAGACTCAAAGTAATTGAAAAGATAGCTATCGAAGCCTATGAACTTTACAAGGCTGATGATGGTCACACAAAAGCTACGCTAATTAGTGGTGAGCAAATCCTTCGCATCTCTCGAATGGTGGGATCTAAGAGGCCATAGCTTCAACGACACGCTTCATGAAAGTTTGTAGTGTAAATTTGTAGTTAATGCATAAATGACTACTCCTACTTTCTACAACTTTCAATCGGTTCAAAACATTCGGGTGGATGTGTGCATTAGTAGAAAGATACATTTTCAGCAAAGGTTGGTCTTCTATTTTGGAGCTGAGAGGTTGAGAGAGATCTTGTTGTCTCCTGATCCCATAATACTCCCTATTTTGGATTATAACATCTCATTTAATGTGCACATATTCATTCTACTCTAAGTGTATCCCATGAACCATAGGGACTTGTATGGACCTATCCGTCCACTTGCTAGACAAACCGTGCATATAATTGTTAGCACAAAGCTCAGGTTTCAAAATGTTATAAGGGTCTTATTGGGCCCTCGTCATCTTGCTGAGATTAATGCATCTGTAAATCCATTTATTCTACCCTTAATAAGATATGACTTGGGCCTAGACGTGTTCATCTTTATTTTGTATTGAGCTAGGCCAACATCTTCCTATCATGGCTTTTCCAAGTTTTTTTGGGCACAAAGGGGAGAAATCTCTGGACTTTTTGGATGACTTAGAAATGGCCTTCCTAGTCACAGGCCGGGATGATGAAGCAACCAAAGTACGGGCCTTCCCTTTAGTTCTAAAGGGTGATGCTCGAGTGTGGTATCAAGCTCTCCCAGAGGCTACAAGGGGTAATTGGGAGAATCTCAAGACCGCATTCATGCACAAGTACCAAGATACAGAGCCACCTGAAGATATTTGGAGACAACTCTTAGATCTTCGCCAAACCATAGCAGGGGAGTACCAAACCTATGAAGGCATCTTTATAAAATTGTGGGATAAATGGACAACATCTTTAGCCGAGGGAGAAAGAGTACCTGATTGCCTTAAGAAAGATTGTTTTCTAGCCGGACTCCATCCTCTACTAAGGGAGAAGGTCAAAGGAAAGTTTCCCACATCCTATGAAGAATCAGTCACTTATGCGAGAGAGAAAGATAGAAAATTGAAGTATCAAGCCCAGTTAAAGGGGGGGAGTTGAGCCCATACAGGTTTTACCAACCATGCAAAGGCCTAGAGAAATAGCAGAGGCCCCACCTGAACCAGAGATACCACAGCAAGAGCTGCTACAACGCATTACTAATCAACTCGAAAGCCTTTCATTAAATTTGGTGCAAGGAGTGCGGCCCCCTCCCCTCATAAATGAAGGCAATCGAGGTCCAAGAAGACAAGAAAGAGAGTATGTTTGCTATAATTGTGGGGAGACTGGCCATGGTATGTACTTTTGCCCTCATCCTATGCGTTTTCCAGGAAATGGGTTCCAACCAAGGAGGGGACAACAAGTGACACCACCTAGGGAAAGGTTTGTTCCACCGAATCCAAGGCCTCCACCACTGGTTCAAGTTCTCCAGCATCCTCGACCACTTGCAGAGGTGCCGCCCTTGCCTGTTCAACCACCAGAGAATCATGATGTTAGGATAATTAGTTTAGATGAGAGTGATGTCAAAGGAAATGACAAAGTAGTAGAGGTTCAAGCAATGCCGGTGAAGAAAGCCCGGAGAATTGAGAAGATGGAGCCTACACCACCAAAGGAGGTTGAAAATATGGAAGAGGAGGCAGAGTCATCAGTGGCTGCAAAGACACGCACCAGTAAAAAGAGGAGGGCTCGCTCACGCCGACACATTGAGCCAGATGATTTTCCCTTGGGTAAAGGTACTAGAGCTTATGATTTGCTTGCTGATGTGAGGAATCAAGGGCCAAAAATTTCATGGCCACAATTACTACATCTATCTCCAACAGTGCGGCGACAATGGTCAAAGATGGTAAGCATTAGACCCATGAAGAATAGACATGTGAATGCAATCCAGGCTAGAAAGATGAAAGATATTGTACCTCTAGTGGAAGCCGAAATCAATGGGCAGAGAGTGTCAAAGACATATGTGGATGGAGGTGCAGAGATTTGTGTCATGACGGAAAAGTTGATGCATCGTTTGGGATTAGAGGTAAATGAAACTACTAAATTTGGGGCCAAAATGGCTAACAATGTGGTAGTAAATTGTTTGGGAGTTATAAAGAAAGTCAAGGTAAAGGTGTGTGGAGTGCAATTGGAGCTTGACATGTATGTGATGCCAGTGAAGGGGGATGGCTATCCGCTCATTCTTGGGCGACCATGGCTAATGGGAATGAAAGCCAGACAAGATTGGGAGACAGGGGCTCTAGAGCTCAGGCCACAAAAGGGGCTGCATAAAAAATGGAAGAGCACTATCTACAACATGAAGGAGGGCCGACAGGAGGATCTTGTGTTAGAAACCACCGCTGATGAATGGAGTTCCAGCGAGGGTTGGTCATCTATGACAGAGGGAGAGTCTTCTAATGAGGAGGAAGAAAGCTCTCTAGAAGTGATGGGGATTACATTAAAAGGGCCTTCTAGTAGTGAAATTCCGCAGCAGCTTCCAAAGGTCGAGAAGGAGGGGTTAGAAAAAATGTTGGCTAAGGATCTATCAGTTGAGGAGAAGGCAGCCTACATGGAAGTGGTGATAAAACATTCTGCACTTTTTATTTCTGATTATGAACACATCACAGGTGTGACAGCAGTACAACATCACATTAATCTAAAAGAGGGAGCACGGCCAGTGGTGCAGCGACTACGACGATTGGGAGTAGTTCAACAAAACGCTCTACTCACTGAGGTGCAACGACTTTTAAAGGCAGGCTTTATCTATCCAATAGGGGACTCAGAGTGGGTTTCACCTGTGGTGGTGATACCCAAGAAGAATGGAAAATGGAGGATTTGTGTGGATTACAAGCCGCTAAATGCCGCAACTAAGAGAGATCACTTTCCTCTTCCCTTTCAGGATGAAATACTCAACGAGGTGGCCGGGCATGAGAGATACACTGTTTGTGATGGGTATTCAGGTTATTTCCAGATCCGAATAGCTGAGGAGGATCAACAGAAGACCACCTTCATTACACCTTGGGGTTGTTTTGCTTACAAAGTAATGCCATTTGGATTAACAAATGCCCCAGCTACCTTCCAGCGATTCATGAATTATGTCTTCCAGCCATATTTTGGGAAATCCATCAGGGTCTTTATTGATGATTTTTGTATTTATAGTTCTAAGGCTCTACATTTAGGGAAGGTGGATGAAGCTTTCAACCGACTCGCACAAATGGGGGGGCAGTTAAACCATGAGAAGTGTCGCATTGGCGAAAGCAGTGTAACTTTGTTAGGGCATGTCGTAAGTGAGAGGGGCATTGAAGCAGATCCAAACAAAGTTAAGGCCCTATTGGCGGTGCCATCACCATCTTCTGTGAAGCAACTAACCTCTTTCATTCAGAAGGTGCGATATATGGGGCGGTTCATTCATCTCCTCTCCCAATTAATATTTCCACTGCAACGGTTAACCCACTTCGAGGAGCTCCTGTGGAGTGACGAAAGCGGAAGGTGCTTTCACGAGGTGAAGAAGGCTCTTAGCACCCTTCATATAATTTTACAGCCTTGTTGGGATCAAGAGTTTTTTGTCAACCCGAGTTTTGGGGACAATGCTCTAGGGGCAGCACTAATACAAAAGGATGCTAAAACTAGACTAATGAGACCGGTTTACTTTTCTAGTAGAGTAATGACAGCATCAGAACGAGGGTACAAGATGGTCGAGGTGATGGTTTTGTCTCTAATGTTTGCTATAAGAAAGTTTCGTCCTTATCTTCTCCCTAGGCCATTCACAGTGATCACGACAGAAGAGCATTTTCCCTATGCCTTACAGCACATGGATGTTTCAGCTAGAATCGCTAAGTGGGTGATACAACTCCAAGAGTTTGACTACACCTTCAAGGTGGAGGATTCTACTCGAGCTTGCCTAGCTGATTTGTTGACCCATAGATGCCATCAAAAGAAGGAAAAGGAGAAGGGAAAGGTAAAAGAGGAGACACCTCCTCTTGAGGAGCCGCCACGAGTGGAGAATGCCCATGCCCTCTACTTCGATGGGGCCTACAAGTGTATTAAAGACAGAGCGACAGCAGGAATAGTGGTGTTCAGTCCCGAAGGTGACAATTTTTATGGAGAAGGTATCAGCTTGGAGGATGTCCATTCTAACAATGAAGCCTTGCTTTTAGGTTTGAAGTGGTGTCTCTCACATGGTGTCACTCGACTTAATGTTTTTGGGGATTCTATGCTAATTGTTAAGCAAATGAAAGGAATCTGGGCTTGTAAAAATGATAACTTAGCAGTGAAAATGAGGGAAGCTAAAACTCTCATGAGAAAGCTATAGAAAGCCCAAATCTATTTTGTGCCAAGGCGCACAAATGGCGACGCAGATGCTCTAGCAGCTAAAAAATTGAAAGAGGCAATGGTGGGCATCATTGCCGTAAAGCTTCCCTTGTTTCAAGGAAAGTTTCAACTACAAGATGTGCTTTATTTTCTCGAGCAAGGTGAGGCACCTACACATATGAGTAAAAGTGAGAAAAGGTGGCTACCTACTAAGGCCACTAAATACCGCTTGATAAATGATGTGTTGTATTGCAAAGGAAAGGATGCAGTGCTTAGAAGGGTGCCAACAGCAAAGGAGATTATAGATGTGATTAAGAGCTGCCATGAAGGGGTTTGTGGTGGACATTTTGCTCAAGAAATAACCAGCAGAAAGATTCTCCAAGCCGGTTTTGTGTGGCCTAGTCTACATCGAGATGTGCAACATTGGTGCTGCACTTGTGACGATTGCCAAAAGGCCGGACCAAGGAAGCTAGTGCATGAGGAACAAAATCCCATAACTACATATGGCCCATTTGAGAAATGGGGGATTGATGCAATAGGGCCACTCCCACGAACTCAATCTGGCAAGGAATACATCATAATGGGAGTGGACTACATGACGAGGTGGGCAGAGGCTTCAGCAACTAGTAGGATCACAGCCCAAGAAGTGGGAAAATTTGTGTTTGAAAATATTTGTTGCAGGTTTGGCACACCTTTGGAAATTATCTCTGATCGGGGTCCTGGTTTTAGGGCGAACCTAGTAGGGGAGCTAATGGAAAGGCTAAAAATCAAGCACAGGCATTCTACTCCCTACTATCCACAGTGTAATGGTTTGGTCGAAAAAGTAAATGGGCTAATTTGTAAGATAATTACCAAGCAGGTACACATGCACCCCAAGCACTGAGATAAAAAATTGAATGCAGCTCTTTGGGCCTACAGGACTTCATTTAGAACCTCGCTTGGCTATACTCCATTTCACCTCGTCTATGGCCAAGAAGCTTTGCTTCCTATAGAGGTGGAACTGGCCAGTTTGCGTGTTTTAGTAGCCAGTCAAGAGAAGAATAAAGATAAGAAGTTAGAGGAAAGGATCTTGGATCTAGAGAGGCTAGAGTTAGACAGAGAAGCAGCAGTCCAACACTATTCCATGCAGGCTGAAGAGAGGAGGAAGACCTTTAATAAGAAGCTGGCTAGCAAACACATAAGGGAAGGATCACTTGTGCTACGCTATGATAACCGCTTCGATAACAGAAAGGATGCTAAACTTGTGTTCAAGTGGGAAGGGCCATTCATGGTCATAAGGAGATATCCAAATGGCAGCTATAAGCTAGGTGACATAGATGGGAAGGTTCACAAGACAAGGGTAAATGGATGGTGACTGAAGCCTTATTTTCAAAGAAATATGAACACTTTGGAGCAGTCATTCAATGAAGAGCCACCAATGAGGGGGTGTAGTCCTCCTTGCTCTATTGGACCATCATTATCAAGTTAGAGGCATGAATACCTCTAGCCTAAGGGGAGGGCTAATGATCCGGGTTTTTTACAACCCGGATTATTACCACAAAATTTTGGCCAAAGCCCCTATCAAGAGCTTACCATATCACTTTGGGTTTACTCTTCAAGCACTAGGTATGCTACATTGCTTCTCGATTATGATAACTCTAGCAAATGGGAGGAACAAGTTCTTAGGAGGCATGTCAATGTAAAGGGTAAAAGGGATGGTTATCTTAGTGAAGATGAAAATGGATTACACCTAGGAGTTGAGTGAATGCATAGATTTTTTCAAAGGACTAGCCTCCAACTACACATGGGCCCCGTCTGCATCACTAAGATTTGGAATCTATCACCATCATTAGAGGACACCTCACCCTTGCACACAAGTCAATATCCACATCATGGTGTCATTTGGATCTTGCACAAAAGCTTACAAGCATGGACCCCTTTTGTCACATGCTTATATGTATTTATATACATATGGGATACTAAAGTCAAAGCAGCTTTTGGAAAGCCTTTTTTATAATCTCAATAACTCCCAAGAAAAAGCGAATTTCAAGAAAATTCTCGCGAAGGCCGATCGGTTTCAACCTGGTCTACAAAGTTGCAGAAGAAACTTTTTTCAAATTCCTCACGGATTTGAAGTTACGAAGGCGCAGACTGCTGGCTATATGCAATTTTCTTCTCTCTTTCACCACACCAACTTTCCACTCTATCCTTCTTGTAAATATATTATAATAATGTGCTTTGGGCACCCACCTCTTGTAATCTAGCTCCATTTCTCTATTTTGTCTACCACCACCCTTGGCTTCTTGCATGGTGACCAAGGTGGGGACTTGTCCCATCCACTACTCTCCATATTTTCAAAGATGCCATACATCATCTAGGATTATGTTAATCAAGAAGATTAGCTTAATCTAATCCCTCATGAAGGCTATATAAAGAGCCCATGGAGAATGAAGAGGGAAGAGGAAGGAGAATGACAAGTCCATGAGAGCATTCTAGAATACCCTCATCTCTTTGAGGGAAGCTATGAGTGAGTTCTTTTATTATGTAGCATAATGGCAAGCTTCCTCTACCTCTTCTCCTATTATCTCCCTCTCTTCTCATCTTCTCATTCCATGTAGCATAATGGCAAGCTTCTTCTACCTCTTCTCCTCTTGTCTCCCTCTCCTCTCATCTCTCTCTCTTATATTCCAATATGGTGTCTAACACATATATTCTCTCTTGTAAATTTGTGTCTTGGCTTTCTTGATTCTCTTTGAGAATAGGGATGTCCTAGCCCATCCTCTCTTTGGCTAGGTGGTGCCCCTCTTTAGTTCTCTTAGTGAGGATTGGAGGTTGGATGGGTAAGAGGCAACCCGTTCATCATTTCAGCCCTCACAGGTTTTGTGGCGAATGTATTATAGCCTCTACTTAGTCGATTGGAAGTTCTTTGTGTGCCATGGTAGGGAGATCTTCATTTGGTGCACTACCAAGAAAGGGGTATCTATTGAGCTAGCAAGAAACAATGTTTGAGCTTCAACTATGGAAGGTTTCAAACACATTTTCTCTTCAATAAATGCACACTTTCTAGAAGAAAGAAAGAAAATATGATGATGAAGAGCATGATGTCAATATTCTCTATCCTCTTCTTGGCTAAATCCTCCAAAAAAACAAATGAGCTATCCATAATTAAGAAGAAGAGAAGGGCTTTATTATTGAGAAGATAGAGAAGAAGATGGGTTTGTTGAGTCATTGTTCTTGTTGCTTGTTTTCCACCAATTTAGTTATTTAAATTAATTATTCAAAAAGAAAAAACCCACATTTTCCCTATGTCTCCCTCTTTCCTCTCCTTGCCTCTATCTTCCTTTGTCACCCCCTTCATTTACAATTAGTAGCAGTTGTCCCATTGGCTACCTCATCCTAGTGAACACCTTCATTATCCTTTTCTCCCATGCGCTCCATATGCCATCATTGTTGGCCCAACCAGTCAGGTGCTCATCCAACAAGCCTAGTTTCTCAGTGATCCTAGAAAAAACAAATTTGATGCCTCTTGTTGCTAGTAGGCCTACTGCCAACTGTGTTCTAACTTTTGTGACAACCTTGTGGCACGGTGTAAAGATGCTTGCCTCTCAATCCACCCTTCTACCTCCACCTCCCCATGCCATTTCAGCCAACCCTTTGCTCGAGGAGAGGACTAAGAGGTGAGAGAAAGAAGAGCAAGAGAGAGAAAAAAGAGGAGAGAAAGAGTGATGAGGAGAGAGAAATACCAAAAAGATAGAAAAGAAGAGAGAGAAGCCATGAAAGCCGAGTACAAGTAGCTGAGATGGAGATAGTAATTGTATTATGATCAATGATATTAAAAATTATATGTCTCACACCTTTTATACCTATGTTACTGTGATAAGGTATTATTAATAATTAGTTCTCTCTCACTACCACATATAATCCTAGCTTTTTACAATCCATCCTTGCCCAAAGGTTTTTGCCCACAAAAACAAAGTTAGAATGGCAAAGAAGGATGGATCAAATAGAGTACTACCTTGATTTTAGTTATACAAAAGATGCAATGGGAATCAAATAATGAAGAGTTAGTTGTTGAAATGAAGACATGAAGGAAAGCCTCTGCCATATACATAATATGGATGTCTTCAAAAGGAATTGGAGTCATCAAATCTTCAAGAAATAGCCACTTGTAGCCATACATAGCCTAAAGGATGAAAATCCAATGCTAGAATGAGTGGAGTTATTATAGGCAAACTTAGCCAAATGTAACCATGAATCCAACACATTACTGTCCATCACAACATAAATGGCAAAGGTAAGTCTCCAACCACTTATTAACCCTTTCTCTCTGACTATCAGTTATGTGGATGATAGGCTATAGAAGGAGTCAATTTTGTTCCCATGGAACTGAATACCATCTACCAAAAGTTACTCATGAACTTGGTATCTCTATCATGCATAATCACATGTAGTAATCTATGTAATCTGAAGATCAGCTTTATGAATTGACTAGCCACTTGTAAAGTAGTGAACCGAGTCTTGGTCGGAATGAAATGGGCTATGTTAGTGAGTTTGTCAACTACCACATAAATTCTATTCCAACCCTTTTTGACAACTAGCCACTTGTAAAGTAGTGAACTAAGTCTTGGTAGGAATGAAATGGGCTGTGTTAGTGAGTTTGTCAACTACCACATAAATTCTATTCCAACCCTTTTTGATAGCAGGTAGACCAATAATGAAGTCCATGGTAATATGTGTCCATTTTCCTTTTGGAATAGGCAATGGCTGCAACAAACCACCTAGCTTATGGGTATTATCCTTGTTCTATCGACAAGGTATATATTTCATAACATAATCCTTAATATCTTTCCAAAATCCTTTTTAGTGAAATTTCTTTTTGACCTTATCATAGGTCTTAAACACTCCAAAGTGTCCAAGTGTGGGCAAAGAATATAACTCTTCAATAAATTTCAGCCTCAAAGAAGAAGTAGAGGGAATAACAATCTTGCCATTAAGCCAAATGGGGCCATTTTTAAGCTGATAATGTGAGTTTCTCTCCATAAGACCATGCTATAATTTTTGAAGTACATGGTTGATCTCATCATTCAAAAGATAGGCTTCATGTAATTCATCAATCTAGTCAACATTTAACTCAGTCACATAACTAAAATCCAACATGGTCACATTTTAGAGAGAGAATCAACTACTACATTTTCTTTGCCCTTATATGAGTGATGTCAAAATCATATAAATCTTAAATGTTAGGGGGTTATTGAGGATTAAAGTACATTAAATGTTGATGTTTGATGATGCATATCATATAGAGTTCACGATCATATAAGATTTAAATGGACTAGTAACATGTAATGTCCCGTTGCTCCCTCATATGACCCCGCCTCCCATTTTTTATTTTAAATAAGATATTTGAAATTTTTTTCTGTCCACCCTTCTTGCCGTTGTTGCAACATCAGAGGGAGAGAAGAGAGAGATGACAAGGAGTCGATGCAGGCTATGAGGGGAGGGAGGAGGACACGTGTCTTCCACTCCCCCTCCCCACCAACCAGGGTCAGCGGATGGTGGCCAGGAAATGGCCAAAGCAGGGCAACTGGATCAAATGGAAGGAGAAGAGCAGTCGATCAACATGAGAAGAGGGAGATGGAGTGACGGCCATGTAGGCTACCAGGCCACAACATGTGTGTGGTGGGGGAAAGGAGGGTACCCCTCACCCTTTCCATTATAAAACCCCCCCAATCGCGGAAAGGATAGACATGAAGCCTTAGGGAAGGCCACCTTACTTTCCCCCCTTATTGTTGGGCTATAGGAAAGAGAGAGAGAGGAAAAGAAGAGGGGAAGAAGAAGAGAAGAAGAAGAAGAAGAAGAGAAGGGAGAGAGAGAGAGAGAGAGGAGAAGAAGAAGAGAAGAAGAAGAAGAAGAGAAGGGAGAGAGAGAGAGGAGGAGAAGAAGAAGAAGAAGAAGAAGAGGAGGAGGAGGAAGAGAGAGGGAGAAGAGAGATAGGGAGAGGAGAGGAAGAAGAGAGAGAGGGAGAGAAAGAGAGAGGGAGAGAGAGAAGAAGAAGAAGAAAAGAGAGACATAGGGAGAGGAAGAGAGAGGGAGAGAGATTCTTTCCTCTTCCCCTCCTTCGAGGGTGGCCACACGTGTGTTTCCTCTTCCTCCTTCCCTGAAATTACTTCTCTATTCCACAAGCTAGTTTCCCCAATTGCTCCCCTCTCTTTGCTCAAGAGGTTGCTAAAATTCATGCAGAGATCGCATTTTAGCAAGGAACATCGGGAATGGCCACCAAGCGAAGAGTGTCAAGTGCGGGTTGAAATCCCACATTCCGCAAGAAAGCCTCGAGCGAGGGCATCTCTGCCAATCCAACCGCGGTACTACTAGCTGTAAGCAATATATTTCCAAATTAAAGGACTAGTTACTTTGATTTCCACACGAACTGGATTAGGCAGTACTATACTGTGCAAGATTAGCTTAATTGAAAGGATAAAGTCCATCTCAAATATTCGAGAATGAAGTTTGCAAAGTGCTTGTATCAAGGGAAGTTAATTGCCCTAGTTGCTATGCGACAAATCCATGCATATCATAAGCGGCATATAGTATTTCTAAAGTACTAAGCATCGATAAGTCCTTGATTATTCTTTACTTAGGATAATATTGTTAAGGCTCGCAAATGCACGTAGGCAGTACATGCATGGGAAAGATTATATGACACATGCATCGATGGTACACAAATTGACATTGCATTAAAGTCTTGCTAATATCACGAGCTACTAGTTCATTAGGTTCTTGAAGCTATGCATAGACAGTGCAAATAACAATCATTAGGATTATACCTATGATGCCTTGAGATCTGTTTGATAGTGAATATGTTTATCAATCCTATTTGGGGTTATGCTAGATGCAACAACAACCTTAGGGCAAGCGTAGAGCTCAAGGACTAGGAAACCCTAAGTCAAAGGAAAGACCAATGCTTTTGTACTTGTTGGGCAAAAAGGTCGGGTTGCCAATCAAAGTAAGTGCTCAATAGAATTTACATTCTTGCATTGTTGTATGAGACCTTGGCATGTGTCTTAGGTAACGTGTTAGGTAAATTTTGCATGGAGTCACTTAGATCCCAAGCGGGAGGGCGAATATGCAAGGGAAGGGTTATCACAACTAATCTTGCAATGTTTGGAAAGGAGTATCATTGTATGTTGATTGATCAAATAACATCCTAAATGCTCTTGCATTAAATTGACTGTTGGAATGTGATTGGATGATTACTCCAAGTGCTTGTGTTTGATGGTAAATGCATGGTGGGGTCTGTGATGACAAATTTCCATGTGGAGTGAAGGAAAATTTTCATGGAAAATGATATTAGGTTGATTGCCTTGATTGTGCTTGTTCTTAATTGGATTAATTAAGGAAGGATATTTTGCATGGGTGGATCATCTCAAAGGTCACGCCGTCTTTCAACCCGAGAGGGCACTTCTCGATTCATGAGCCGAAGTTCGAGTGGTGAAAAAGGCAACCACGGAAGTTGTCTCACTCCTAGGATGCTTGGGGTCAGTGGAGCTTTGGATACCACTTGTTGAATCCGGAACGGAGTTGTAGACTGCTGTGAGCCCAATGTCTAGGGCATTAGAAGATCCTATTCTAGATACTTGATGGAAATTATGGTGCCATGTGATTTGGATCGGGTACTTTTGTTGGACAGAAGGGAATATATAAATTCTTCTGTATGGGCAAGAGACAATGATTAACTTGAAGATAAGTTAAGGAACTTGGTTGAACTTGTTTGTAAAATGATTGCTTGATCTGTATTCGTGTTCCCTAAAGGCTTAATTAAGGAAGTTGGTTTTAAATGGTGCACATAAATGTGATAGGGCCTAATTAGAAAACTAAAGCTATCAAGGGAAGCGGATGGGTGGAATCCCCGATGGGTCTGTCCTATGGTAGGGTTGTCCTAGAGAGCAGCGAGGCTTATCACAAGGTTTACTGACGTTCGACCTTTAGATATTGTTAAGTTAGAACTCGATTCATGCCGTTTTAGGGGGTCGGAATGGGACTATGCCCTACGGGTAGAGAGGTTGAGTGGCACATCCCTCTCATTTTCCATTCTCTTTGAACCAAGTGCGGTATGGATTTGCTTTGGATTGGGTATCTCTCCGTAAAGTAGGATGTCCATGACTTGATGCTAGAATGCTGTCAAGAGATCTTGACCACCAGGAACCCAAATTTCAGGTCGATCCTAGTGGATTCAGCTCCGAACGTTCCATTGCGAGGCGGACTTGGGAAACCCTAGGCGACAAACCTTGTAACATTGCATGGGAGTGCGAGCAGTGATGCTTATATTTATTTCTTGATGGATCACTAAAATGTGCTTGGATAGCCAATAGACAGGCACGTTACATAACATGAGGAAACTTGGTGCTAGCCCCAAGCAATGAAGCACTTGTGTAGAAAAGGAAATCATAAAAAGAATTGTCTTCACACTTTTATGCTGTTGATTTTCAATGATTCACATTTCTTTGAGCATGATGGTCATATTTACCCTTGCATTGATGCAGCACACGGTATCGTATCTTGGATGCATAGCACCTATCTCTGTGAGTGATGACTAGACACTGATATTGTGAGGTATCCCAAGCCATAGGGCTAGATATTCGGTTCTTTGGGAGTTACTTGGTGAGATTTATATTGTTGAGAAATGACAAATGACGTATGCTCCAAGAAGAGATATCTTGAATCCCATATGCATAGTGGAGAAAAAGGGAACCATCATGAGCCTATAAAGTGATGTACCTTCTTATCATTCAACGATGGAATATAATTGTACTTTATCCTTTCAGTCATAGTCAGTGTCATACTCAAGATTGTGTTTATGAGTCCAAGCTTCCATCTTGGAACCTAATTCACTTGAGTAATAGTTGGTCTATCTAATTTATGTCATCATGAACATTGTCTTTGTGTTCCATCTTCCATAGCCATGCTCTAGATCCATGCATTTCAACATGGTATCAGAGCCGTGGTGAGCATGGCTTAGCTCTGCTCAACTCCCTTCTCTACTCTACCATATTCTCTTCATCATTGCTCCAGCTAAAGGTCTCATCTTTCACCGCTATCTTCACTTGACATTTTATGGCAACCATAGAAAGCATCACCCTATCTGCTTGGAGGCCTTGGATCTAGCCAAAGAAGAGAAGATAGCTCATGCCTTTAATTGGGAAAATTTTCTCTTGCTCAAGGCGCTTCAGGCCAGCACATCAAACCACAACATTGGCCTCTTCCCTGCTCGGCATTACACATTTCCCAGCTCAATGTTCAGATTAATGCCTCCTCTGGTCATACTATTGCTGCTGCATCCATAGGCTATGATCCTCCCTGCACCATGGGGCAGAACAAAAACCCAGTCGGGTCTGTCAGAAACCCTAAAGACTCCGTAGCCAAAACTTCAAAGCTTGACATTTTTCACTGGTTGTTCTCACTAAAGCTATCAACAGTGATTTTAATCACTGAGCTACACTCTTTGAAGTTCACTACAGATCTGGAAGTGCCCGAGTAAGCTGAGAAGTCATCCACAAAGATTCAAGAGAAGACCAAGACTCCATACCCATTTCACCTCAAGCTTTCTTTTCACTTCATTTTCACACCTCTCTTAGCTCAAGGAAGTTCTTGCAACTCTAATATGGTGACTCACTTAGTTTCCAGCAACTTCTTTTCCATCAAATTAGAAAGAAGGGGATAAATCACTAGCAACATCAAGCTCAACATAAAGATCTCAAATCTTTAAGCATAGCATCTATTGATACTCAACTAGTGTTATTTGGCACTAATCTACTTGTGTTCTTGGGAAACTCACCTTCTGGTATTATCTCAGCTATTTGAAGCTGATCAACATGGCAAAACTTGAATAAATAGCCAAGTTCAATGGAGAAGGCTTCCATGCCTAGAAGGAGAAGACCATGTATCACCTTATGTGGAAGGACTTGTGGGGCCTATTTGAGGATGCTGCAGATAGCAAGAAGGAAGATGATGAAGATGGGTTCATTGAAAAAGACTAGCTCAAGACAAAGGATGGGAAAAAGATGAACAACAAGGCTCTAGGCATCATTGCGTGGGGACTATCTGATGATGTATTGCACTATATCTCCGGCATCAGAGATGCTAACAAGGCTTGGGATGAGCTTGACAGGATCTTTGTAAGTCAAGCCAAAAACACTAAGTTCAGTTGTTAATGCAATTCTATAAGCTTGACAGAAAAAAAAATCACTTCAATGACTATGCATATTAACAAATTCAAAAGTCTAAAAACTCAACTTGCCACTTTGAAAAAACAATACATGAAGATGAAGCCATTGCTATACTCCTTGCTAGTGTAAACTAGGATCCTTATGAAAATCTTGTCTTTACTCTCAGTAATGTACCTAATTTGTCACAGAAAGATATTGAGCACTCTCTTCTTGATGAAGAGAATAAACAAAATAACAAGAATGCAAAAGACGGTGCCCTATTTTCTAGGGAAAATCTTATACACCAAAGGAGATGTTAGAGAAAAAGACCGAGGCCGAGGATTCAACTTGGACAACAAAGATCGGATGACATGTCATTATTGTGGTAAGATTGGCTATATAGCCAGTGGATGTTTCCACCTTAAAAAAACACAACAATTGTAGAATAGTAACCACCAGAATCAGTTCATGAATGAAAGAGAAGAAGAAGAAGATGCTTCTACCATCAACAACAACTCTGACATATTGTTTTGAAGAAATTATCTTTCCCATAGTGTATCTTATGTTTTCCCATAGTGGATTTTGTTTTCCTTAGTGGATTTGCTTTGTAAAACAAAACCCTTACCAAAGATGTAAAGTTTCAAGCTTTAACTTGACTAGGTTGCCTATGAGCTAGTCTCTCATGCCGTGTTATCATGTAGGGGGGGGCAAAAGCTAGCAAGTGTAGGAACTCATCATTTGAGGGGAAGTGTCATCATGAACATTGTCTTTATGTTCCATCCGCCATAGCCATGCTCTAGATCCATGCATTTCAACATATATTATCTCTTTGATAATTTATCTCAAAAGGGTGGACTTTTTTTCAAAAGTGTTTTATGTTTACAGCGCATCTTGGGGCCAATATTGGAGGTGTAGGAGAGTCGTAGTGGAGCCATGGTGATCAATTGAGGGGTGCTCCTTATGTGTGTGCTACATGGTATACAACACCAGCATGTTTAGGGACTCCCTTTGACGATAAGGGAAATAATTATTTGTCAGATTATAAAACAGTACAAAGGCAAAGTCTTAGATGTTCCTAGCCCTGAGGCCGTGTGGGGTGGTTTTAGGTGAGTAGTGAGGTGATAGTGCCTTCATAGAGCCAGTGTCGAGCCCATTTTACGCCCCGACAAAGCAGAATGTGCCTTAGTGAGGTGTTAAAGAAAATAGAGAAAATTACAATATATGCATAGAGTATAACAAGATAAGGAAAGATGTTATCTCATCCTGCATCCATACACTTCCTAAGAAAGGCATACTATTCCATTGAGAGACTTTTAGTGAGCAGATTTGTAGGATTCATATCCATAGGGATCTTAACAAGCTCAATGGACTTGTTCTCTACCAACTCTTTAATGAACTGATAGCGCATCTCAGTGTGCCTTGTCTTCTCATGGAAGATTGGATTACGAAGCAATTGAATGACACTCATTGAATTCAAATCTAGTATAAGAGTTATAGTCAAACCAAGATCTACAATTAGATAGCCTAATCATAGGGCCTCCTTGCAAGCCTCAATGGTGGCTGAAATGTACTCAATTGTCTCAAAGTCATGTGTTTCTACAACATGGATATCCAAGAGATAGCACCTCTAGCATAAGTAAAGACATACCTAGAGGTGGACTTCCTACTTTCTACCATCACATACATCAAAATACCCACTACAGATGCATATAAAACCTTGGCCATCTTGGCCTTCTCATCATCTAACTATGGACAATCTGCTTGACTAACCTTCACATAAGAAGGTAAAGGGTAGCCAATATTCTTACCATCCTTCACATAAGAAGGTAAAGGATAGCCAAGATTCTTACCATCCGTCATATGGAATCGCTTAAGTACTTTGTGTATGTGCTCCTTCTAGGATATGTACAGAAGTCCCTTAGAGTGATTTCATCTAATGTACATACTAATAAGCATGTGTGAGGCCTTAGAGCAATGTGTAATGTGCATACCATCAAGTAGAGAAGTCCCTTAAAGTGATTGTGTGTTATGTGTGTACCAACATGTGTGAGGCAACTTACTCCATGTCTTTCATCTCAAAGCTATTCTTAAATTGAGTCCTTAAAGCATCTAGCTCAGCATGAGCTGTAACGTGTCCCCTTGTCCACTTGTAGGACACGTCTTAGCAGCCCATCGGGAAGAGAGTCTAGAAAGCACCACCCGGCACTCACAAGGAATGTCACGGGGTTTGCGATCTAGGTCTTCCCGAGTCTATCACGAAGCGCAAGCATTTCGGCCGTCCCCACTTAGGACCGACCTGAATTAGGGTTTTCGTAATAGTCAAGTTCCTAGGAGGTAGCTAGCGTTGAGCCCTAGACAAACCACTTTGCGCAGAAACATCAGGGTCGAAGCGGATTTATGCTGCACTTGGTTCAAGGAGAATGGGAAACGAGAGGGATGAGAAGCTCGATCTCTCTGCCCGTAAGGCATAGTCCCATTCCGTTCCCCTAAAACAACATAAATCGAGACTCTAGCTCTATAGATTCTAGGTCATTGTTACCTCGCTATCAATTCCTTTGAGAAAAGTTCCTGGCCAACCGGAACCACGCTTCCGTAGGATGGACCCAGAGTCATGTCCACTGCACTTTCCTTAGGTTGCTTTAGTTATCTAATTACCTACCACATTTAGTTTGACAAGCAAAAATAGCTTCCTTAATTAACTAAATTAATCACTGGTTCCTTCATGTAACTTAAGCACTGACACAGAAAAACAATGTCAAGCAAGTTCCTTTTTCAACATTTGATCTTTATTAATCAGTCTTTGGAATACATTAAATAAACCTACCCGAAGGCTATTCTAGCAATCCTCACGGATTGCTATTCCAAGTTCTGCTCGTTGACTAGTATGCGGGCCTCGAGATCCCATCTCGAGCACGTCGGCCTCTTGTGCAGGATCCGGAGGCAAGGGATTTATGGCTGGCCAGAGCCTCCCCTGGCACCCAAGCATCCTCCTACTCGGAGCGTTGTCCACTCTTGTACTTTGGGTGGAAGCTCCCGCGTGTGCTCCTCTCGAATTTTGCTTAGGAGCCATCGATGAAGTAGATCTTGGCTTAGCAAACTCTCCCTTGGTTCACTTACGTGTTTCGAATCAAACTTATTATAGGATTTCCACAAGACTGAGACTTGCCCCTATTGGATTGTGAGACTCTACCACAATTATTATTGTCATTTCCACCATGTCTACATCGATGAAGTAGATCTTGGCTTAGCAAACTCTCCCTTGGTTCACTTACGCGTTTCGAATCAAACTTATTATAGGATTTCCACAAGACTGAGACTTGCCCCTATTGGATTGTGAGACTCTACCACAATTATTATTGTCATTTCCACCATGTCTACCTCTAACAATAAGTGCATGAGAAGTACAAGTAACATCCATATTCTTCCTATTTTCTTTTTCAATAAGTAAAGCACTCTCTACATCACATCGTTTAAAACAACCCTCAAGAGGATTAGCACTCATAGTAGTACAAAATGTATCCCATGACTCTAGTAGTGTGATAAGCAAGAACAAAGACTTGATGTTATCCTCAAACTTGATATCCTCTAAGATAAATTGGATGAAAATAGAGTGAAACTCATTCAAAATGAGTAGACAAAGGGGTGCCCTCCTTCATGCAAAGGCCCACAAGCTTTTGAACCAATACAACTGATATGCAATACTTTGCTTATCATAAAGATCAAGGATCATCTTCCATAAGTCATATGCACTAACCTCAATAGAGATAGCATTGACATACACCTACTTAGACAAAGATTATATTATAGTGGATGTACATAACACATCTCTATCCGAACCTTCTAGCTTTATATCATTGGTTTTCAATGCCTAAACACTCTTCTCTTGTACTAATAGCTACCATATTGCATCATCTACTATTGAAAGTTGTTATCATCAAGCTTTTCAATGTTGAAAATAACACTATCGGCTAATGCATGAGAAGTACCTACCATAATGACTGAAAATGACTACAAAGTATAAGGGTATGGGTTGATGTATATATAGCAAGATAGACGTAAAATGGAGCCAAAAGGATGAGTAAGAGGGCGAGAAGAAAAGAGAGTATAGCTATCCCAAAAACAATATGTAGTAGATTGCTCAAACAAGGCATCTGCCAATCAAAGAAACTACTCAAAAACAATATTTAGAATTGCTATCCATAAAACTATAGTAAATGACCATATATTGGTAGGCAAAAGACCAATGGAGTAAGCTGCCACCACTCCTAGGAATATCTAGGTAGCAATATCAAATACATAGAATGCAAGTAGTAGTGTAGCAACTAAGTACCAAGATCTGTCAAAGCATATGGAGTTTCAACTACATAGATGGATACTACCAAGGAATAACAAGCATCCACCACTGACAATCGCTGAAAATGGTAGGTACTAGGTGTGAGGTATCCAAATTCTCAAAAGCAAATCAGCCAACAAGAGTCAATATTTTCAAGAACAATATATGCATATATTAATTGAGCATATACATGAGCAAGAGACTCCATTGTCTCTAAAGAACGAAGCTCTACCAAATAAATACAAGTCTTTTCACCATTGGAAGTGAATCTGGAATGTAAAGTGAGAAAGTAAAGCTCAAGACATAAGTTTGATAGCATTGACATATGTATAAAATTTGTTAGACATGTAATGCTTGACACTTTTTTGCAATAATACAATTACTCTCTCATCTCACCTCCTTGTTCTTCACAACTTTCATCGCTTCTCTCTCTTTTTTCCTACCTTTCTAGTCTTTCTCACCCCTTATCACTCATTCTCTCTCCTCTTTTTTCTCTCTTATACATTCATTTCTCTCACCTCTTATCGCTCTTCCTAACAATCCTCCAAGTTTATTTTTTTCATAAATTTGTCCACTTGAGAAATATATCAGTTTCATCATAGCATCTCTTTACTTCTATTATTTAAGTTTCATTTGGGCAAGTAGTAAAAGGTTGTAGGTCTTAACTAGGCACTATCTTTTCCTATATCTCTATTTAAAGTTTACACTTGTCAAGAATGAGATTTATTGCTATACTAATAAAAAGAGTTGTTTATTTTATTGAAATTTTATGATTTATTAATAGATTCAATGAAAAAATATTTTGATCATTTGATTTTTACTAAACTTTGCACATGAAACTAACATTAAGTTATTGTGTAATGTATAACTAATATCATGAATATTAGCAAACAACAAGCTTTCATATTAATAATTAACAAGGGTGCAATTGCACTAGATGGTTGGAAAAATGAAAAATATAAGCTATTGATTAATGTAGTCACTTTATGTCTAAGAGCGATAAGTCTTTATAGAAGAAATTAGTATATCACTTCATGAAAAGATAGCTCGTTTTAGAGAAAATATATGTAAGTGATCAATAGAAAACATGGAAGGTCCAAAGAATATAACTCCTATTCTATTAGATAATGCTTCAAATCATAAGATATTGTAGGTGAGCATGAAATGGACAAGTATTTAGAGATTACTTGGGTTCCTTATGCAACTCACACTCTTAATTTACTATTAAAGCACGTGGAAAAATTTCCACTCATTCAACCTATGTTGGTGGAGTGCTCTTCAAATTTAGCTTGTGCACTCATTGTTGGTTCATTAACAACCTCATCATCCACATCCTTAAGTACTATCATGTTGTAGTTCTTAGCCTTGGAATTCTTGAAAGTGCACTTGGATGTATGATAAACTGTATACTTTTCACCACATTTGAAGTATAGAACCTTTTCTTTTCTTTCCTTGAAAGGATCTATAGGTATGAACTTGCTATTGTTTGCTCAATTATTTTGAGGTCTATTGTTACCTTGCCTAGGTTCCACTTTATGGCCGATTGTTGGCTTTGAAACACTTTGTTGGCTTCAAAAACATTGAAAGTAGGGTATGTAGGAAATTTGTGACTACCAAATGAAGTATTGGAACCTCCATAATTGCCACCAAACTTGACTTGTTTAGCAATAGACCTTTGCTATCCAAAAGAAGCATGCAGAGGAATGTCCCTTCTATACTTATGAGCATACCTCTCCGCTAACTCAATGGGATGGAATAGTGTGGTAGGTTTCTAGGCCATAACATCAACTGAAAAATTAGGCTCCAAACCATAATATACTTATGCAACTTTGCATCATCACTCACACCCTCTACATACATGGCAAGATTCAAAAATCGATTTGTATACTGTCTAACTAATAGGCTTTCTTAGTCCCAGCTAATACCATTTTCTAGCCAACTTTTCTTTCTCAATGGAAGATACAAACACTTGAGCCATCTTAGCTTTGAATTCCTCCCAATGATCTACTTGCTTGTTTTCCCCCTTTATGTACCTCCACCATGTATGAAAAAGGCCTTCCAGGTGAAGTGTAGCAAAGTGAATATTTTGGTCATCTCACCTAGGAAAAATGTCAAAGTAGGAATCTAAAAGTCCACTCCTCCAAACCAACTAGAAATGATGGATGAACACTATATTTGGTTAACTCAATCTTATCATGGAGTTTCCTCTAAAAAATCCTTGTTGTCCATTAGTTACTTAGGACTGCGTTGTCGTAGAGTTCATGCAAGGGCTGCAGAACACGGGGTTCAAGATACAGCAAGAATTGAGGCTAACAAGAAAAACTCAAATATTTGATGCCAAAGTTCACTATATTCCTTGTCAAATGAGCTACAAGAAGTTCATATTCAGAATAATTTGAAGTTTCTCATAAACTGTTCACATTCAGGGTTTTGAAGACAGTTATGACTTTGGTACGTAGACTTGAGGAGACTTGAAGAGTTCTGCTGGACTGGGCAGTAATCCCTATGAACAAATTTTCAGAAATCTTTTCAATGCCAATACAATGAAGTTCTGTGGGCATCCTGATGCTTCCTCCTTATCTCCTCCTCAATATTGATATCTTGCAAAATTATGTCTTCACACTCATCAAGTTCCAACTCTGTCATTTCAGGCTCAGGCCTAGAAGATAAGATTCCCTCCAATGCACGGAACTCACACACAGTAGGGATAAACACAGTTAGCTTTCCTGTATTCTCGTCTAGTTCATAATGTGTTTCATTTCTTGGGAAAAGCCCCTTTGACAATCCATACTTCAGCAATAACTCTGGCAGTGAACACTGTTGCTGTTGATCATGAGAAGCATCCAGAAGTCCATATCTTTCAAGGATTGCAGCTGTAGGAACCAAAGCACTGCCTTCCCTTAAAATCTTGTACATCCCTGGAACTGTGAGTTCAACAACTGTTGAACCTGCTCTACTAGCAGGAAGTTGACCAGCATCGAAAATAAATGTGTAATGCTCCCACAGCTTCTCAAATTCTTGAATGGAGATTGAGCTTGCTTGACCACTTGAATTTGCACTTGTAAGAGCCAAAGCCTCACCAAAATCTTGAGCAACCTGACGAATAAAATCACTGTCTGGAACTCTTCAAACCAGGGTTTAAAAACTCATCTAACAGACTATTGTCACCTCGCTGCAGTACTGCTGTGACAGGCCCTGGAAAGAGCTCAAGATCCTCACTATCCACAAGGGAAAGCAAGGTTCAGGACGTGGCGATAATCCGACAACAGGTCAGAAAGAATTCTGCAGCATAAAGAGTGATCGATGAATCCGCAAAAAAACAAATGAGAGAGAAAAGAAGGGCTAAAAGCAAACGCTTGAATTCTTCATATGCTTCCGGATATGCATCCAGAGCACAAGGACCTAGAACAGTTCGAGAGCACTGTATCGCTTGATCGCGAGCATCTGCATTTCCACTGCGAAGCAGCTCTATAAACTTCTGTTTGTGAAGTCGAAATAGAAGATGCTGATCATTCAAAACGGAAGGTGCGTGCTGTTGGATAAGTTCCAATGCCTCGGTAAGTTCACCTTTCTCGATCAACGCACGAATATGACTGATAGTGCAACGCAATTTGAAGTCACTCGATATCTTTGTGCTTTCAACTACGAGCTGCTCTCTCTCCACATAGTCCAAAACAAGTGTATCCTGCGCATTCCAGTTAACAGGTGTATTGTCCATGAGATTCACATCCATGGGCGTTTGATGAATACTGCGGTGCAGACAGATTGTTCAATACATCTGAAAAACCCTTGAGCAGTTTAAAAAAAAAAAAATTGGAGGAGGGAAGTGGCTCGTTGAGAGGGAGTGAAGGTTAGCTAATTTCCTGCGATGGCGGCCTGTTCCTATTTTCGTTGTGTCTGCCTCCCCTTTTTCCCGTTAATTCTGGCCATTTCCAAAATAGCCTATTCTTTTCCCTCCAAAAGCAGTTTAAAACCTGAATATAGGTTTTTCCTCTTCCTCCTTTTTCACCTTTAGCTATAACGTTAATTTCCAATTCTGCCCATGTAAAGCATAACCTGTAATAAGGGCATTCCAAGCTATTGCATTCCGGACAAGAAGCTCCAACACTCCCTATGCTTTTCCAAATGCACCACACTTGGCATACATATCCACCACAGCAGTCCCAAGTGCTGTACATACCCAGCAATAAGTGCATTCCAAGAGTCTACATCTCGACAAGGGAACCCGTTCAGCACTCCTTAAGTTTTGCCCATTACACATGATATTCCTGAATTTACACCTTTGTCTTCATAGCTTAAATGTCAGCTTCTATAAAGCTTCTGATTCCACGGTATCCTGCACTTTTCTTCGAGTTCATCATTAAAATTATCAGTTGGATAATGTCCTTTGGCATCAGTTTTTAATATTTTTCTAATACACGCACATCATGCATCCAAACAAAATCATACGCATGCACTAAGGGAATATATACATTGGATGCGGATTATTAAAATGCATCACACAAACAATGAATCACACGCAGAAATTAACACAAATGCACAACAAAAGAAATGGAGGTGTATACGACTCGGATGCGCAGCAACACGACATCCACCCCCTCTAAACCTGCGCATCCTCCGGATGTGCCAACTAACCAGGATCATTCAACTCCACAAACAGGTCGAGTCCATCTTCTGATTCTAATAGACCTGTTTCTCCATCGGCTTCATCATCTATGTCTTCTGTCTCTTTTGCTTGTCTTTCTCCTATCTACTCTTCTTTTGTCAATGTTTCAAGTGCATATTCTTCATCTTCTCTTCTCTTGAAAATCTTGACTCGTTTTCCAGCAGTAGGCACCCTCAATATTGGTCCATCTAATTCAGCCAGCTCATAGGTACCATTGTCAAAAACCTGTTTCACTTCATACGGTCCAAACCATCTTTGAACCATTTTTCTCATGCTACTATGCTGATTTTCTAGACTACTGTCATAGACTAGAACCCAATCTCCTTCTTTTATGGCTCTAGGCCTCAAGCGACGCCTTAAATCAAACCTGTCCTTATTTCTGAGACGGGCTGCCTTCAAACGATTAACAGCTAGCTGCACATCTTCTGTCCTTCTCTCTAGTTGACGAATCCGAAGGGCTAACAACTCTTCCCTTGATAAATTCTCATGCCACGGAAGAACACTCCAAGTGAGAGCACAAATTTCAGTAGGCATGACAGGTTTTTGCCCATACATCAACTCCGCAAGCATGTATCCAGTAGTCACACTATGTGTAGAGCGATCAGCCCACAATGCAAAAGGTAGTAATCTCGGCCAATCTCCAATCCGACCTCTACACGCTTTTTCCAATGCTTTAACTATTGGCGGATGTCCTCTTTCACTTTTGCCATTTCCCTCTGGATTATAGGCAGTAGTAAGAGCCAATTTAATCCCAAGCCATGAGAAGAATTCTCTAGCTTCATCAGCATCTAGCTCTCCACGATCAGCTGTAATCTTGCCTATACATCCATACCTGCAAAATATTTCTTCCAACAAGAATTTACATACTGTAGTGGTGGTCTTCGTCCGCAACGGTCTACCTTCAACATAGTTTGTAAGATCCTCCCTAGCCAAGACAAGATATCTCATCTGCCAAAGTCCCACTGGCAAAGTAACCAAGTCTACCACCCACTTGTAATGCATACATAGTGGATAAGTCGGATGCAGCTCATCACGATGTCGCACTAAAGAGTAAAGCTGGCAGTCCCTACAAGTCTCCACAAAGTGAGAAACATCTTTATACATCCCTTTCCACCAGTATCTTTCTTTGATTTTCTCATAGGTAGCCCACACACCTCTATGTCCAGCCCATGAGCTCTCATGAAACTCTCGCATAATCTGTATTTGCATCGCTACATCACAAACTACTCTCAAGGGCAAGCCTCCTCTCTTTCTTGGATGCTTCCAAAGAAAACCATCTTTCAAGAAATACCCATAAGCCTTCCTTCTGATTTTCTTGAATTCATCATCTGTCCAATCAGCTCTTCGAGTCAATGAACTTAGATACTGTCCAATTTGCAGCCACTCATCAACATAAAGTTCTTCAATAAAAGCTTCAACAGTAGATACATGACAATCATGAATAAGGACAGAAGCAGCAAACTCTGTCTCATCATCTTCTGCAAGCATTGACTCCTCATCTTCATATCTCGCTCTAGAAAGCATGTCAGCAACTGGATTATCTTTCCCTGCTATGTGTCGAAATTCTGGATTCAATGATTTGATATAGGCAATCCACCGAAGCATCGCTATATCTGGAGTCGAGCAACTAGTAATCATGCCAAGCAAAGGCAAACAATCTGTTTCCACAATAACTAAAGCTCCAATAAAATACCCTTTGTCACACTTCAGTGCAGTGACTACTCCCCACAACTCTCTTTTGATCTGTGGGTATCTCCTTTGTCACTCATTAAGAACTTTAGCTCCAAAGCGGATAGCATACCTATTTCCATCAGCATCATCCTGTCCCACAGCCCAACCTATGCCAATAGGGCTAGTATCAACTGTCAACATGATTGGCCGTCCACACTGATAATCCGCCTTGCGTAGAGTAGGAGCTGATTGCAATAGCTTCTTGAGCTTACGCATGGCTTTTGAATGCTTCTCATCCCAATGAAATTTCTGCCCCTTTCGAAGCAGCTGATAGAGAACATCTGCAATATGAGCAAAATGAGGAATCCAAATCATGTAAAATACACAAGCTCCCACAAATCTCCGCACCTCTGAGGTAGTCGAGCAATACTCTGCAATCCTGTTTATGGCATCCACCTTTGCAGGAGAAGGCTTTCTGCCATAATATCCAACCATATGCCCAACTATGATGACTTCATTAACAGCAAAGACAGATTTCAGCCCTGAAAGTGTCAAATTTACCTCCTCTAATCGTGTCAATATTTGCTCACAAGCAATCAAGTGGTCAGCTACAAACTGTCTACAACCACGCAAATCAAGACTTTCATTCTTTTCTTCTTTTGCACAACCCTTAATAGGCACATCATCTAGAAAAGGCATGGTATACTGCGGAATATAGTCTCGAAGAACTCTATGCATAGCATTCATCATATGAGCAACTGAGTTTGTAGCACCTTGTGGCAAGGTACACATCCTCACAAGACCAATAGGTGTCCACATAGTAGTAATATCCCTGCTTTCCAAGGCAAGCTGAAACTGATCATAACCTGAATACAAGTCTCCTAGAGAATAGATGGCTCGTCCTGCAAAAGCCTCAGCAAATTCATCCACAATTGGACCTGTTCCTACATTCCTGATTGTCACTTTGTTCACGGGCTGCATATCCTGAATAAATCTCAAAGTACCATTCTTCTTTGGTACAGTAAACCACCTGTTAGAATAAGGTGCAGAAGAGGGTTCCAAAATCCCCATTTTAATCTTCTCATTCAGCAACTCTATCAGCTTTGGCAAGTGTGCTTTAGGCACAGGTATAGGACGTATATTCCATGGTACATGAGGAACAGTGAAGATGACCATAGGTGCAACCAATTCGGGACTAATGCAGCCAATTTCATGTGAAAAGAAAGCAAATGCCTTACCATGACGTCCAAGCATCTCTCTAAAACATTCTTTTTCCACTGGAAGCAAAAAATCATCATTTCCAATCTTCAATTCTGCAAGAGTTTCAGCAGTAAACTTATGTCCAATATTTGCAGGGTCCCTCAACATAGGCTGCTTCATAGCTTTTTCAATCTGTTCATCACTATCAGAAGGAAGCGGGCCTGCAACCGGCTTAACCTTCTTATCAACTGTTTTATATTTTGTGTCAACCTTGGCATCATTCAAGCACTCTTTTCTTTGCTGCAATTTCTGCAAATTTTCAGCATCTTTCAACTCTGTTGGCTGAAAAATTTCAGCCTTTAGCTCTATGGACTGCATGGGTGCAGCCTGAAACTCTTTATGCAGAAATTTTTCTGCATTCAACTCTGTTGGCTGAATGGATTCAGCCCTCAGCTCTATGGGCTGCATAGATGCATCCTGAAACTCTGTATGCAGAAATTTTTCTGCATTCAACTCTATTGGCTGAATGGATTCAGCCCTCTGCAATTCTATTAGCTGATCAAGATCAGCCATAAATTCAGTTTGCTAAGTTTTCTCAGCCTCTAACTCTGTTTGCAGCATAAAACCAGAAATTTCCTGAAACATATCCAAGGTTTGCACATGTATGATCTTTGAACCCTTGCATACATCAGTTTTCAGCATTGCTCTCATCTCAAACAATGTATCTGCATAAGACATCCCTTCATACAATCCATCCACATGCTCTTCTGCTTGCAAAATACCTGCATTCTTCAACTCTTTCTCCTTACGACCAATGTACTGCCTGGCAGCTCTAGGCAAATCTGAAATTTTCTGATAACTCACTGAACTATCTGAAGTAAACCCAACAAAGTTATTGGAGAAAGACTGGCTGCCAGGAGGCGAGATCTCCTCTTTTCTTCGCTCCGTACCACTGGCGTCTCGCAAGACAGCGGTACCTAATGAAAATCCAACTCCTTCGCAGGTAGTGGTGCCTCACGCAAGGAGTCCTTGTTTCTCGGATGATTTACCCCAACAATCATAAACTGAACAGCTCGCATACCATCTTTACTACGTATCCGCGCATAAGCTGACCCATCATCCATCACTTTTGTTTCCATTCTTGCTTCTGTAATGAAAGGCTGTCCAAGAATAATCGGATAAGAGCATGAATCATGAACAAAGCAATGATAATCCTCTTCAACATTACCAATAGAAATTCTGATACTCGGACAAGCAGCATACATATCACCAGAAGTATTATTGGCGGCTCTCATGCGCCAGCCATGCTCTGCATCCATAGGCCACTTGCCACTCTCATAAACACCTCGAGCAAAAGGATTAATCTCAGAACCATGATCAACTAAAGCAATCAAGGGAATTTGTTTCTCTCCAATCCTTACCACTGTCTCAGTGGTTGCTCTAGCCCAATGACTTCGTGAAAAATGGCTGCGAGGAATGAGAATAGGGGTCTCATCATCTTCATACTGCATAGGCTGCACTATTTTCTCCAATTGCGGATTAACAGAAGCATTCTCAACCATCACTGCATCATCATGCTCTTCCCCAAGAGCTCCATGCCACAATCCCTGTAAAGTAGGTCCTTCCATCGCATGTCGTTTCCGCCGCAAAAGATCCTGCATCTGATCCTGTATTTCTCTTCTAGCAATCCCAAGAGCCTCTCCAACAGTAAAAGTGACTTCACTATTCAAAATTCTTTCATGAAAAATCTTACTCATATCCGTTTGCATATCAAGGTCTGACAAGAGGTTGAATCCTGGCTCTTTTCTTGGTTGCCTCTTTTCCTTCTACTTGTCTCCCATTGGTTGATCAGAACCTGTTTGAGCTGGAGAATTTGACATAGATGGAGCTATAACAGGTGGTGAAACAAAGTCACCCCCTCTAGTCTTTTTGGAGGAGCTAGGACCCTCCTCATCTCTTCTTCTCTTTTCCTCAACCATGGCATCTAAACCCTGCGTTTTAGCCATATAAGCAAAAATAGAATACTTGTCAACAGGAGAATCCCATCCTGTTTCTCCTCGGATGCTAGAGCCCACACAAGTCATAGTAGAAGTTTGAACTTTCCCTCTTCTCGTTATCTCCAAGGCAGAAGACCATAAAGCAGAGTCTCCATCAGATTTCTGCTCAAGCTGGACTCCAAAAGCTGAAGCATCTTCTCTAACACTCACATAAGCTGATCGCGCAGCCATATCATCAACAAGCTTCTTCATACCTCCCTTACCAAAGTTCGTGTCAAGAGGAGCGCCAGTCTCTGTCAGCCATATCTTCCCATCTTGTCCCCAGAACACTACATTCTTCTTACGTGCTTCCTGAAAAGCATCACAATCTCTGTAGTGTTGGTGCTCTGTACTATCACACCAAATACATCGTCGCCCTTTTCTTTGACCAGCTGGAAAAGCAGTCACTGGAGCAGGTGCTACAGCAGGTACTGACATAAGTTGCTCCTTTAACTTACCAACTTCAGCTTTGACTGCTTCAATCGTCAAATCCGCCAGGCCTTTAATAACATCATCTACAGATAAGGGCACTGGAGCAGCAGGAACTGGTGGATTCACAACAGGAGGAGTAGGCTTAGGCAAAGAAGTTGCAGCAGGGGTAAAAGAAGAAGTCTCCAAGGATTTTTCAAGAATTGATCCTGTATTTCGATGCAATCTTACTCTTCTGCGCTGCTTCTTAATAAGAGCATTCACAGCATCAATGACATGTCTCCATTCAGTCTTTAAACCTGAATCAGTAGCTTGATCTTCCAAAAGATCATCCAACTTTTCCTGTAAATCAGCATCTGTAGCTTGCAAAAATAACTCCACTCTCTGCATCTCCAAAGCTTGCTGTTCAGTCCCATCCAACTGATCATAACGGCTTTCAAACTCTCGCAGAAGAGCGGTAATAGAAAGTCCCTTATTAGGCATAGAAACCCATGCTAAAAAATTCCTGCGATTCATAAGACCTGTATCCTCCAGGAAATATTCATCTTTTAATGCCTTTTTAAATTCAGCCCAACCTGCATGTGCTTCTTGAATTTCTGCAATTCGACCTTCAAGAGCTCGAACCATGATCCGCAAGAAGTAGTGGCTCCAAACATCTTGAGAAACCCCAAAAAACTTCATCTTTTCTTCATACAAATGCAGGTAAGTTGACACTTGCTGGCCATTAAACTGCTTCATCTCCTGTTGGACAGCTTTCAAGGCATCCATAGCATCACTGTCTCGTTTTGCATGAGCTTGCTGCTGCATATACATGGTAAATGACTGAAACAGGTTCTTCATAACATTATCATCTGTCATCTCTTCTTGCGAGTCTCCCATCTTGCTGATGACGCAGCACTTTCACGTCGGGTTCACCAGAAATGTTGTAGAGTTCACGCAAGGGCTGCAGAACACGGGGTTCAAGATACAGCAAGAATTGAGGCTAACAAGAAAAACTCAAATATTTGATGCCAAAGTTCACTATATTCCTTGTCAAATGAGCTACAAGAAGTTCATATTCAGAATAATTTGAAGTTTCTCATAAACTGTTCACATTCAGGGTTTTGAAGACAGTTATGACTTTGGTACGTAGACTTGAGGAGACTTGAAGAGTTCTGCTGGACTGGGCAGTAATCCCTATGAACAAATTTTCAGAAATCTTTTCAATGCCAATATAATGAAGTTCTGTGGGCATCCTGATGCTTCCTCCTTATCTCCTCCTCAATATTGACATCTTGCAAAATTATGTCTTCACACTCATCAAGTTCCAACTCTGTCATTTCAGGCTCAGGCCTAGAAGGTAAGATTCCCTCCAATGCACGGAACTCACACACAGTAGGGATAAACACAGTTAGCTTTCCTGTATTCTCGTCTAGTTCATAATGTGTTTCATTTCTTGGGAAAAGCCCCTTTGACAATCCATACTTCAGCAATAACTCTGGCAGTGAACACTGTTGCTGTTGATCATGAGAAGCATCCAGAAGTCCATATCTTTCAAGGATTGCAGCTGTAGGAACCAAAGCACTGCCTTCCCTTAAAATCTTGTACATCCCTGGAACTGTGAGTTCAACAACTATTGAACCTGCTCTACTAGCAGGAAGTTGACCAGCATCGAAAATAAATGTGTAATGCTCCCACAGCTTCTCAAATTCTTGAATGGAGATTGAGCTTGCTTGACCACTTGAATTTGCACTTGTAAAAGCCAAAGCCTCACCAAAATCTTGAGCAACCTGACGAATAAAATCACTGTCTGGAACTCTTCAAACCAGGGTTTAAAAACTCATCTAACAGACTATTGTCACCTCGCTGCAGTACTGCTGTGACAGGCCCTGGAAAGAGCTCAAGATCCTCACTATCCACAAGGGAAAGCAAGGTTCAGGACGTGGCGATAATCCGACAACAGGTCAGAAAGAATTCTGCAGCATAAAGAGTGATCGATGAATCCACAAAAAAACAAATGAGAGAGAAAAGAAGGGCTAAAAACAAACGCTTGAATTCTTCATATGCTTCCAGATATGCATCCAGAGCACAAGGACCTAGAACAGTTCGAGAGCACTGTATCGCTTGATCGCGAGCATCTGCATTTCCACTGCGAAGCAGCTCTATAAACTTCTGTTTGTGAAGTCAAAATAGAAGACGCTGATCATTCAAAACGGAAGGTGCGTGCTGTTGGATATTGGATAAGTTCCAATGCCTCGGTAAGTTCACCTTTCTCGATCAACGCACGAATATGACTGATAGTGCAACGCAATTTGAAGTCACTCGATATCTTTGTGCTTTCAACTACGAGCTGCTCTCTCTCCGCATAGTCCAAAACAAGTGTATCCTGCGCATTCCAGTTAACAGGTGTATTGTCCATGAGATTCACATCCATGCGCGTTTGATGAATACTGCGGTGCAGACAGATTGTTCAATACATCTGAAAAACCCTTGAGCAGTTTAAAAAAAAAAAAAACTGGAGGAGGGAAGTGGCTCGTTGAGAGGGAGTGAAGGTTAGCTAATTTCCTGCGATGGCGGCCTGTTCCTATTTTCGTTGTGTCTCCCTCCCCTTTTTCCCGTTAATTCTGGCCATTTCCAAAATAGCCTATTCTTTTCCCTCCAAAAGCAGTTTAAAACCTGAATATAGGTTTTTCCTCGTCCTCCTTTTTCACCTTTAGCTATAACGTTAATTTCCAATTCTGCCCATGTAAAGCATAACCTGTAATAAGGGCATTCCAAGCTATTGCATTCCGGACAAGAAGCTCCAACACTCCCTATGCTTTTCCAAATGCACCACACTTGGCATACATATCCACCACAGCAGTCCCAAGTGCTGTACATACCCAGCAATAAGTGCATTCCAAGAGTCTACATCTCGACAAGGGAACCCGTTCAGCACTCCTTAAGTTTTGCCCATTACACATGATATTCCTGAATTTACACCTTTGTCTTCATAGCTTAAATGTCAGCTTCTATAAAGCTTCTGATTCCACGGTATCCTGCACTTTTCTTCGAGTTCATCATTAAAATTATCAGTTGGATAATGTCCTTTGGCATCAGTTTTTAATATTTTTCTAATACACGCACATCATGCATCCAAACAAAATCATACGCATGCACTAAGGGAATATATAAATTGGATGCGGATTATTAAAATGCATCACACAAACAATGAATCACACGCAGAAATTAACACAAATGCACAACAAAAGAAATGGAGGTGTATACGACTCGGATGCGCAGCAACACGACAGCGTGTCCATGTAAGTGCCATTGGGTTTGAAAGATTAGAGGCACTCCTATGATCGTTGATTTGAAGCCTACCTAGAGGAATAGGTGGTTGTTTTTTAGTGATTTGAGGAGGATTTGACCCATTAATGCTCAAAATAGGCTCACCTGCTCTAAAAGAAGTCTCCCCAATCTCATAATGCTATGTGATATCTCTTTTTTTCCAATAATATCTAGTTGATTATTATTGTTTGATGGTTGAAAGTATTGTTTATCTCTACTCTCTTTGTTTGCCATTTGTCCTTAGTTTGTCTAAAGAATCTCTAATAGAAGAAACAAAATTCTCTAAGGAAACTTTTGGCATCCTACCTAGGGTTTCCATTGATAGGTTTTACATCATCTTTGTCGCCTTCTCTATGTTTTTGGCATCTTGTTACGGCACATAGGCCAGAAGCTTTATTGTCATTAACCTACACAGCCTCGATGAGGCTCACCCCACTACCATCTAGCAGTTCTTTGACAGTAGCCTTACCCCTTTGGAGTATTTTTTTCGGCCCATCATCCTACTGAAAATTGTTTCCTTGGGCATGATGATTAACAAGCCTTGGTTGCCGACTGCCTTGTTGGAGGGAATTGATCTTGTTCCAACAGGTGGCTGCTAAATGGCCAGACTTCCCGCAAATGTTGCACTTGACATTTGGGCAATTATGTGGATAATGTTTCCCACCACACCATTTGCAGTTGAATCTAGAGTGTGCACCCTCTTTGGGGTGTTGACTCCCTATCAGATTTCATTGTTTCTTTAAGAAGTTAACGTCAACGGCTATTTACCGATATTGTTCAAAGATCATATTCGTGTAGTGCTTCATCATGTCCTTGACTTTGCTAAGGATGTTTGACAAACTCGACTCATAGCCCTGATCGTCTACCCATCGGTCCCTTGGACACACAATTTGATTAGGCATTGGTTGCATTGGTTGTTGACCCACAAGAATGGCATTAGTGTTTGTTGCTTGGCCTCCCACATTTGGAGGCATCTGACTAGCCGTAGGCATAGTCACACTAGGCGGAGCTTGCAATAAAGGCACATTTGGCATCACGTTCCCTCTCCCATTAGGGTTGGCCATCCCTATCCCTTGCACTTCCATTGATCAGTTGATTATTTCTCAACACTAGACCCCTATTGGGATTGATTCGAGAAGCATAGGCCGCTTGTAGTCAGGATTCTATTTCTTGTACTCGTCTAATGGCAGTGTCTATATCCGCCAAGATGACACTACTCAGCTGCACCCGGATGTTAAAATCAAGACCATGCAAAAATTATTGTAACTGGGCAGCAGGTGGGATAGGGATAGAGGCATCCAATTTACAAAAACCTCTTTGATCTTCTTGGCATATGCTCATATATATCTTCATGCGATTCTTGGCGTGTCAAATTCAACACGCGTAGCCAATATTGGCCACCCCTCTCACGGGCAAACTCCCTTCGGAAGGCTTCATAAAATAAGTCCATGGTGGTTATGGTTCCGACCTCAAGGCCGTGATACCATATAGTTGCCCTTCCCTTCAGGGTCATGTTGAAGAACATCATTAGATGCCCTTCCTCTTGGATGCAATAGTTAAACATTAGCTTTTGGAACTCCCATATATGAAGCTCCGCATCCTTTTCCATTAACCCATTAAAAATGGGTAGGGGAAAACCTAAGGCTGGCAAATTCGCCGTTCCCATAGTGATTGCGATAGGTTGCGTCATGGCAATGATTGAATTTGCTAATGGAATCAGGACAGGCAAAGCTGTCACACTAGAAGTGGGCAGATTAATTGGGAGGGGGAAAGTACTAGAACTTCCACCTATTGATAGAATTTGATTCAGGATAAGGTTACTAAGACCCGCCCTTGAATAGGTGACTAATCCTTTAGGAGAATAATGCCTATTGATTTTGGTCCTCTGTCTAGGTCTCTCGGCTCTCTCTTGTTTTTGGAGTTCGGCTTGATGGATCTCTTCAAAGGACATCAACTAAAAAGTAGGTCCCAAGAGACCCTAGATTTAGGAACCACAACTTTGAGGTAGCTCCCAACAAATGCACCGCTGATGGGACCAAAGATGGACTGGCACTGGCTATGGCACTAGCCAAACCTCATGCACACAACAGACAACTCTACTGCCACACGGTCTCGCGGGCCAAGAGTGTCTGTAATAACTAAATACACACTAGATACATCTAATATTATGTTTGTAGCTGGATAAGAGTCCAACAGCACCTTCCCCAAAACCCCTCAAAGGGGGTATCCCACACATATTGGCAATAAGGGCCACGTATCAAAGACATAGGAGGCACCCCATCGATTGATTGCTGTGGCCCCATTGCAACTCTCCTACATCTTAGGGATTGGCCCTGAGATGCGCTACTTTTACATATAAACACATTCACACAAGACTCCTCTTTTTTTTCAGCGAGGTCCAAGAGATACCATGTTTCCTCACCAATAATTTCCCCCAAGAAACGAATGGCTAACCTACGGTAAGGGGAATCTCACCCTCTTAAGCATGGGTCAACTATAATTCAAACAATTGCTATGCATTTCCAGGAGTTGATACCATATGTCTGATTAGTGCAATAGTGGATGTCTCATCGTGCACAAACAGTTATGTTTCGAAATCAGCCTATGTGCTAGTACGCAACTAGTCTTTTCATGAATTCCAACTACTACATATATCCTTCGTTGCAAGAATCTAGCACCAAGGCTGACCTTGTGCTACTAGATCCCTTATTTCCAAATAGGCCGTTTCCTAAATGCTATGCATAGAAAAAATAATCAAAAATTGTATTATTTTAACCCTCAAACTATTGCACAAAATCCTCCTCCCCCTCACCATTTAAGTTTTGCTTCGTTGCATAGGTGTATAGAGGTTGTTTTGTCATGGTTTAATGTATAAAAAGCAATAAATCACACACTGTGACAAAAAGATAGGGCAAACTGAGGCCAAACCTCATGCTTTGCCCCTATTATACATTCACAATCACTTATTATATTTTTTCATATTTTTCGAGGGCATATTCTTATTTTTCTCTTATTTTTTCCATTTTTTTCTATTTTTCTAATAAAAATAGTGACATATTTTCAAAGTTATGGCTCTTGATTCTTAGAACAACAAAAATATAGATTTTAGTGGCATTTTATATTATGTGTATTGGTTTATCCCACCCGAAAACACCAAAAACCCCATTTTTCTCATAAAAATCGTGTTTACAGGTTTTTAAAAATTATTCCCAGCATTTTAACTTTATATTTTCTAAATTTTTTACTATGCAAGCATGGAACAAACAGTAAATCACATGTTCGATTTTTTCCTTCTTTGCGGGTTTCAAAATCTGATGCGGGACTGTAGATCAGCCCTCATTCAAGGCTCAGCCCACCTTCGAACAATGAACTCTAGCCCTCCATCGATCCGAGAATGCTCTGGTACCATGCCAGACAAGCGTTCACCAGTCGGTCTTCATTCGTCTTCATGGGCATGAATTGCCTCTTAAGGGGAGAGAGAGAGAGGAGCTTTTAAGCTTTAACCAAATTATCTAGTTCATGGCTTCTTGATTTTTCACACTCCTGCAAGTGGTTTTTTCAGTTTTGAGGGGCGCGACTTCTAGATCCAATAGCCGCTTCACAACCCCGAACCTTGCAAGGATTAAATGGGGGGTTAAAAAACGAACTCGGAATTGAGATCCGAGACTTGCGTTCGATTCTTGGCATCGAAATGCATCTAGGAAAACTCCAGCTCAGCCATCCGCCACCATTGAAATTTTCATGAAAATGCACTCTTTGGCGTCTCTCAGGCACTACCATTCAACTGTCCGACGTCTGATTTTAGGTTTGGAAATTTCTGGCAGTCCATCTTCCTAGAGTCTCGTCTGACATGTGGAGAAATTAAGAAAATTCCTCAACTGTCACTTGGTGGGTCTTTAAAGCACTTTTGGGGCCTTGTCGCTTAAAATCGTACTGATTGTGGCTATGGCCTTCGACGAAGCCTATTTTTCCCCTAAAATTTGGAATTTTTGGCTATTTTTAAGCACTTCTCGGTGTTAAAAATCATTTGTTAGGAGATATGAGCCTTTGATAAAAAAAAAAATCAACACAATAATGTGACATCCTATTTGTGCTTTCTTTCCATTTTGGGTAGGCTTGCATGTGAGTGCCGATTTGGAAAGATTGTGTCAATTTTGGTGACGCTTTTCTTAAAAATCACATTGTTCTTGAAAGAGCCTCTTTTGGGACATGTGAAGCCATTTTGACAGCAAGCTAATCGAACAGTCTTCTTCATCATCTTCTTCCAAAATCCAAGATTGTGAATGTGAATATGATTGTGATTGAGATTTCAAGTGAGAGTGAGATTCTAATCATTTTCATGTACATAATTTTAGCTCAGGGATAGAGGTTCAAGCTTCATATCGGAGTGCATGTTCAGATTGTGCTATTGACTGCTCCTTCTTTGTCTCCTTCAAATTATAATATAGATTTCTCTTTCTCTTTTCATTTTGTATCTCTCTATTTAAAAACACCTTGATTTTATCAGATTATGACTAGTTTTGTTTCAAGTGGTATTAGAGAAGTTTCAATCCATGAATATGGAATGCTTGGAGCAAGAAGAACTTATTCAACGTCCATTGATTTGAAAGAGAATCGACAAGGAAGCTATAAAGAATCTAGAGATCTTTGTGGATCTAGCAGGTGAAGAGAATATGACTAGCGTAGATGGATTGACTCCAGAGCCACCTCAGCAACCCAGTATCACAACAGCAAGTGAAGAGAGAAGAAAGATCTTTTGAAGATGACATTGGATAATTTGCTATTAAGCAGGTATTCAAGAAGGTCAAACTAAACAAATTTGATAGTGAAAAGAAGATGGAAGAAGATCCAGAGACATGACTTGAAGAGCTTGAAGACTTATTTGCACTATAAGAATTTTCTAAAGAGTCAAAAGCTAAGAGTGTGATTTTGCTATTCTACATTGTGGCAAAGCTATGGTGGAAGTCCTATATGCAAACTAGGACTCAAGTCGGCCCTACCATATGGAAGGAGTTTCATACATAGATTGAAAAGAGATATCCTTCTCCTCATTAAAAAAAATATGAAACTTTATAATGTCAAAAAATTTGAAGAGAATAAGCAAGAATTTTTGTTGATGACTATGAAGAAAAATTCTTACGACTCCATAAGTACTCCTAAAGTAACTAGAGATGCCCTAAAAAGCAAGTTCATTGAAGGACAAAAGGATGACTTGAAGTATCAAGTCAAGGGATTAGGATATGATACTCTTGATGCTATAGAAAAGGCAAATAATTATGAAAAGATGCAGAAATACAATGAGAAAAAGTCACCAAATTTCTCTAGTCCACAAATTATCTTCATGGACCATCGTCCACAAATCTCCTATTCTATTACCCCAAAGAATAAGCCATGCAAGAATCTCAATAATAGTAGAGGCCAAAATAGTATGTAGAGAGGACCTATACAAGGTTCTCAAAAAGTACCACTACTGAATTTGAATATCTTCAACAACAACAACAATTAGAAGAAGAGACCTCTTTGAAAGCAACAAGATCTGGCATTCCTTGAATGAGTGAGAAGACTAGGATTGTGCTATTGCTATAGTGAGCAAGGCTATTATACTTTCCAATGTCTAAATAAGGTGGTGAACATTGTTGAGAAACATGGATCTTGAACACAGTTTAGATATGGAGGCTTGAACTCATAAGCAAGAGACATGAAGACTGATGATTAGACACAGACTTTCACTCAAGTGAATTAGGTTCCAAGATAGATTAGCTTGGACTCATAAACAAAATCTTGAGTGGATAGGATTACAAACTCTAAGTACAAAGTACAATAGCATTGCATTGAAAAGTGAATCGAGTACATGTTTTTATAGCTTTCTAGCTTCTCCACTCTCCTCACTCTGCATATGGGATTTTGAACATCTCTTCCTAGAACATACATTATTTGTCTATCTTCTAGCCTCTTCAGGGCATACATCTAGCCTCTATGGGCGAGTATCATTTGCTATTCTCAATAAACACTTTGTTGCAAGCCAAGAAGATTGAGATGGACATGACAATTGAGGAACTAATACTATAAGGAAATGGAAGCATAGCGACAATTGTTTTCAATGCGATTTGGTGGTATTGCCACAGCGAGGGCTTAGATGGTGTCACTATATGCAGTACTACTTAGGTCATTATTAGCATTCATATTTGCATCACTAACGCAAATAGCGATGCGTATAGTGACTCAAATAGTGATGGCATATGGAGGAAAAACAAAAGCCTCGAAACTTGAGCATGACATTTTGTAGGTTTGTAAATGAGCAAGAGCAAGAGAGCAAAAGAGAGAGGGAGATAGCTCAAAGAGAGAGAGAGAGAGAGAGAGAGAGAGAGAGAGAGAGAGAGAGAGAGAGAGAGAGAGAGAGAGAGCCACTACCACATCCATAAAGAGGGAGGAGACAAGTGTAAAGGAGAACGATGGAACTCGCAAAGGAGAAGAAGAAGAAGGAGGGAAGAGCGAAGGGAATCTTTTTCAAGCTTTGAGATAAGTGCATTCTCTCTTCTCTATTTTTTTTTCTCTTTTCTTTGCTTCTCTATTTCTTTTTGTTTATGAAGAGATACATAGAGGGAGGGAGGGAGGGAGAGATCTCAAAGTAGGGGAGATAGAGAGAGACCACCACCATTGACAACTATGAAGAGGGAGAAGGCAAGTGCAAAGGAGAAGGAGGGAAACCATGAAGGAGAAGAAGAAGGAGAGAAGTGTGAAGGGATTCTTCTTCAAGCTCTTAGTTAAGAGTATTCTCTCTTCTCTCTTTGTTTTTCTATTTTCTTTTCTTCTATCTTTCTTTTTATTTATGAAGAGATGCATAGAGAGAAGGGGGAGATAGAAAGTATATATATATATATATATATATATATATATATATATATATATAGAGAGAGAGAGAGAGAGAGAGAGAGAGAGAGAGAGAGAGAGAGAGAGAGAGAGAGAGAGAGAGAGAGGGGGGAGGGAGAGAGAGAATAAAGGAAGAGAAAAATAAAAAAGAAAAATATAAAGAGTAGGAAAAAATAAAGACAGGGAGGAAAAGAGAATAGAGATAGGGAGAGAGAGAGAGGCTAGGGAGGGTGATAAAAATAAATAGAGAGTATGCTTTAATGATATTCTCATCTACAATAAATCATTGGAAAGCCATTTATCTCGCATGAGAAAGGTGAACTCTGATGTGTTGAGAAAACATAGAATCTTTGCCAATGAGACAAAATGTGCCTTTATTTAGACTAAAATGAAGTACTTAGGATATATTGTAAGTTAAGAAGGGACTAAGGCTAATCCAAAGAAGTCAAGTGTATTCATGATTGGCAAACACCCACCAATATCACTTCCTTTCATGGATTCCTAGGTGATTCTTCTTATATCAAATATTTATGTAACACTATTTGACTATTGTAGCATCACTCACTTCAAGGGAATGGGGCGATAGCGACGAAGATTTGTGATGTGAAATAGCGACGTCACTATTTGTGCCGCAAATAGCATTGCATAGTGATGCTAATTACGACGCAAATAGTGATGCTAGTCTGAGAAAAAAAAGGACAAAAAATCCAAGCATGACATTTGCTACACACATTTTTGAGAGAGCAAAGGAGAGAGTGAGAGAGGTCATCACCTTGAGAGGGAGAGGGAGAGGAAGAGGAAGAGGAAAATAGAGAGAATGAGAGCTTCTCACCACCACCGTCACTGCCACCACTATCGTACTGAAGAAGAAGGAGAAGTGCACAAGGGAGAAAGAAGGGGCGTCGCGAAGAGGAGGCAGAAAAAAATTCATCCTTTGAGCCTTTGAGATAGATACATTGCCTCTTCTTGCTTTGTTTTTGTGTTTTTCTTTTTCTTTGTTATCTTCTTTGAGAGAGAGAGAGAAAGAGAGGAAAGAAGAGAGGGAGGAGAAAGAAGGAAGAGGAAGAGAGAACAAGAGAGAGAGAAAAGGAGGAAAGGTAACAAAGAACGAGAGGAAGAGAGAAATGAGATATGAAGGAAGAGAGAGAGAGAGAGAGAGAGAGAGAGAGAGAGAGAGAGAGAGAGAGAGAGAGAGAGAGAGAGGGAGGGAGGGAAGGGTAACAATTAAAGAGAGAGAGGAAGAGAGAAATGAGATATGAAGGGAGGGAGAGAGGAGAATGAGTAAGAGAAACAACGAGACGGGAAAAACAAAGAGAGAGGCAAAAAGAAAGAGAAAGAGATAAAGAAAGAGAGGGGGAGAGAAAGAAAGACAGAGAGTGAAGGAAGAGATTAAAAAAAGGGTGAGGTAAAGAGAGGAAAGAGGGAGAAAAAGAGAGATAGAGAGAACAACAAATAGAGATTGAGAGACAGGGAGAGAGAAATATGAAAACAATGAGAGAATTAGAGAGAATGGGACAATAGAAAAATAAAGGGGGAGGGAAAAGAGAGACACAAAGAGAGGTGGGGAGAGAGGGTTTTTCAATGTCCTTATTTTATAAGTTCTTTATTTTCTATCTTTGATTTTGATTATAGTGAGATGTGTTGAGTGAGAATGGAGAGGAAAAGAGAGAAAGAAATAGAGAGAAGAAGGGAGGGAAATGAAAAGAGAGAGGAAGTGAGACTGGGGAGGGAAGATAAAGGAGAGAAAGAAACAATGAGAGAGAGAGATGGAGAGAGAAACAAAGAAGGATGAAGGGAGGAAATAAAAACAAGGAAAAGAGAGAGAAAAAGAAGGGTGGGGAGAAGGATGAAGGGGGCATCATTTGGGGAGTGGCCGCCACAGGACTTATTTGGAGGGCTTTGTAAGTTTTCTTTTGGCTCTTCTTGCTTTCTTATTTGGAATATCACTTGTACTAACTATCTTGTTTCTAACAATGCTATTCTATTCTTTGTAGCACTCCATCACAAACTGCAATCCCACAAGTTTGGAGACTCAATATGCAGAGAGACACGGTCTCACTGCATTTATCGATAGATTCTATGAGCGTAGTGTCTGAATAAGTCAATCCTCTTTCCTGTTGATAGTCATTAGTTGTTTTAATGATGTATTATGTATAGTGGACTAATGTCTGGTTGTTCATTTTGCAGAGTCTGTTCAATGCTCCTTTGCATTGAGACAAGCTTTCAGATGGCGAGGATTTGTAGCACATGCTTGGATTCATGGATTGCATATCATCTTTTTTTTTTGTCCTATGATCTGTGTAGGCCCCTCCCATGTAGCATTTCTTTGATATACTTATCATCCTTTCTATACAATCGCACTTTGTGATATTTACATATAGATTTTCATGTTTGTTTTGGCTCTCCTCTCCATGGTTCCATGTAATTTCATGAGTTGTCATCACCAGTCTTGTACTTATTTTATGAGTTACTAGTCTCATGGTTTTAAGTAGTTTTTACGTCCGTCTCAATGACAATTGCATATCTAATATGTAATTGCTTTGCAAAATATTATACAGCATATGGTGCTATGGTGGCAGGGCAACTTGCTACCCTGCCATTATTTGTGTTACTCATTTACTACACACGTTGCTATCTAGGCCCCAAAAAATCACTATTTGTGTCGCTTTTGTGATGCAAATAGTGACACAGATAGCGATGGTATCTTTGACAAATTTGTGGAGATGCCTATATCGATGCTTTTAGTGATGACAAGGGTAATTTTTTAAATAAACATTTGTGACGCTTCTTTGAACATTTGTATGTTGCTTGTATCCTGTAGTGACTAGTAGATACATTGAAAAAGGAAGCATTCTTTTGTGGCACCATTTTTTTATCACAACTTCAATCTATTAAAGGAGTTACTCACTTTAGCCCCTATTCAAGCTTGCCCTTATTTCTCAAAAGATTCTACCATTCAGTGTGATGTTAGTAGACAGGGCATTAGTGTTCTTGTACATGGCCTCATAGCTTTTGAAAGTCACAAGCTGAGTAATAAAGAGATGAAAATGAATATATATGACTAGGAGATATTGGCTATCTTGCATGGGATAAAAAAATGACAGCATTATCTTCATGGTAGCTAGTTTAGAGTAAAGAGTGATCACAAGGTACACAAGTACTTCGTTACGTAGACTTCCAATCTCACTCAATAAAAGAACATGGGTGGATACTCTCCAAAACTATAATTTTGATATTATCAATACTAGGGGAAAATAAAAAGTTATGGTTGATTCACTATCAAGAATGTGAACTTGTAAAGTATCTTCCATGACTTAACTTTACCATGATTGGATCGAAGAATAGTAGGAAGCTTATCTTTTGAAAGAAGAATTCAACCATGTTTTCCAGACATTTTTAAGCCCTACTTCATCAATGCAAAGTGAACCTTAGAAAGACATATGAGAAAATGAAACTCTATGCTAATTAGATATGGAGCCATGAAGTTTCAAGAAGAAGAGCTAGTGATTTTGAGAGTAAGTAAGTCTAGGTATGCTAGATTGAAAGATAGCTCTAGTAATAAGCTAGCACATCACTATCATGGGCCATACAAGATTCTTAAACCAGTTGGAGACTTGGCATATAAATTGCAACTTGCTTCTAGTACCAAGATCCATAATGTCTTCCATGTGAATTAACTTCAATCCTTCATTGGCTCACAAATGGATTATCTTGAGGAGTTTCCACCAGTGGATGAAGAGGGAATTATCCAATATATCCCTAAGGAGATTATTGGCTTGTAGGAAAAGAAGCTTCATACTAGATCTATAGTGGAATATCTCATCAAATGAAAAAGTTTACCTTCAAAGGAGAGTTCTTGAAGACATATGTATATATTGAAGGAGTTTTTCTATCTCAAAGAGGCAATTTTTGGCTGAAAATTAGATAGATTTAGCCCATGTTTCACTACTAATAATTCTTGAGTAGTTCACTATTTTAGAATAGTTTTAAACTTGATCAATTTTTAGAGTTGTACTATATTTATGGAATGAAATTATACATCATGATCTTTATTTTTATATATTGCATGCTTAATTTGGACTAGCCCATAAAAAATTATATTAGCTTTACTATAGTAGGGATTGTAGACATCAGGCTATTGACTATTTGTGCATGAGGATTTTCATGAGGTTATTATGATCAAGATTTATATTTTGGCCTACAATTGAAGTATATGTGGTCTAAGTCTTGGTCCTTTAATTTAAATCCAATCAATTTTATAAAGATCTCTTTAGATGGTCCCTATTCTTGTAATCATTGTAAGAGAATAATACTCTACCACCCTCATCGTCAAATCATTCGTAATAAGCTATTTTTTTGTTTTTGAAGGAAAAACCCTTAGGTGGGGATAGAATGTAATGAATTGGAAATAAACACTTATTTTCTAGAGAGAGAATATGAAAACAAAACTCTAGCCATACTAGCATGAGTATAAGATGTAAGAGGATTCTTATTTTCATTAGTAATACAAGTCCTCTTCATCTCCAACCTTCTTACTTCAATTTCCATGACTTCCTCTCCTTTCTCTCATATCCTGTATAAAGCTAAGAGCCCCATTTTTCTTAGGCACAATGAACCATCTATTTAAGTAATGAACTAAGGAAGGCTCAAGAATTCCCATCATTATCTTTCATTTAGGAGATCAATCAACTTTTGCAAGTGGGCTTTTGGTACTAGGGTTGGTTGTAAGTTCCATGCTACATGTGGAACAATAAATATAACCATATAACCAACTATACTAGGATCTACACATCTAGTTTCATGTAGCTCAAATGCAAAAGCTCTACCATGCCTAGATAACATCTCCTCAAATGATTTCTTTTGTGTAGGCAAAAGAAACTCACCACAAATAATTTTCATCTCTTTGAGAGATTTTGCAATGAATCTATGACTGATCTTCTTTGGATCCCTCGACTTTGGCTATCAAGAATCCAACTCAATTGTCCCCTCACTATCTAAAGGCAATAGCATTGCAATAAGTTTCACTTTCTTATCTATTTTATTATAATGTCTTTCAACTTTAGCTTCAGCCCTATCATTTGAGCATAGGCCCTCTTACATCATAAAATCAACCATCACATAATACATGTACTAAGAATATTTGCTCAGATTTCAACATAGCTGAAGTTTCAGCCAATGTATCTGTATAAGTCAATCCCTCATAGATGCCAAAAATACATTCATATGTAGCCAAAAATCCATGCCTTCTCATATCTTTTTTTGCATTTAAAACATTTCTATTTTCAACCCTATTGATGAATGGAACTTCCTACTACGAATCCAATGAAGCCTAAAGAAAAAGCACATGAGCCTATGATGTGAGGCAAGAGCTTTTCCCATGTAGCATCATCATAGTCTTGCTTACAATGATGGTAATGTATAATCTCTCAATGTGTCTTGATTTGTTGCATGATTAACACAAACAATTAGAAGCTAAACATTCTTCTTTCCATCTTGACTCATAATCCATGCACAGGCTCAACCATCATCTAAGACTTTTGTCTCCATACATACAATAATGATGTACATTTGGCCAAGAATAATGGGATAAGAAGAGGAACCCTACACAAAAAAGTTTTGCTCATCCCGCACATCACTGATAGTAAAGACATTGCATACAAATCTCTTGGATAATTATTGGTTGCCCTCATCCTCCATCCATGATCAACATCTACTAGCCATTTTCCATTCTCATACAGCTCTAAACCATGACATAGTTTGGGGTGCGTTCAATCCATTAATTCTTATTAAACCCTAATCTTACTTTCTTTTATTCCCTTCTTGAATCAACATACATTAATCCTTGCATACAAGATAGTAGAGACCCTAGAGAGTTGCATTTTAGTCTACTGTCTACATGAAACAAAAACCAAGAAGCATACAAATCTAGAAAATTACAGATATTGATAATGTTGCCCCTGATAGACTGTATGTTTATAGTAGTGAGACATCATAGATCAATCCATAAATGACATCCAAGAACTCTCTCCCTTAAATCTCTTCTCTTCCCTACTATTAGCTTGTTATAAGTTGCTTGTGAGTATCAACAAAAAACATGATACTTCTCTTCTCTCTCTCTCTCTCTCTCTCTCTCTCTGTCCATGTTTTATGCAAAATGAATCCTTATATTTTTCACCCTATTTTTCTTGTCAAATCATACCCTTGGAAATCATGACCATATTCTATTCAAGAAGCTCTCTTTTTCTCCCCTAAATGGGCATACATATTGTCTATGTAAAGATTCTTACAAATCTCGTGCAAAGTGTCTTCCACTCATTAAGCCCAAATCATGAACCTCTCAAGTGGCATAAAGAAGATTGAAAGATCATTTCGGGTAATTCACTATGTGTGCACCCTCTATATCACGTGCATTCAAGGCCTATTTATAAATATCCTTACATGTGAAATTTTCCTTAATAAAACATAACCTTTTCTATTCAATCTATAAGTAACCCCTTTATGTGGGATCCTTTTATATGTTAAAAATGTGTTAAATGGTATTTTAAAATCCTTTATATTGAACCTAGGTGATACATACATCTATTTATGATCGACCTCGCTAGGATTTCACTAAGCATGTATACCACTTGTTGAATCTCCCTCTCTAGTAACTAAACTCCTCATGCAGATAAATCCACAAGTGTCCGTAGGTGTATAAGTAAAATTCTCATAAAGGTGGACTCTTTCACTATTTCATCTACTCGACATAATACCATATGACATCATGACCATTCAATGAGTTGGAATATGGAGATCTTGTGGAATATTAAGAAGGCCACATCTAGCATGTGATACAATGGACGAAGCAATCAAATAGTGAGTATATTAAAACCTAAAATCCTCTCTAACTCTAGGAAAATATGGCTCCCTATCATTCTCCATCACTTTAATAGATGAGGGGTGTATTAGTGAAGACTGCCTACCATTGAAATGTTTATTGTAAAAATCTTCACAATCAATTCATCTATATATATGACAAAAAAATGTCAAAATAGTCATTAGTAAATACCCTAAAGCCTATTGATGATTATCCCAACATTTAGTTCAATAGAAAATATATTAACATATGTACTGACAATTGTAGAGGACAAATATTTTTAGCAAAGATATTGCCTATTGCAAGGCCAAATCCTATATCTACTATGTGTTGGGGTTTAAAGGCCAATTGTACCTAGCTACATATATTTACCTTATACTTAGTGCCCTCACATCAATACATTGAAGGTGGTGGCTACCCATCACTCTCATCTTTATTCTTTGTTCTTTACTATGGAATACTAAAGGGAAGGCAAGTCACATATTTTAATTATCAGAGTTTCTACATATCGCTCTTTCTCTCTTGAGTTCAAACCTCCTGTAAAAGAGTGGGGATAGACGGGTAGGACACGGATTAGCATGGGAATACCCAGTTATACTAACAGGGTATATAAGGTGTTGAGAGACCCAATTAGGGCATCGGTTTTATCAATAATCAAGTCTCTTTTCTCCTTCCTTCTAGCTTTCATGGCTTCCCTCCTCTTTCTCTCTCTTTTCCTATCTTTCTCTCTCTTCTGCTAGTATTTCTCTCTCTTCTTCTTTCATCTTCTTCCTCTTTCTCTCTCCTTTCTGTAGTCTCTCCCTTCTCTCGTTCTCTCTCCTAGGTCTCCTTCATTACAGTTGGTATCAGAGCTCCGATCTTTGATCCTCCTTCTCTCTCTCTCCTCCCTCTAGTTTTAGTTTATTTTTAGTTCAGGAACCCTAGTTACTCAAGTGCACAAGTATATCAGGATAGGTACAGCATTGAAAGGCCACAGGAATCAGGGGGTACCAAAGATGGCAACCTTCTTGGAGTTTGCATAGAAGCTTTGGATGTATTTAGAAGCAAACCACCAAACTGACCATTTCTCCGCTGCCACTGCATGCTGTGGATAATGAAGGTCCACAGAGCCAGGATTGCCTATAAACGAGCTTGCTTCCACACTCATACCACTGGAGAATCTCACTCAAGTTCTTGAAGTCCCCCAGAAAGGAGGATATGGAACCCAAGAGCTGGTTGCTGTCCACATCAAGCTTCTGCAAGAAAGAGCATTTTGTATTTGTAGTGGCTGGAGAGGGAAAGCTCCCAAAGAGAGAATTGTGATCCAGATGATAGAACCAGAATGCTTCCTGCTTGTGAGGAATGAATTGTGGCTGTGAGATAGGACGTGAGGTCAAAGAGGAGGCGACTTGGATAGTCTCGGCAAAGGCCCTTCTTCTCTTTCTGATGGCCATGGGTGGAAGAAGTGGCATAACTTCACTTGCTGCACTTTGAAGTTGTTGCTGTTCTTGCCTTGAGTCAGGCAGCACCACTGGCTTGGCTTTGTTTGCATGGGAGCAAGGCTTATCTGTTAGGGCATCTTCAGCTTTCCTGATAGGGCCTAGGCCAAGGAGGAGGTCAGTTTCTTCGAGATTGAGGTTATGTGTGGTCTTCATGCCTGCAAGAGAGGGATGGTGAAGCGCGGATGAGACCTTGGAAAGACCAATGTAGTCGTGCTCTTTGAGAGTGGAGCCACTCTGGACGGAGCTCTTGGGGCCTTCGACAGGATGCATGGCGGGATTGCAAACGGAACTGCAGCAAAGATTGTCATCGGGGGCTGAGAGAGAGCTTGTGAGAGGGTCTCCTTCACTGTCTCGATCCCCCCTTCCCTCAACCCCCTCACTACCACCTCCATCTCTCAAAACCCCTCCCCACCACCATGTCTACCTGTCTCATCCCTGCCCCCCCAACATCTCTAAACCCTTCTCCCCTTTACACCACCCCTACCCACCTGTTCGACTCTTCCCTCAATCCTCCATCTCCACCAGACCCCCCTTCTCCAATATCCCTCTATCTCTACCTTCCACAACTCCTCTCACGGACCACACCAACCCCCCCACTATGACATCACCACCATCTCCATCTCTCTAGCCCCCCCTCACCATCCATACCTCTCTGACACCCTCAACCACCCTATCTCAACCCCGCAGACCCCATGTCATTACACATACCTTCGGTAGCACATGCTCCTATCACGATCTCAGCACACCCTAATACTCGTATTGCATTGGAGCGTCTCTGAGTTTGACTTCAAGGATTCAAGAAGAAGGATTTGTGAGTAGGAGAGCCACTGCACAAGGAGCAGTGACTGCTGGACAAGAGTAGCAAACGAGGAACTGTAGCCACGTTGGCAAGGGAGAAGCTTAGAAATTAAAAGGTGGTGAGGAGGAGGTAAGAGCTGCTCTTGAAGGAGGGTTTCGGAAGAGGAAAGGGTGGCATGCAAGACAACAAGGGGGCAATGATCCTTCACGAGTGAGAGGCTCCATCTTGGCAATCGGATTGGGCCATGCTTCTATCCAAAAGAGCGATCTCTGGGTTACAGGATCTGAGAAGGGGGATCCCTCCCTCCTCTGGTCTAGAAGGATAAGAAGAGGTGGCTCAACTGTGTTGCAGTCCTCAAGAGTTGGTCGAAGAAGAGAGTAGGAGGGCTCCAAACTGACAGGGGCCGCCTCTGAAACAAGGTGGTTAGCTGCTCTTCTCGAGGAAGTGACTACAGTAAGGTAGATGGTGGGTCTACAAATGCTCAGGGAGTGAGGATCCTCCTCATCGAGGGTTGGGAGCTAGTAAGTGTGGCATGCTGCTACACTCTGAATCAAACACTGGGAGACAGCGAGGAGAGATAAATTAGTGACACAGAAGAAGGAGTAACCCATGAGGTCTTGGAGCTCATCAACTGCCCTCATGTAAACCAGTTGTTGGCATCCCAGCTATGATTAGATGCGACTATTTTTGCCATTGCCATTCTGAATGTTGCGGGTCAGAAGTACTCCTAGGGTTAGAGGGCTCAATGGAGAATGAGGGCTTGACAGGTTGATGTATTCCAGGAGACATGGAGAGTCAGCATGCTCATTATGTTAATGCCTCAAGCTACAAAGGCATTATATCCTTGGAGTTCTTGTTTCACTACTCCTTGGGACAGCATGCGGGTCAGCAATAGCAATAGCAATCATACTCCCTTTTGTACACGAAGCATCACATACAAACATAGCAGATCTTCGATTGTCATTCCTTGAAACAGTTGCTAGATTGGAGCTCCGTCGCGTCGATCTTTGATGAGCAAAGATTTGGTCGAAGGATGCTTCACCTTGCATGTGGACATGAGGATAGTCTTCGTCTCTGTTGTACCAGCTCTCCAGGTTAGCCAACAAGGAGAAAAATTGCCTTTCAAGTCTCACTTGCTCAGTAAGGTCTTTGCAACATTTTTCGAACTATAATATCAAATCTGGAAACATCATAAATCCTTGTAAAGCAGCCTACAACATAGTAGCAAAGCGAGAGAAAGAAGACTCTCCAATGTCCGTACAATTCCACTGTTGAGGCCAACTCCATGAATAGCAGGTGCTCTGAACGTGCTAGCCTAGTTGAGACTGGTTAAGACCAGTAAAGCCAAATGTTAGGACCAATAAAGCCAAATGTTCCAAGTGATTGGATTGGAAGATGGATTCAAGAGGTGTAGCCTTCTAAGAAGTTGATTGAGTACTTGAAAGGATTCTAGCAAGCCTTTTTAGTGTTGACTCCAGAGGGTATGACCAAATCTAAGTTAACAATCAGTGAACTTGACAATGGTACTCATAGTGGTATGCCTATGCCTTGATTGGCAATCTTGGTAATGATGCTTATGATTGGTCTTGAGATGTCATGTCTGGTAAGGTTATGATCTTGTTGGCAATGCATTAGCCCTAATCAGCAAGGATTTGGTTCATATTGGCAATGGCTCCCACGCACAGTGATGCATGGAAGTTGCAAAGTATTGCAGGGATGTAGACTCAGGGAACTGCTTACAAAAGTCAATTACAACAAAGCCTTCTTATGTGACTGAGCATGGACCCCATAGCTCAATTCGAAGAGGGCATCGTCCCCTTTGATCTGAGCCAAAAATCTTCCCATTCTGCCCTAAGGTTTGGGAAGTACACCCAATTTTGTGCTCAGAGGTACTGTGGGACATGCAACAGTCCTACACAGTTAGCCCACAAAAGTCAATTACAGCAAAGCCTTGATCATTTATTGTCAGAGATTATTTTACATAGTCTCGTAGAGGGGATCAAGAGCTTTAATTTGAATAAGAAAGTTTGGCGATCGGAGCTTCATAGCTCAAGATATTGCCATTTCTGTAACAAGGGGTCTAGTTGCACTTGGGATGGCAGGCCACAAGGGTAAAGCAAAGGCGCAAGAGGACTTCCAGTGTGAAATAAGGGACTCCCGTACCTCAATGAATGATCCTGGCTCAACCCAAGAGGATCGTGAAGATATGTTTGAAGAGGGTGCCCCCGAGATGGACCGCTTCTCTACGCTCAACCATACTCTATGCCAACATGAGACCCGTCATGCCGACCGACATCGAGAGTTGGAACAACGCCATAGGGAGATGGAAACCCGCCAAGATAAGCATCATTCCAAGATGATGGCCAAGATGGACTTACTCATCAAGTGCATGGGTAACCTCATCCTTGCCATCGCACCCTTCTCGGCTCAGCTCAAGGAGCATGTCCCTCCCCATGAGGCCAACTCCCCTCCTACCTTGGAGACCGGGCATAACCCACAAGGTTTTGGTGGCACCCATGGCCTTCCCCATAGCACCTTTGAGCTGGGTGAGCCCTCTATGCGACATGATGAACCCATCCTCCCATCACCCATAACGAACCCTTCTAGCCCATCCTTGGGACAGCAACTCCCCCGTAGCGGAAGCTATATGCAAGGGCAAAATGCAAATTTTGGGCAACATAGTATACAGGGTGCATATGGGCAGCACGCACATGGCAGTTTTGGGTAGCAAGGACCCAATGTTTAGTTTGGTTTGCATGTATTGCATGGGCAGCATGGAAATTTTGGGCAACAAGGCCCTAATAATCAGTTTGGTCCACATATAATGGATGGGCAGCATGGCACCCATGGAAATTTTGGTCAGCAAGGCATGTATGGGCATTCTCATGGACATTATGAGTACCATGACCATTGGCATGGGTTTGATGTGCAATGCCAAGTGCATGCGTCTACTTATGGTCAACATGCATATGATGAGTGTGAATATTTTGAGCAGCATGCATGTGATGACTATATATGTTCTTATGAACTACATTCTGGTCACATACATGGACAACCATCTAGACAACATTATGTACATGGAAAACATCATGCAAATTTATATGAGTAGGTACATGGGGAGCAACGTCATTATCAGCAATGGAGTGCTCGATATCATCAGCCACTTGATCATTACTATAAGCAACATGCGCATCCTTATGAGCCACATGATACTTCTCAGGAATGATGCCATGATGAGAGCATCTCACTGCTGCAGGCTCATGAGTAGATGCCCCATCACAGCCCAAGGCCCTTAACTTTGAATGCCCAGTAATAGCCACGCATGTGAAACTCATGGACATGAAATGCCTAGGGATTGATGCATTGAATGCTGTATTGATTGCAGCCTCATTTGCTCCAGTTCGATTTGACCTAGTGGTTCCCAATGAGTTTATGGACAAGTCAATGCATGCTACCGTATGGGTCGGTAAGGATCTTGTGCCACCATCAGTTCTTGACGATGACATCATGAATTACTTCTATGATACAATGGATGCATTGGATCACAATTACCCTTTTGACCCCGGTGGTAGTATGGTAACCCATGCTTGTATGGATGACCCTTGTGCTCTTGATGCTTATTATGGAGGTTATCCATTTGATCTCCGGGAACGGAATGGTCTTGGAAAAGCCCTATCCTGATCAACATTTCAGTAGTGTAGTTCTTTCCCTACTTCAAGGAAGCAATCTTGATTGAGTAGTAGCTAAATTTGCCCCAGTCTGAAATGCAGACGACTTACAGACAGCATACTATTTTAGAATAGTTTTTACCATGCATTAATGACAGTCAAGTGTCACCTATATGGCTTGAAAGTACGCTTCATGAGCTTCATTTTGACATGTCATATGCCTCAATTGGAGCTTCCCATAGGAAGTTATGACCAGTTTTCTCCAGCATGCCTGTTCTGGACAGCATGCTATTTGTTAGCCCCTAATTGTCAAGAATTGGAGGCCAAACTCATATGCTATCAACTTGTACATGTCATATACATCATATACACAGTTCTATGCCCCAATTCCACGAGATTGTACTTCGCCATACCTATATTCTCCTTTGTAATGCTGAGCAGAGTAGTACTCTGCAACCCCCCCTTTCGTTGTGAGCCATAGGTCCTCTTTTTGTTTTTGAGGGAAAAAACCTTCGGGGTCACGGATTAGCATGGGAATACCCAGTTATACTGATAGGGTATATAATGTGTTGAGAGACCCAATTAGGGCATCAGTTTTATCAATAATCAAGTCTTTTTTCTCCTTCCTTCTAGCTTTCATGGCTTCCCTCCTCTTTCTCTCTCTTTTCCTGTCTTTCTCTCTCTTCTGCTAGTATTTCTCTCTCTTCTTCTTTCATCTTCTTCCTCTTTCTCTCTCCTCTATGCAGTCTCTCCCTTCTCTCCTTCTCTCTCCTAGGTCCCCTTCATTACACCTCCATAACCATTACTCTCTTGCTTCCACTTGTGCTTCTCTCACACTCTTACTCTTGATTCCACTTCTTCTCTCATACTCTCACTCTTGCTCACCCTTTTAGTTGGTGTCAGAGTGGGAAATGAAGAAGCTTCAACCATTATACTTCAACTGAAAAAAGAGAGTTTCAATTGAGCCTCCATGGCAGCCATTTCTTCGTCTACTTGAGGTTAGCATAAGCTCCCCCACCTTTCTAGCTTGTTTCTTAGCTCTAGGAGGACCTCTACTCATTAGCAAGTGACCCCAAGAGGTCATGCATAGTAGGGCAGTCCCCAAGATAGCAAGCTAAAGATTATAATGAAAATTTAGGGGCTTTCTGTACATCTACTACATTAATTAGTATTTTGCTCTTGGCACTCTTACTCCTTGCCCAACTTTTGGGGGTTCTTTTTGGCAATTTGGACTCCTTATTGTTGGGCACTATTTGGGGCCAAGATGATTAGCCACATTGATTTATTATTGTGGATAGACTTGATGCTTATAGGTTGGGCAGCAAAAATTTGAATATTTATGCTTTTTTAATGCTCATTCATCACTGAGCTTTTAATATTGGGATGATGTATGGATTGATTAGAGCTCACTTTACTCAATCACATTGAAAGGTTTATTACTATCATAAATAGTGGATAGTGAGTATGTGTATTGAATGTCATCAAAATAAATGATTTTATGCGAGTTGGGAATGCTCTTGGACCATATGCATGCTTATCCCTACTGGTTATGTTGGATATACTCTTTTTTTAGCTTTGAGCTTATTCATCTTTGGTAGAGATCGCATTAATCTAATGCTTTACTACTTACAAGCTTGGATATTTATATCACTTATATGCTCTCAAATGTATTACCTATAGCATTCTTGGGCTTCCAGATGTTATGATGTACATGCATTGAGCTTGCTTCTCTCTTGAATATTCTCGTTTATCTTCAGTGGGAATGCTTTCATTTTTTAGTGCAAAGTTTGGTCTTTGGAGCCCATGGGATCTCTTTATATGCTCATTAATTTATGTAGAGATTGTCCTTGTAGTTATTCATCACTATGGGTTGATCTTTGTTTGATATTTGGATAACCAATACTTTATCCTACCAGATGGGTTGTTAGTCACACGGATACATGTTTCATTATGTATTGAGCTCCATTGCTCATAATAAGGGGTGAGTTCATTGCAACTTGGTAGATCTCATAGTTATTTAGAGATCTCTTATACGCAGCTAGCTTATGGACTTGGTTATCCTGTGCTTGGGATACAATTGTATTTTACACTTTTGGCCATGGATTCTTTGACAATATTTGGAACTTGGAGTTGCATGCTCTTTATTGGGCATTGCTAGCTACATTGTAAGTCTTGTTACTTTCTAGACCTCCATGGTAGTGGGAGCATATTCTATTGTATATTTTCTCATAGTTGACCTCTTATTTACTACAGTTTTATGGACAACAACCTTGTTGAAATTCAAATTTGAGCTATTTTACTGAGAGGAGGCACTTGTTTTAGGCACCCTAGTGCTTCTCCTTTCTGAACAACAATACAATGCCACATTCAATTTGGACCATCCCATCAAATTCTATCTTAGTTTTACAACATTAGGGACCATTGTAGACAATGTGCTATTCACTTTTTGCAAGAGGATCTCCATGAGGTTATAGTGACCAATATTTCATCTTTATAGCCAATGATGAAAGTATATGTGGTCTCTTTGGTCCTTAACATCAAATTTAGAAACTTTTATGAAGACTTCTTCATATTTTTCCATTCTTGTAATCATTATAACAAATTAGTACTCAGCCATCTCCATTGTGTAGTAATTGGTAATAACTACATTCTTATTTTTGAGGGAAGAAACCTTTCGATGGGGATGGATTGTAATGAAGTGGAAAATAGAAACTTATTTCTAGAGAGAATATGGGAAAAATACTCTAGCAAAAGTGGCATGAGTATAAGATGTAAGAGGATTATTTTTTTGATCATCCATTGAGTTAATACAAATCCTCTTAATTTCAAATATTCTTGCCTCAATGTCCATGACCTCCTCTTATTTCTCTCTCATCTTGTCTTTCTCTCTCCTCATATAGATTTTTGATATATATTTCCTTCAAAATGTTACATTACTTCTTTTCAAGCTAGTCATATAATTGAATGGAAATATACTACCTTCAATATGGTACATTACTACCTTTATAAGGTATGGATAGAAGCCTAGTGATGACCCTAACTCTCTTTGTCACCAAAATGGTAACATGAGTAGAATTGATAACTTTAGAGATTTGTATACATTAACATGTTGAAATCTATGTAAAAATAAAATAATATTAATTAAAAAACTGTTGGAATTGAAATAGATAATAATCTAAGAATTTTTATAGGTCTTGGGCTATAAGTGACCCATCCCTTCAGTGAATAATAAAAAATGGGAAAATATTACTATACATTGGTATTGCCACCATATGTAGTAATAGCAAACAAAATAGGTAATAACCAACTAGAAAGTTTGAGAAATATTGCATTTCTTATGCTAAAGTTAGCTTATTCTTTTAATAACAATTTATAACTAGCCACGGGAAGAAGAAGCACTACTATTATGAATGCTAAAATGTGGAAATCGGTACCATACATAGCATGAGAAATTTTAGCTATGTCAACCAAGCTATCAAATTTTTGGTATATGTTGATGTAGAACCTTTCACCAAGGATGTAGTATAAAGCTCTCACGGGCCATAAAAGAACCTAAAGAAAACAAACTTTATCATTAGTTGTAATAATTTCTTGTCACACTATTGGTAAAAATATTTACCTTTTACATGTGTAGTAGCTCATTTAAACAAATCACTTACTTGATAGCAATCATGCAAAAGATAAGATATCTTGAAAGTATCAAAAAGGTCATCTAGAATCCATTCACTATGTACGGAGGCAACAACATCATTCACAACGATATTTCCCATAAGAGTTAGAGGATTGTATAAGCCCTTTTCTATGACCAATTTTTTTTCTGCATTAGCAAAATAAAAAAAATCACATAAATAAATAAAATAAATATTTTTAAAAAGTAAATTTTAAATGGATAAGCTTATGGTTTTTGAAAACATGACACAATTGTATAAAGATTTAGTAATCATAAAACATCAGTAACTACTTTCTTTTTTTGGTTGGTGGGGTTGGGTGGGAGGAAGTGGGGTATGCGTAGTGAAAATCATTTACCATCTATAACAAAGTCTACTGTGGTTGATTTATTTGCATGCTCTTGTGCCACCATTAAGAAGTCACCTACATGTATATCTCTTGCTCTCTTATAGATAATCCCACTTTGGCCTAAACAATTAATAATCATGAAGAGTTTAAGGTTCATGATAAGAACCAAATGCCGTCTAAACCAAAACATTACAAGGGCTTGATTCTATTGAAATAAGTAGAAAGAAAGGTTTCCTTACCACCCATAGTTGTAGTTGGAATCAAGTGATCAGAAGTGAGTACAATGCTAACATTATAATGTTCTTGAAGAGTGTGATCATGCTTGTTCATGCTTATTAATCTTAACATAACAAATATACTAGTTGCATTAGGATTTTTATGGCCAAAAGCATAAACATCACTATAGGTTAGGTGCCCAGTATAGTCATCACGGACAACCACCTACAACAAAGAAATATGAACCTCATAAGGTACACTTACAAGTATGCATAAGTAAATTTACACTCAATTTACCACATATATATTCTCATGATATAGATAGGGTAAGCGCCAAGGGTTGTACTTACTTTGTCTCCAAGGGAGAGTTGAGACATTGGTAGCTTGATTCCATATGATGTGGTCACCATTGCATTACCTATGTAGGAATCATGATTCATAATTATTTGTGAAACACATGTTTAACCATATACTTTTTTTCTTTTCATTCATTTTTATAGAATCCTATTCAAATCTTAATCATACACCATTAGGAATATTGCTTTTTACTAGAGTGGATAGTGATAAACAAGGTCTAATCACACCAATTAAAGAATTACTCTTGACTAGAATAGTGGGGGTAGTGATACACAAGGTTTAATCACATTGTTTAAAATTCTCTCTTGGATAGAGTGGATAGCGATTCACAAAGTTTAATCACATAGATCTCCATTAAGACCTTGAATTCTAAAATTTGGGAGAATATCACAATCTAAACTAGTAGGCTATTTCAATTTCACAAAGGCTTTATGATCGATTGCACAAATACCTGGAAAGCAACGAAGAGGTGCAAAGCCACATGATGCAAAGACCCCCACACCTGCACCTGCACCTACAAATGGTAGAAGTGCTGCTGCTCCACATACCAAATCTACTACCGGTGCGCCACAAATAAAAAGGGCACCAAAGATGCCTGCTATAAATCCATAATATGCACCTGCATAATGTTGATATTCAACTTTAAAAAAAATTCAAAGTCTTATTGATTGACCTTCATTCTCACCTTAAAGTTAGCACTAATGCAAACCTAGACAATAGAATAATGTGCTTTGCAACAAATATGGTGCGAAACATGCATTTAAAGTAAGTCTTAAATCCCAAAAAAATATTTAATTAATTAAAGGCCTTGTGACTTGTGCACTTCACACAAGGAATGATAACAACGATTCATCATAAAAAAAATCTATGTGAATAATTCATTGCAGCAAAGTACATTTGCTTTTTGTTAAGATTGCAAGCTTTCGAAAGATTGATGTGACTTTGAAATTTCAGTTTGAATTTACAAAAATTAAAATATAAAACTAAGAAAAATAATCATATCCATAAAATTTTCACCGTTTGATGTTCCTTCTGTGAAACATCCAAGAAGTTTCCTTCTCTTGTCCCCAAGAGTGGTAGACTTGACGATTGCACCGTTGTTACTACTACCTTGAAGAGCACTGTTGTATATACTACTAACATCATCACTTGTGTCAAACAAGTCACATCCAGAGGCAACAGATCCTTGTGCACATATTAACTACAATCATACACAAGAGAGAAGGGTATTAAGATATGTGTGGACAAGAACTTAAATATAAGTAGCATGAATGGCTAGATTTGAATGGAAATATGCTTGTTATAAGGTGTGAATCGATCTTGAAGTGGAATATTTTATCAACTTGATGCAATCATAGGTGCAAAGAAATATCTAAAAATATGGATATGCACTCAGATGCAAACCTCATGCTTGCATACAACATCAGTTGGAGGTCCTAAAACTAGACTTTTGATAAATTAGAACCAGACAATTTCAAAACTAAAATACAAATAGCAGTAAAGTTGAGGGAAATGAACATGTGCATTTCCTTTCTCAAGCAAATATTTTTGGAAGTAAGGATATAACAGTAAAAATTCATTCAATATTGAGTTAACTAATTAAAAATCCTTAAAATGATGAGTTGGTTGGTATGTTGAAAAGAGTGTGCATCACTTCATACCGCTCGTGATCTTCCATCATCATCCATCAAGACAGCTTCTACTCCATCAGGAGATGAGTCTCCTGCAGCCCTACAACCACCAAGTGCAGTGATCTAATGGAAAGGAGAAACCCATAGCACCATTAGAGTGGGTTTATATTGGTTCATATCACTTTTTTTTGCCTATATATGTATATTAGTCAAATGTCAATGCATTAGAAAAAATTTCTTTAATCTATACCAATTTAATTATAAATTTGACATCAAAATATCACGATCAACATAATTGAAAGGGTCAAATTAAAATGATCATAAACAAAAGTAGAAGCATACTTGCCACATGGTATCAAATGCACAAACTTTTACATTAACCATCCCTTTCTTTATATTAAGTGAAATATTAATATGAAGAAAGTGAGGAAAAGAGAGGAAGACGACACTATAGATTATCTAAGTGTTACATTAAAAGGTGATCAATTAAACATATTGAAATCACATGCTTATATGAGAGAGAGAGAGAGAGAGAGAGAGAGAGAGAGAGAGAGAGAGAGAGAGAGAGAGAGAGAGAGAGAGAGAGAGAGAGAGAGAGAGAGAGAGAGAGAGAGAGAGAGAGAGAGAGAGAGAGAGAGAGAGAGAGAGAGAGAGAGAGAGAGGTTACATTATAGGCACTACTATTTCACAAATAGTTCAACCACTACTCTAATAAATAAAGGCTTAATGCTATCACATAAACATGCCAAAAGAGAGTAAATTGTTACAAAACACCACTTCTCAACCTAATGTGCAATCCGCATACATTACCTTGGAAGAAGATTAAGGTTCAATCATTAAAACACAATGATTCGCAAGTAGATGCTTTTATAATCCAATTTTCCCTCATCTACCAAGCATTATATGATTTTAAGAATAGAAAAATATAAATATAGCCTACAAAGGTTTCTATAATAACAAATATTCATAAAGAGGAGTAAAGATTCCCTAACATATTTATCAAAAAGCTTATCTAAAAACAAATAATAATTGACTTTGAGAATAGAAAAATTTAAACATGCTATATTAATGTTTCTCTAAAAAAAGGAGGAAATAAAGATACCTTAATGTATCCCAATTAAAGAGCTTGTCTTTGGAAATTTTACTCATCTAGTTGGTTCTCACATGATCTCTTTGCCTGATCAAGGCCACTATTACAAAAACTTCCCTCACATTTGACACGAAGGCTCTCTTAATTTAGTCAGTGGCCTCCTTTGGAGAAACATCTCCTTTTAATCTCATTTGGTGAATTGATCACCAAAGTGTGAATAATACTCTCACATAATGATACTCACTTTTGAGTCAATGAAGTACATAAGTAAGAAAGGGAAGTAACATTTTCAATCTAATGAGAAATAGAGTTGCCTTCCAACCTAAGGTTTCATGTAAAATGAATTTTGGAAATTCTATAAAAGGATCTTTATTTCCAAGAAGAAGCTTTAGACTCCCTAAAATTCACAAGATATTACCTACAAGAATGGCAAATAGGTTTGATTGAGTTGAATAATGTCTAGAATCATTAAGTCTTTTTATTTTCTATCAAACATTTTTCTTGAATATTAGATAATTTATAATCAATTTTACATCAAGCTTTAGTTCATATGGTTAGATGAACTTGCATTGTTATTCCTAGGCACCAACCCTCCAAATTGAAAATTTTAATAATCTTAAATAGGTAAGGCAAGTAATGAGCCTGAAAAGAATGATGATGTAATAAAAAAAGATTTTATTACCCCCCAAAAGCTACGTATTATACAATTAATTACAAAAATCTTCCTAAAATACACCTTGAAAATGAAATTCTACTCTAGCTTTAGGTACTTTGATGATTGAGGGAACTACTTTCACGATACCTGCATGTTATGGGATGTGACCTCTCCACCATAGGTGATGGAAGCAAAGAAGGTATATTGTCCAGTTTGGACAACCTGCTCCAAGGTTAATAGAAAACCTCATCAATTTTTTTAAAAAGGATATATTTGTTGAAATTTTGGCTATGATTTTACTCTATCCTTAATGTGGTGATGGAGTTATGAGAAAATTTGTTTAGTACAACAATCCCTTTCAACAAAATGTAGTAAAATTCATTAAGCTCAATAGAGATCAATGTTGAAGTGCTTACATGGCGATTCTAGGTTGGTTATGATGCAAAAATCAAATATTTTGAGATTCTTGAATCCTCCTTTTATGAGGCTTTCAAGGTATTTATTTAACTTATATTCTTGATATTCTGCTAAGTATTTCATAAGGTGATTGCAATAGTTTCTATTCACTTACTAATGTTAGATACAAAAACCTTATACACATTAAGCTCTTGGATATAGAGGTCTAATCTTGTCTTCATGTTCACTTACTTTAACATTTGATGTTATCTTACTTTGCTTTAGCTAGCTTTACATATCACTCCTTACTTTGTATGGGTGAGAGATACGAGAGCTCTTGTTCATATAAATGTTTTATGCTTCTCTCTCTCTCTCTCTCTCTCTCTATATATATATATATGTAAACATACATACATATTAGGATATATAAATATGTGCATGCATGCTTGCTCACACACATGTAGATAGTACTAGTTTTAACATGATAATAACAATTCCAAGGTGCATGGAATAGATATACTACAAATCCAAAATGTGAATGTAATGGACTCAAACTTTTCCACTAAACATTATATACCATGAAGGTGATAAATGACTAGTGGAAAGTCTCACTTTATTTAGATACCTCATGTCTTCTCTGTTTTTAATAAAAAAGAATTGGGAGCAGGTGTACACTTCATGATTGCCATACATATTTTGAGTTGATTTGCTTGTCAAAACAAGTAAAGAATCTTGTAGTATGCCCTTGTTGAAAATGTTATTTATCATCGTTTATTAGTATTCCATGTAATATACCTAGCTCTCTAGGTATTTTAAGGGGTAATTGAGATAGATGAAAGGTAGTTCAAATCTTGAGTGCCATATGCAATACTAGGCAGCATGTCGGATTTAGGCCTTGATGTGTGTGTGTGTGTGAGAGAGAGAGAGAGAGAGAGAGAGTGTGTGTGTGAAACTGAGCTTACTAAAATGATCATGGGTTCTTAGTATAAGTGCCTCAGAAAACCCCTTAAATGGATGTATTGTTGTAAATTTCTCAAGAACCTCTTGTTGAACTCTCGTAGTATACTTACATATTTCTTGGTGTCGAGGTGAGAGAGTGGGGATGTGTGCGTGCGCACTAACCTGATCGCAGATGTAGTTGACAGTGTCACCGGGGATGGTGCCCCAATGCATGGCCGGGACGGTGGTCCCGAGCAGCGACGAGGCTATCATCGACACCGGACTCATGCCCTCGGGGATGCCTCTTGCCTCCTGCGGAGTCAGCACCGTTATCTCCACATTATTGCTCCCATCGCCCTTCACTGCGACGTTGTGATCTTCTCCCATCATCATCGTCGCCACCACCACCACCATCATCAGCATCCTCATCATCATCATGGTCGTTCTCGTCACCATCATTATAACAAGTAGAGTTGATATCGTCAATCGAGTCCCTTCAAGCTAACTGCAACAAACAGATGAACCAGCTAAGGCGGCTCGCGCTCTCTCTCTCTCTCTCTCTCTCTCTCTCTCTCTCTCTCTCTCTCTGTATATATATATACAGAGAGAGAGAGAGAAAAGAGGCAACATTTTCTCTCTCTCTCTCTCTCTCTCTCTCTCTCTCTCTCTATATATATATCATAGAGCATGCTATAGTAAACTTCGCTTGCCTGCTAACTTTACCTGAATACTGACGCCGCAGGGCGCAAATATTAATCAGGAGGCGAGTAGAATGAATATGGCCATGAGCTGCTCACACCCTGCTGGTGCTTATAATCACGCCCTCGCCCATTATATATACACGATAGTACGTAATATACATCTCTCGTTCCAAAATCTTCTTTGCTATCCCCGAGGCTTCAAGGCTCTATGGGCGCGCCATCGTCCTGCCGCCTGCGTTCACACTCTACACACAATTCTAAGCGTGAACATCAATGAACTCTCCCTTCAGGGTCCCATACTCCAGGGTTCCGGAAAAAAATTTTGAGGAAGAGGAAGTAAATCTTTTTCATCATCATCATCTGAGAAGGAAGTATCTCCCATTGAAACTGTATCTTATATATATATTTAGCAAATATAACTGTATTTTGAGAAATTTGAAGAGGATTTATTTCCTTCTTCCAAAGAATTGAGAAGGATTTTTGTCAATGTGAACAAGTTCTAGGTTGAAGCGAACCCATCTTTTCCCAAACCCTGCCATACTCCTATCGTTTGAAAGAGGTTCCTCAGGCCTCGTATACCCAATCGGGCCTTCGTGATTCCCATGAGCTGGAATCGGACATTCGTGATTCCCTGGAGCTGGTCTTATCACACGACTTAATATATTTGTGAGAACCCTACTTCTTTCTTGTGTAAAAGAAAGGTATATATGTCTATCAAAAGCTAACACTCCAAATCTTAGCACAAAATTTGGATATTCATAGCCTACCTTTTTTAGACTAAAAAGTGAATATAGCTTGAATATTATTTTGGGAAACCGTATTTCATCGTAGTTTCACTTTGCTTCAATCCAGATAACATAAATAACTGTATGAATGTGTATGCAATAAGACAAACGTAACCTCATCATTACGTTACCAAACAAATACAACAACCTCTTGCCCCCCAAAAACACCCCATGCTTTATTTAGCTGCATGTGGCTTTCTAGTTTACTAATTCTTATTACTAACATAATAACATGTGATAAAGTGTTTATCAATCAAATGCATTATTATATTAATACTAACTATCATAAATAAAATTGCATTGCTAAGTGTTATCATATTGCATATTAATAAATGTAATAAACTATATTATTAATAGTAAAATGATATTATTAATACTTTTAACATGTCATTAGGCTATGTTCAAAAGGTTTCTATATACATAAGTAAAACATGTATTATTAAACCTAATAAAATATAACATACAGAATCATGTGATCTCAATTCAATCATATACATACATGAGGATAGCTCAAGGTGTATTCAACCCATAAGACTATATTGAACCTTGATCTTTCTTACTTTTGTTCCCTTCTTGGATCTTCATATATAAATCATTGCATACAAAATAGTAGAGGTCCCAAAAAGTTGCATTTCATTCTAGTATCTCCATGAAATAAAACCCAAGAAGCATACAAATATAGAAGAGTTTTGGACAAAAGTGGTGCTGCCTCCCTTGATAAATCCTATGTACATGATAATCCCAAAATATGTGCAAATAAAGGCACAAAAATGTGCTAATCATGGAAACATCATTTGTAAAATGGTATTTTACTTTTGTATCCTTTTGTCGAAAATGATATATAAAGTAATGTAAAAACATATGTATTTTAAAGGCTCACATTTAAAAATGTTGAAAGGAACAAGGAGGGTCAATACCTTTTGTCCCATTCCAAAAATGAAGGGTCTTTAGACCTTAGCCAATGTATACAATTTCAATTTCACCCTCTCTCATTTTGGCATAACTCTCACCCTTCTCATTCTTGTTTCTTTCTCTTTTGTGCTCCTTTGCAAGAGCCTTGCAAAATCTAATGGAGAGTGATGATGGAGGCATTTTCCAATCTATTGTGTGCCTTCTTCTTCTCTCTTGTGTGTTTTGAGAGATGAAGAAGAGAGTTTCTTATAAGTTTTCGTGCCGAATAATCGTACATGTAGCCTCTTCACATCTGGTTTATGGTTCATGTTGTTCCATGCTAGAGTGCTCTTCATTTGGTGCACTAACTAGGAAAGAGGTGGCTATGGAGCTTGCAAGAGAAAAGATTTGCAACTATGTTTTGGTCATGGAAAGCTATTCTTCTTCCCTTCATTCCGAGAGAAAGAAAGGTCCAATATGGAAGGTATCATTTTGGATTTTCAAGAATTGAGAAGATGAGAACTAAGGTTTAATTTGAGTCATCAAACATGTGAAGAAGATAATGATGGAGGACAAATGATTCTTGAAATTTTGGCCTTTGCTATTCTACCTCACATAAGTGGTTCCTCTCCAATATGTCCAACATAGCCCTGATTGACACCAACTTCTCTTATCTACCATCTAGTCTTGGGTAAGTTACTCATGAATATATGTGTGCATCACGTGAGTTCAAAATAAGGTAATTTTAAAATACCATTTTTATATATGTTTTACATACAGAAAGGTGTAATATAAGGGGGTTATCTACAGATTGAATAGAAAAGGATTATATCTTATCTAGGAAAAAATCACATATAAGGATATTTATAAATAGGCCTTGAACGCACTTGATGTAGAGGTTATACATACAATAACTTCCCTGAGCATCTAGTACCCTTTCCCTCCATCATGGCCGATTCCTCATCTTCTAGTTGCTTCACTAGTTTGCTCTAGCCACCACAATCCAAACCTCAACAACAAGCCGCCCCCTTCTATGCCTCCAGGTGTCTATATTCTAATCCCTTGCCCCACTATGCAATGCCATTCAAGGCAAAATCTCCAACACACATGGTGGTAGCACATAGAGCCATCAAATGTGTGCCTCTCAATGCCCCCTATTCTAATCCTTCCTACACCACTTGCGATACATTGCCTCATCTCAAGTCATCCTTCCACACTATAAAACTAATTAGTGGATTAATCCACCAAACCTCGAGTCATCCATTGGCATTTATAGCAAGCAGCATCTTCCTCTTCCAAGTTATCTTCACATTGTAAAGGAGTCCAAGAAAATTTGTAAAATAAACAAAGAAAACCTTAATTAATGACCTTTTAACAAAAGCCTTGTAGGTGGTTCATATGCATATCTTCCTTGTATTCTCAATTCAACCCTTCTTACATTGAGATTGTCATCCATTACACATAATGAATCTCCATACATTTTCCTTTTGTTAATTTTTGTTCTTTTGCTTTTCATAAAATATATCTTTCTTTTCTTTTAAAATATACACTTTTTTAGGTGAGAGAACTCCAATGCAATATCCTTTACAAGGGTTTCCTTCACTTATACATCTTTTTTGGGTTTGCTTTATGTACTTCATGGTGTGGTTTTTTTCTTTCTATCTAAAGTGTGATTTTGTTTCTATGTGCAAGCTAGTTAAGAGCCCTATCTTTTTTGGGTTTTTTAAATGTATTTCATAGTGTGGTTATTTTTCTTTCTATTTGAATTGTGATTCTGTTCCTATGTGAAAGTTGGTTAAGAGCCTTATCTTTTGGGTTTTTTTAATGGTTTATTTGGTGTGCTTATAACCTAGGCTCAATGTTCTAGTTGTTTGTTTCTCTATTGTGTGTTATTCCCTTCCCTATCCAATGTCAATTTGGCTATTAGAGAAAAAATGAAGACCGATAATGAAGATGAAGATTTGTTTGCGTTGAGCATGGTTCTTCTTCAATTTGTTCATGGGGATGCTTCATATTTAAGTACAGGCAAAATGATATCCCAAAATATGTGCAAATAAAGGCACAAAAATGTGCATGGCATGGAAACATCTTTTGTACAGTGGCATTTTACTTTTGTATCCTTTTGTTGAAAGTGACATACAAAGCAATGTAAAAATACATGTAGCCCAAAAGCTCACATTTAATAATGTTGAAAGGAAAAGAAGGGTCAACACCTTTTTTCCCATTCCAAAAATGAAGGTTCTTTAAACCTTAGCCAATGTATGCAATTTCAATTTCATAATACAATAAAGAAAAAAAGCAAGTTTGTTGGCTGATTTGAGAGGGTGGGTGGTTGCAATCCCCTTTCCCCTTTATCTTCTCCTCTCACACATCATTTCTCCCTCTCTCATTTTGGCATAGCTCTCATCTTCCTTTTTCTTGTTTCTTTCTCTCTTTTCTTGTTTGAGAAATTGAATGGAGAGTGAAGAAAAGGAAGAGAGTGAGGATGGAAGGATTTCCCAATATTTTTTGCGCATTCTTATTCTCTTTTGTGGGTTTTGGGAGATGGTTTCTTGGTGAAGAATAGAGTTTCTGGTAGGTTTTGTGACCAGCAAGCATACCTATAGCCGCTTTTTGTCCAATTTATGGTTTATGTTATGGTGTGGCAATACAGTAGTGAACTACTACAGATCAGTCCATAAAAGACATATGGGAACTTGGTCCCTTCAATCTTTGCTCTTCCTTGGTGTTACCATGCTATGAGCTACTTGCGAGTATCAACAAAAAGCTTAATACTTCTTCTCTTTCTCTCCATGTTTGTTGCATAACAAATCTCTATAGATTGCATCCTATTTTTCTTGAATCATAGCCATAGAGAGCATGCCCATATTCTCTTCAAAAAGACTCCCCCCCCCACCCTCCAAACAAAAGTATACATAAACTCTATGTATATAATCTTCCAAATGTCATGTTGAAAGTGTCTTCCACTCATTAAATCAAAGCATGAACCACATAAACATCGTAAGTAGCATAAAGAATACTGAGGTTTCACTAAGCATGTATTCCACTTGTTGAACCTCCTTGTCCAACCAACTGAAATAACTCAACTCCTCATGCAAAAAACAAAAAAATATCCACATGCATATAAGGAAAATTCTTGTAAAGACACTATTTCATCTACTAGATAGAATGCCATATGATAGTCGGCCCTCTAAACCTACACATATGTGCCACATACCTTATTTTTCAATAGGTTTGAGGTCTTCTTCTTTATCCAAAATGTCATCATTTTCATCTTCTTCAATACTATCATGTGTGCTTTCAGCTTGATGATTTAGTTCTTCATAGGTGTCAGATTTCCCTGTCTTGAAAATTTTGATTCATTTACTAGTTGTGGGTATCTTCAATGTAGTCCCATACAACTGAGTATGTGGCATTTTCAAAAGCATGCATTACAATATATGGACCAAGCCACCTCTTGGAGACTTTTTTGCTAGTAATGTGCTAATGATCTAAGTTGCTATCATACACAAGTACTGAGTCTCCCTCCTCTACAACTCTTGGCCTAGGCCTATGCCTTTTTTAAAACATGTCTTTCCACAACCAAGCTTCTTTCAATCTCTTCACTATAAGCTCTATGTATTGTAGTCTTCTTTCCAATTGACTATTGGTGAGAGCTAATAGTTCTTCCCAACTCATCCCCTCTTCCCATGGCAAGACGCTTCATGTAGTAGATACTTCTTCATGATTGGTTTGTATCCATACATCAAATCTATCAACATATATTATGTCACATCACTAAGAATAGTGTGATTAGCCCATGATGCATATGGAAGCAATCATGCCCACTCTCGAATTTTACCCTTATATACCTTTGCTAAGGCCTTAATAATTGGAGGATTCCCTCTTTCACTTTTACCATTTTTCTCTACATTATATGCTGAATTTAGTGCAAGTTTAATCCCCAACCTAGAGAAAAGGTCTCTAGCCTCATTAACATCAAGCTATCCTTTCTTAGCATTTTCATGACCCACACACCATTGTTGCTTGTCTTCACCATAAGTTAAATAATAATTGAGAATAAATTAAAGAGTGAACAAATATCATGAGACAAAAAACACCAAAATCTTGCACGACACAAGATTGGGTACAATCTCCTCCCATTCATAGATGAGCACCTCTCCCATGCATATTTTATAATATTAGAATAATATTTTGTGTCCAAAATACATTAAAAGCATTTGTTTTGTATTTCTAGCTTTTTTTAACTTTGCAAAGCTTGCTATTGTGCAAATAAATCAACTCGTGATGAGGGAATATGTTATTAATAAACAACTTAGCAGCTTGTGGAGCGTACATAGTCTTTTTGCAATGAATGAAATAAGCATATTTACATCTTCATGTAACGTCCCGCTTCCATGGGAAACCCCCCTATCGTCATCGACGATAGGTGGTGAGATGGGGGGGGGGGGGGGGGAGACATGACATGTGGCAATAATGAAAGACGGCGTGAAGACACCAATAGGGGAGGGAGCCGAGAAGGAGCACAATGAAGTAGATGAAGATGACGCAGTAGGAGAAGAGGACGATAACGCTCAGGAGACAGGCCTACCACCCCTCCAAACCACCTGTCCCAGTCCGCTACGACACTACCACCACTACTCCACCATGACCCTCCAATAATACCACCTCTCCCCCATTATATAAACCCACCCATTCACAATAAAGGAGGAGGGCCTGGACGCTGCAGGAAAAAGAGAAGAGAGAGAGAGAGAGAGAGAGAGAGAGTCTTTCTCTTCCCCTCCTTAGAGGGTGGCCACACGCACCTACTCCCCTTTTCCGTGAAACTATCCCCCATCACAATTTAATTCTCTTCCCAAATTGGGCCCGCTAATCAAGAAAAAGGTGCAGAAGGCTTGTGCTATTCACATCCAGGGAAGATGAAGATCGGGAATGGCCCCCAAGCAAAAAATATCACACACGAATGGCAATCCCACAACGAAGGCATCGAGCAAGGATATCACTGTCCATCCAACAATGGTACCAGTCGTAAGTAACATATTTCCAAATGGATAAATGCTTGCTTTGATTCTCGCATGAGATGCATTATACTTCGTAGTATGGCATACGAGAATAGGACATTAAAAAGGATAAACTACATTGCAGGTATTCCCAAGATTGAATTCCCCAAATGCGTGTATCAAGAGAAGTCAATTGTATTTAGGTGCTATGTGATGGATTCATAAACAACATATAAGGGTTTGAGCATTGTCAACTTCCCATCCTCGCAATAGTAGGTGTGTTTTCACTTCAAAGATATATGTTGCAACTTGCATGTGTGAAGGATTGCATGGCAAGCAACTTAGTCTAGAAGAGAATCATTTTGAAGTTCTAGACATTTTCCCAAGCTCTTGTTAATAGCTCATGTTTGATAGATTGGGAGTCTTGATGTTGTACATAGTTAACACAAATAGCGATCATAAGGATTAACAACTAAGATGCCCTGAGATCAGTCCGATAGCGACTATGTTTATCAATCCTATTCGGGGGTTGGAATAGATATAAAAAACTTCAGGCCTCAAAGGCAAGTAGAGAGCTCAAGGGGTTAGGAAAACCTGGGGCAAAGAAAAGACAAATGCTTTTATACTTGTTGGGAAGAAGGCTGGGTTATTGATCAATGTAAGTGACTAATAGAACTTATGACTTGTACAGTGGTTGAAACCTTAACATATGCCTTAGTTGAAAGAAGGGTGTGTTAAGAAAATTTTACATAGAATCGCTCCTAATTCCAAGGGAGAGAGCAAATACATGATGAAAAGGTTATTGCTACTATTCCTGCAATGTTTGGAAAATGATACCATTGTTTTTATTGATTGATCAAATTACGTCCTAAATGATTTTGCATTAAAATAATTGTGGGATGTGATTTGGATGATTATTTCAAGTTCTTGTGTTTAATGGTAAATGCATGGCAAGGGTCTGTGATGACAAGTTGCCATGGGAATAAAAGAATGTTTTCTTGGAATATGATATTAGGCTGATTGCCTTGATTGTACTTGATTCTTAATTGGATTAATTAAGGAAGGATATTTTGTGTGGGTGGATCATCTCCAAGGTCACACTGCTCACGGGCCGAAGGTCGAGTGGTGAAAAGGCCAACCACGAAAATTGTTTTTCGCTCCTAGGTCTCTTGGGGTCAATGGAGCTCTAGAAACCCCTTGCCTAGTTTGGAATGGAGTTGAAGACTGCCATGAGCCCAACATGTTTGTGGCACTGGAAGATCCTTTTCTAGATAATTGATGGAAATTATGGTGCCATGTGATTTGGACTGGGTACTTCTGTTGGATAGAAGGGATACATAATTTCTCCTGTATGGGCAAGAGGCAAAGATTAACTTGAAGATAAGTTAAGGGACTTGTTTGAACTTGTTTGTTAAATTGCTCTTATTTGTGTCCGTGCCATAAATTACATGAACGAACCCCATTTCCTAAAAGGCATGATTAAGGAAGCTGATTTTAAATTTCACACATAAATGTGATAGTACCTAATTAGATAACTAAAGAATGCCTATTGAGAAAAGCGGGTGGACGGAACTCACGATGGGTTTGTCCTACAGCAAGGTGGTTCTAGAGAACTGGGCACCTTCTCACAAGGTTTTACCAATGTTTGATCTTTATGTATTGTTAGGTTAGAACCCCGATTCATGCCGTTTTAGGGGACTGGAATGGGACTATGTCCTAAGGGTAGAGAGGTTGAGCAGCACATCCCTCTTGTTTCCCATTCTCTTTGAACCAAGTGCGGCGTGGGTCTACTTCGGCTTGGATATCTCTACGTAAAGTAGGATATCCAAGACCCATCGAAGCTAGAAGACTGTTAGGAGACCTTGTCCACTTGAAATCTAGATTTGAGGTTGATCCTAGTGGGTTCGACCGTAGACGTTTCATTGTGAGGCGGACTCGGGAGACCCTAGGCGACAAAACCCGTAACATTCCATGGGAGTGCCAGTGGTGACACTTAGAATTGTCTCTTGATGGACCGCAAAAAACGTGCTTGGACAGCTGATAGGCATGTTACACTTCTCATCGTCTCATGGGCTTGCATAAGCAAATTTATATGGCTTTCATAAGCAATGGGAAGTCTTTCTACATTAAATAGTGCCTATGTTGGGATAAGTCATGTAATTGAAGAAAGGGTGCATGGGTCAAAAGATATTTCAAAGTGTCAAAAGATTTTTATTAACTAGGGCTCTAATGAAAAATAATATTTTTGCATAGCAACATGGTCAACGAAAAAGCAATTAAAAAAAATCAAACAAATTTTGTATAAAACCTAGCTAATCATAAGAAAGATCCAACTTTATACACACTCTTGGGATTAGGCTAGTCTTTGATGGTCTAATTTTTCTTAGGATCATTAGTGATGACCTCAGTAAAAACTATATGATCCATGTTGGGACCAAAAATGGACCCGACAATGGCTCCAAGGCTTTAGATGGGCCTCCTACACTCACTTAAACAACCTCATAACCTTGTGGAGGAGTGTGTAGACACTACGAATTGATTTATCCAAAGAACACGTTTATAGATACCATCTCTAGATTATAGTCCAATGTGATACCCTTCCCGAGTCCAAGTAAAAGAAGTACCCAAACATAACGGTGACTAGCATCTCGTAGCACAAACAAAGGGATCACCTCCCTAGCTTATTGCTATGGCCTCATTAGAGCTCTCCTACACCCTAGGGATTAGCCCCAGGATGCACTTTCTCAACATAAAGCACATACGCAACATAGTCCTCTCTTTTAATAAAATGTTCTTGGAGATAATATAGTCCATACCACATCATTCCCCAAAGGAAACGATAAAACTAGACCTACAGTAGCTTAAGGGGTCCTCACACTCAATGTAGGATAAGCGCTAAAAATCAAGCACTATGCATAGAGGAGATAGTTCTCTTGATACCACATCTGAAAATCAGATGCAAGGTGAATGGTATATGTGCTAAAACATGTAAAATTTTAAATCAATGAGAGTGGGTGTATGCAAACAACCGTTTCATGATTTCACTCTAGCATGTTGCTTCATTACTAAGATAACATTAGAACACCTTGTGCTACTTCCCTTTTTAAGACTTAAATCAAATGAATCCTATGTGCTAGAATATGCAAAAAAACAAAATTTAAATGATATTTAACTCCCAAAATCCCATTCTCCCTATATTGCTTAAGATCTTGCATGTGATGGGTAGGTTAAAAGGGTATTTCATGTATATATTTGTATGTAAAAAGAGATAAAAACGCATAAAACATAAAAATGGGGGTGAATTGAGGTAACTCATCATCCTTTATCTTCATTCATGACATTTTATTTTATCTGATATGAATATAGTTTAATCACCCGGAACTAAGAAAAACATCATTTTTTTCCTTAAAACACACATTTTAGGTTTTAAAATTTTAATAACTCAAATGTACGGACACACATTCTAAATTTTATGATACACAACCCTCAAACACATTGCAACCAAGCCTCAAACAAGTTCTCATTGCATATAAACAAGATTTGCACCATGAATTATTAAAAAGAATCTAAATTTCTATTAAAAAGAGAATTACTGCCTTTTTTGAGTTTTGGATCTCAAGAATTGATTTTTCGGATAGTGATCGGGCCTACCATTGGTCTTAAATAGCATTGGTTATCACTCCTCAGTGTCGGCATGATCTCATATCAATGTGGTTCAAGTCGAACAATGCATCTTCATCCTGATCTCTTTCAAAGAATACTTGCATCAACTACCCTCAAGAGAAGAGAGAAAGATTGATTTTTAATCTCCATGATTAGACCACCATCTTTGAAGCCAAGATGAGGGATGGAAAATGAAAAAATTAAGGATCATGATAAAGCAATCAAATCATAGCCTTGCTTTTGATCTCCATAGTCCCCCCATCAAAATCACATTGCCCCTGTCCAAGGAGGCCTTTTTTTTAATGCAACTGAAAATCGAGCCCCCCTCCCCATTCAAAAATTTATTAGGCCTCAAGGCCCAAAAGGGCACAACCCTTCACGTAGTTGAAGTCATTTTTACACTCACTTTTGGTCCTTCATGCCTGGCCTTTGGCTACTCTTGCATCTAGTATCTGATTTGAAGTCTATTAATTTCTATCTAAGTGTCTTGGGATCCCACATTGCTTGGAACTTGATCCACTTCATTTTAACACCTATTAAATTTTTTAAAAATTTGATACTACTATGAAGTCCATCTTCAAAAGTGATTTTAAATCCTGTCTTTCACAACTACTTAAAATTGTCGAATTTGCATCCCGTCGCTTCCCACGAACTTTAAATTCCACCTCAAATTGACAAAAATGGGCATATTTTTGCCTTCTTTCGGGTCGTAGAACCCAATTCTCATTGGAAAACACACAGGATAGGATTACTCAACCCGTCGAATCCATAAACTGATATGCAAATACAAAAACTATAAAGAGCATCAAGTTGCTACAAGGAAGATGCACAACAAAACACAAGCACAATTCTCACCCTATCCCCTGACCAAATCAAGGCTTGAAGATCCACAAGGGATAAGTCAACCATAATCAGACAGAGATCCAGAGCTAGTGGCTAACCAACTGCTCCAATGTAGACCTACTAAAAAGAACTATCAAAAGAACTCATCCTTAGTGGTGGTCTGATCTACCTATCTAACCAAAGACAACTGGACTAGGCACTCCTACTAGGTGATGATTGCTATAGCTTGGTCTATTATTTGTAAATACTTTTGATTTATCACTTTGTTTATACTTCACAACTTGATACTCAAGTGTATAAAAAGAAGGGAGTTGATTGTATTGTGACCCAAGGAGAATAGGGCATCAGTCGTTGCCGTATGTCCTGTCCTGGCATCCAAGAATCTACCAAGCTCTTACAAGGTCACACTAAATCCTTTTTCATCCGCTCACTTTTATTTTCACTCCAACAATCCCTATTTATTTTTTGGCTAAATGTCACCCCTAAGAAGATAAGACATCGGCCTCAGGTGTGACTTGTCTCTCCATGAACCTACCAAGCCTTTACAAGGCAATGATTATCTGCTCTTAGTATTTTTATTTCTTTTCTTTTCTTTTACTAGGGGTTAGAACCCCTTTTTACACACCTCTATATATTAGATTTGTCCAAAGGTACTTATCATTTTCAGTCTTTATTTTTGATTGGCTTCTCTAGTTGTCTCGCAACGAACAGAAGCTCCTAGAAACAACTGCCTAGTAGGCTAGCAAGATAGGGTCACTAAAGGACTACTCTCAAAACAAATCTTTAAATGCCAAACAACGCCTTTACAAGAGACAGATAATAGCTCAAACCTTCCCCAAATATACCAAACCAAACCTTAGGACTTCTTGCCTTGACTTGCCAACCCCCAAAAAATAAAACTCTCCACAAACACATATACATTCAGAGTAAGGTGTAAAAAGCTCGCAAAGAAATGACATCACCTGGACTTGGCTCGAAGAAGCTTCTGTGCAGCAAAAGGCTCGCTCTGGATACTTCTTCAAATTTAATTAGTACATCACTATGATAAGAAACCATTAATTGCACCAAACAAATACATGGCCCTCTTGGCCTAAGGAAATCAAATATTGAATCCAATAGGAACTGCCCTCTTGGCCTAATGAAAATAGAGCTATAAGCACACCATACATCATCCTATTGTGAAAAAAAACCCCTTGGTCCCCACATAAATCATAGTGAAATACATCACTAGACTAAGGGAGATGGGTTGCTTAGGCCTTGCAGTAAATGCATCAAGTTATTATCTAGGCCCCTTACATAAATGACAACGAGTGTTTGACAAATATATCATTGCACAATCCTATGCATCCATGAAAGGATAGGAAGATGGTCGATCCCTACCAAGCTTATCACTTATACTTACCATCGGCGACCATAACAAGACATGTCAGCAACAAAGAATCCCCATAGTAGTCCAAGCCTAATAAGATTAGGCAATTCTAATGACCCCTTAGAACCATAGTTGAGAAATACATCCTCAATAGAGGAAAAATTTTCTAGTGAATCTGCAAAGTGATTCCACTGGCAAGGAACCATCATAGTTGACAAGTCACTACCTCAAAGATCTAAAGTATATCCAAAGCTACACAATGACAGGTCTAGAGAATGGGATCCCTCACACTATAAGTCCATTCAATTAGTTGATCACTAATTGCAAGCCACCTTTCACCAATAACTAGTGGATACCACTAGGTTCGTGTCGTAGCACGTAGGGTTGAAGCTCACCATAGGGGTTTAGCAAGAGAAGAATGTATGGGGGTTCAAGAGCAGAGACTCTAGAGATGGTAGAGATAAGAGAAGGGTTGAAGGTTTCAAGCCAAGTTCTTGAAGATAAGAGACAACAGGGTGAAGGTAGATTCAGGGAGAGGAGCAGATGGAAGAGAAGGGGTTCGAAGAAATTGAAGACGTAGAAGAATACTCCCAAAAAGAAATAGAAAATGAAGAAGAATACTAATAGAGATAAAGCCTGTCAATTTCTTTCAACATGATAAGAAGATATAACTCTAATAGACAAAAATGTGTATAAAATAATACCTTCCTCTATGCTTCTCAGATCACCAATCTGATGCTTCCATTAGCTTCGAAAGGGGAGTAAAATACTAGCACACCTACATTAGGGGAGTTTTGAGGTCTCGAAAATGCCCTGTAAGAGATCCTAGAGAGAGAAAACAATTTACGAAATAAAATCATTTTATAAAAATTTTAAAAGGTTTATATTTTGGTAAGTTAAAATATCAAAATTCGTTAATAAGTCATTGTCGTGATATTCTCGTGGTCACATCAAACCTAGAAATCTAGGTCGCCATAAAGTTGGCAAGGTTGTCATAATGAAGATCTTACCTCTCCTCATTAAAGTGAAAAGTAATATTCAATTTGAATTTTGGTGGATACTCGATTGCCTCCCTCCATCGTTTCTCTCTTCTTTTTTTCTCCTCCTTATTAGTCTCTTCTTTGTTTTCGTTCTTGCTTCTAATCATATCCTTAGCTATGGATCAATCACCCAATGATCTCTGTAACTCAGCTATGGATCAATCATCTAATGATCTCTGTAGCTCTCATAAAAGACCTCTCTATCATCTTCATATTGAGTTGGACAGTGAGTATGAACCGATAAGAAAGAGAACAAAATCTATCACGGTTACAGAGTCTATGAAACATATACTGAGGTTTGAAGGAAAGAAGAATATTGATCTTTGGTTAGATGGAAAGCTATATCCCAAAGATCCTAGCAGAAATAGCACTCCTCCTTTCTATAATAGCTCGTCATTAATGAGGTTTATTGGTGATGGCTACAATGGATTTTTAGGTTATACACTTAATCTTGTTGCAGAAAAGGATATCCTTGGACTAGAGAATCATCTTTTGATGAAACACAATATAGAGTTGTTGCAGAAGCTAGAGGATTGTCAACAAAAAATTCATTCATTGGAAAAGCGTATCAACAAAAGCAAACTTTATTAGGCCTTCAAAATCGACAAAGAGCTCTTAAAAATATTGAGAATCTCAAACGAGGAGGAGGAGGCTGTGGTAAAAGAATCCAAGCAGCAAGGTATATTTTTTTTCACTTGAAAGATCTTAAATATGGCTTTATTTAAACTACTTGCATTGATTTGTGATGTTAATTTTGCTTAGATCTCTTCTACAACCAAATGCAAGCGAAAGAGATTCTTTAAAAGCAGCTTAGTTTTATTATCATCTTCTTCCTTTAGTAGTTTCAAAGGATATTTTGGAGAAGAAGAAATTTAAAAAGGCAAAGAAACAATGCTTGGAGTCATTTGTGAAGGATCATTCTTTGGATTCTGAGTTACTATAAAAGACACTGGATAGTATTGGTATCAGTCGAGATGCTTATATGCAACTTTTCCAGCTTTTACAATCAAATATGAAGCAAGGACAGGTACACAATTGCATACTTCTGAAACCATTTGTGGTTAGGACTATCAGACAGAGAGTTAATAACAAAGTGATGGAGATTCTAGGTGAGCCTTTTCATATCAAGGCTAGCTTCAAGGGCAAGAAAAAGGAGGTTACATTCAATGAATTTAACAATATTTTCCTTGACTTGCCCACCCTACAATGCTTAATGATCAAATTTTATGACTTGTTAGTATAGCAGAGGCACAGGGAGTGGCTAGATTTGTGATTAAACTTGATGAAAGTGAGATTCTGAAATGTAAAAAATTGGAGAGAATCTCTATCACCTTGATGAATAGAGCACTTTCGTCAGGTCATTGCAATCACTCAACATCATTTAGTGTTCAATCTGAATATAACATCTGGTGGCTAGGAGCATTTGAGGTAGATACTGAGAATTTTGATATACTATATTGGGTTTTTCATCAAACATCAATACCTAATGTTATTCAAAGGCAACAAGCAGGAGAAGAGCTATTTGTTGAAGGATTAGGGAACTACAGGATTGAGTGGCACATAGCTGGTGACCTAAAGACACTCAAATGTATGTATAATGTATCAAAGGGAGCTAACTCGAGATCTCCTTGCTTATACTGCATGTCACCAGTTGTAGAGTTAAACTCAAGCAATTGGAATAGAGCTCCCTCTAGGCACAATAAGGATCCACAGTTTAAACCAGTCTTGGACATTCCTTTAGCGAATGCCCATATTTGTACACTTCATGCACTTTGCAGGATAATCGAAAAGCTTGTTCATCTCTATATAGGATTTTCATGGAAGTTGAAGCCATTATCAACTAGAACAGATGCTATAATAAAGGTTGAAAAAGTTCTCTCTGCAATTGGTTTGCATGATGGCAATGTTGTTATTGAACCAGATCTTCAAAAGTCTAAGGATGGTAATTGTGTCCCAAAAAAACCATCTATTGGTGGAGTGAAGGCTAGAAGGTTTCTAGGCTTTCATGGGAGACTTGGCAAGATAAACTCGAGAAATGGTGGCTCAACTATTAAATTTAATCAGTGGAAATCCCTACATAATGCAGTTAAGGATCACACTGATAATTGACAAGCTCGAAATAGAAAAGATAAAGTTTGGGAAACACTAGACAAAGTGTTTTTTTATTGTGATAAGACTGAATGGAATGATGATGATCTCAAAGACTTTAAAAACCAATTGAACCTTTTCAAAAAGGCGATGACAGAAGCTTGGGGTGATCAACACTTTACTCACTATATGGTAAGAAGTTTGTATATGTTTGTTTCTTCATTGTCGAACTCATATAATGTTTTTTAATAACTTTCTTTATTTGTTGACTATGCAGCATATTCTATACACCCATGCTCCATACTTTATTATACAATATGGATCTCTATCTATCTGGTCAACCCAAGGTATGGAAAAATCACATTATCAAGCAAGAACAAAATATTTCAGACATACAAGACATGGAGGTGGAAGACACAAAGCCAACAGTTTATTAGAGGTCTTTCAATGGTTCTATCGACAAACTTGGCATAAATTCAAGCTTAAAGATACAACCACATCAAGCAATACATCATCTTTAGCAAGGACTATACAAATTGTTACCCAAAGAAGAAAATATAGATATTTAAATTCTTGCGCAAAGCAAAGATTTACAGAATGGTTACAAACCAAACAAAGAGTTGGGAAAAGATGGGTTTCAAGAAACCCTTAATCTTTGGCATCTTCTAGTCTGATTGTGTTGCAGAAGAGTCCTTAGTTTCAGGCACCTCAACAGGGCCTTCAGAGGAGTCCTTGGTTTCAGGTAGCTCGACAGGGCCTCTAGAGGAATCTTTTGTTTCATCCCACTCAATAAGACCTCTGTATTTCAAAAACTCTTGTTTTCGATAGCCTGGAAGAAGCTTCAAATTCTTACTATCTCCTACATAAGAGAGCAAATAGGAGCCAAGAACTCCAAAATATCCAGCTCTAGATCCACTGTATCTAGGCATAAAGCCAAAAAATCTTATGGCTTCTTCCTTCTCCACCAAAATGATCTTGTCCAAACCTCTGCTAAAAACTTGAGATCCAATTACCTTTGAGATAGCTCTCAAAGCCATCATTGGTAGACTTGGAGAGCTTGACAATCTACTATGATATATTACAATTGTTTGATTGTTTAAGTTTCCAATATAATGGCCAAGACTTTGATTTTTTCCAAGCTTCATTAGCCTAGAGCCCTTGGCCCTTCCAAGAAAGTTGTCTAGATCTTCAATCTCAATCTAATGTAAGGCTATAGAGCTATCTTGGAAATTCTCTCCCTCAACATCAAGACTTGCTAGTGGTTCTTGTTCATAACCTATAAAATTCATGTCATTTTTGCCCAAAGCTGCAAGGATTGCTAAGCAATAATCTTCTCTAAGATAAAAAAGATGTTGAATATCATTTAGCAACACATATCTCTTCTTGTTGATAAGATAAGTGGGAAATGTTGGAACACAGGCAAGAGGACCTTCTTCATCAACCTGTGCACTTGGCTCAATCTCCTTTTCTTCCACCATTGTGATATTGTCACTCTTGAATAAACCTACATCAAAACCTTGGACAAGTTGATTCTCAACATCTTCTTGGAACATCTCCTCCTTCTCTTCGACCTCCTTGTCCATACTTGCAATATCCTCTAGCTTTCTCTGTTGGTCTATATCTAGAGAAGAATTTTCCATGTACTGAAGATACACAATAAATCCAACGTCCTTGTGGATTAGAAGGCATTGGTGTTGGTACCTGTGGAAAGGGCAACATGTTTCTTTCTTTCTGAATTCCACATCAATGAGGTTGAACCTGCCTAGCAAAGTTGACCTGGATGTATTGGTGGCTCCCATGACATCACTATAATGAACAAATCCATTGACTTCCAAACCTTGCACGTGTCTATCATAAAAACATATGTACTCCTTAAGTTTATCATCAAGATCCTCCAATAACTCCTTCAAATCAAAAGGAACATTGAAAATTTCCCTGATATAGCAAAACTTGGACCAGTGGTGTGTAAAAAATCAAAGAGCCTATCATCAGATGTCTCAATTATCTCCTCCTCATCCATTCCTTCCAGAGATAGCTTCCTCTTTGTCATCTTGACCAGAAAAATATCTATCCCTGAAAAAAAAAAAGCAGAATAGAACCAATATCCAATAAAACAAGATGGAACCATGGAAAGAGGCCCCAAAATTGATTTTCCAAGACAAAAAAATAGAAAAAGGAGATTTTTTTTAGTTGATCGGTGAAACGCGAAAATTCAAGTGTGTAAGGCAAATGCCTGTGAAGGAATCGGGTTTCATCGGACACTAGCTTGAAGACAAAAATTATTCTAATATGTGGCCGGTGAAACACGATACTTAGCAAAATATCATCAACAGAGACATTGTTTCGCGTTTCACTGGTCAAAAATTGCAAATGAAGAAAAGAAACATGAACAATAAATAAATTCTATGGAAACACACAAATTGATGATAAAATTATTTTTGGAAAAGCTATGCTGCTTTTAAAAGATAGAAAGCACATAACATCTCTAATTGTTCAAGTGTTATAAAACATTCTTTCTATATTAATCAAATTTATTTTGTTAAAATGCTTGTAAAAAAAAAAAATTGTTACCTATCAAAGATTGTTGAACTGCTCTCCACACAGGAAACAAAGACCTTGAAGGGAAGTCGAGACGAAATTTTGGCAGAGAAGAAGACAATATCGGAGAAATGGCTTTGAAATGCTTTTATATCGACCGTTAAGCATGTGGTGATAGTTCCAACGAAAAAGTTTATGTAATAATGGAAAAATACATGTACACGTGTCTGACTTAACACAGCGTATTAAACTCCTCAGAAGACGTGCGCACTCTCTTTTTCCAAAAATACGTCACAGGTGTGTTAAATAACCCTTTTCCAAGTAAAAAGAAAATTCCGGTAAGCGAGAGTACGTCAACGTGTGTTATTAACACTTTGCGAAGAACGTTGAGTCCATGCAAATTCACCGCCTTCACCTTTCATCGCATTTCATCGCTACTCCATCTTTGTTTTTGGTGTTCCTTCCAGTCTCCAAGCATTTCCTTCCAATCTCCAAGCATTTCACTGCTTCCCCAACAAAGCAAACCTTCGAGCATATTGTCATCTTTAGGCTGAGATTGTAAAGAACAACCTAAAAAGAAGGTATGGTTTCTGCATCTTGCTTTTCAATAACAGGCTCCATTCAATGCATTGTTTTGATACTTTTCCTTAATCCTTTATGTTATTATTAGCTTATGACCACTACAAAAGAATTTTTTCCACAGTGAAAGCATTCCTTAATATTGTGGATATTTAAGGAAATCTTCAAATTTCCTCCCTAATTCTGTGGATATTTTATGTAATCTTAAAAGCTTTCCTTGGATCAAAGCTCTTTTTTCTTGGTTTTATCAATTTTTATGCTATTCATGAGCTGTCCGGTGAAACGTGAAAATAAGGTACTTCAAGCAGGTTTCCTGGCTTAAATTCGCGTTTCACTGGACACAATGGATAACAAGTCCGGTGAAATGCGAAAAGAAGCAGCTGCAAGGAGGCACCTTGCTTGACACTCGTGTTTCACTAGATAGCTCGAGAAAAATTCAGCTGATACGCGAAAACGCCATGCAGCATAGATAACTCTTGTCTGGGACTTGCGTTTCGCTTTACATGTTGGAGAAGAAGTAACATATGGTTTTTTGGCAAGGAGGCACCTTGCTTGACACTCGCGTTTCACTAGATAGCTCGAGAAAAATTCAGTTGATACGCGAAAATGCCATGCAGCATAGATAACTCTTGTCTGGGACTTGCGTTTCGCTTTACATGTTGGAGAAGAAGTAACATATGGTTTTTTGGCAGATGGCTAGGACTAAGGCAACAGCATGAAAAGAGAAGATTGATCCTAGGGATTTAGCATCAAAGATTCATCAGTCTTCAAAGCCTCAGAAGCTCTCTAGAAAGTCAAAGCCAAGGAAAAAGTTTTCTCAAAATGTCAGGTGTCTAAGGGAGATTAGGAAGGCAGTAAATGCTCTTGACAATGCAATTCTAAAGTTGTCTTTTCAAAGGCTTGTCAGGGAAATTTGTGATAGATATAGTTTGGATAGTTTCAGATGGACAACAACAGCTCTTAATTGTATACAAGAAGCCACAGAGGATTTTCTAATTGAGTTTTTTCAAGATGCCTGCATTTGTGTTGCTCATGCTCATAGGCTCACACTCATGGACAAGGACATGGTAATTCTTAGGAGGCTAAGATATAGATTTTCAAAGGTCCTTGAGCCAATTCCCCTCACTGATATGAAGACATTTAATATCCTTAATGTGCCCCTAGCTAGAAGAAAGAAAGATGATTCTGGTGTTAGGGTTGAGGATGTCACCCATGAGAAGGATACAAGGCAACATGAAAAAGAGGAGAAGGCTAAAGAGGAACAAGCAGATAAATGGAGAGAGTATAGGAGGCAAAGGGTTGAAGAAAGGGAAATAGAGCAACTAGAGTCCTTTGAAAATGAGCTAGCCACCCTTCTTGAAGCAGCTAATCCAAAAGGATTCAGTGTGTTTTGTTTCTTACCTGGTGACTTAGGCAAAAGAACTGAGGTTATCTCCTTTGATGCTGCATGTGTTCAGATTCTTAAGGATAAAAGAAGAGAAGTAAATGACAGTCTTATTCTTGCTGGCCTAAGGTATGTCCATCCATAATTACTTATACTTTTTGATATTTTTTTAGCAATAAGATTTTTCTTGTTTATACTCACTATTTCTATGCCTTTTCTAAGTGTATAATGCATGAGTTTCCTTTGGATATACAACAAAAAATTGAGGTTTTTGATCCATCTATCTCATTCTTTATGAGGAATGAGCTTGATACAAGTTTTATTGAGCACTGGCTCAATTTGATTGACTTCGATACTTTGGAGCTGCTTATAATTCCATATAATGAAAAGTAAGTGATTCAATATTCTATTAGAGTTTTTGAGATTTTATCCTACTAATTTGTTGAGATATGATTGCTTTTAGTTCTCATTGGAGCTTGATTACAATAGACCTTGTGGATAAGTAATGCTTTTTAATCAACTCTATGAAAGGAAGCCATGGAAATGCTAAATTGTAAGTTATATTATCCAAGGGCTCCTTGATATTTCAATTCTTTTTTTTGTAAGTACTCTAAATTTCAACATATTTTATATACAGAGGTGCCAAAAGATTAATTGAAGAGCTAGAGAAAAGACCCCCTATGCCATCTGATTTTCTTGCAACAATGCAATATAGACAAGTTGCGGTAAGTTATTCATTAAAATAATTGAAACATGAGTTTATTCTATAAACTACCATTCGTCCTCTTTATAGTTTTACTTTGTGTTGGTGGTTGCAGTGTCCCCATCAGGATGATAGCCATTCTTGTGGGCTGGAGGGTGATTGCAAATGCTAGAAGAATGGTTAACTGTTTATCTTAATGATGATAAACATGTAAAGGTAATATGAAAGATGCTAAAGTTTAAGATAGATATTAATTTCAAATAGTCCATTGATGATAAAAATATAGTCTATTGTAAGAACAATAATGAACTAAAACTCTTTTTTCTATAAATGTGACAGTTTTCGAAGGATTGCTATACATCTGAGCATGTTTGGTACATCAGAGCAAAGCTCTTGAAGTATATAATGGTCAATTGTATACAACCAACAACAGAGATTGGTGGGGATTTGCACCATGAAGGAGATGCGGTGCCTATAACCACGGAAGGCAAATCCACAGCTTCAACACCTTCTATACCCAAGACATCAAAGAAAGGCAAAAGGACACCTAGAAAGGATAGTTCTCCAAAAAAGAAATAGCTTTGCCATATCGCCTTGTAGGCCTTCATATATAGAAATTTGCCTTCATCCCTTGTATATCTCATAGAGATGGCAGATAGACATCTGCTATAAAATTTGTACATGTATTTTATATTGATAGTAAAGATATCTTTTCTTGAATGTCATTGCAGTGTATTTTATTTTCTCTCCTTTTCGATATCTGCAAAAAATAAATGACAAATGTTTGTTAGTTAGAAAGTGAGATCTTGATATACATCTAAGTAGATATAATATGATGTGAAAACTTACTCGTTTCTTGTCAAGTTGGAATACAAAGGAGCATGGTAGTTCAATGTCTTCATTTTGTAAATCCATCCTCACTTGATGTAGCGTACATGATTTTCTGATCTTTAAGATTGCAATAATATCCTCGTTGAACCAAATATCAAGATCCACTATAGGATCCTTGCTGAAATCATTAAGATTCTGGTCTAAAGCAACTAGACTACTACCAACAAAATGCCATCGACTATAGTAAAAGCTAAGGATAAAATTTTGAGTAGCAATCATATATTTACAAGCTATAGAGTCTTGATCTATCTTACATATAATTTTTCCTTCTGTCCTTGTATCCCATCCTTCATCAACAAATTGTATGATATGATCATATGTTAGTCTCTTCACTGAAAGCATGGTTTTTGTTATTCTTATCTCCATATTAGAGAAGAAATCAATAAATATATTAATAGGCATAAATAAAGTAACTTTGCTTAGCCTACTTGAGATATTAGATTTTAGTGCTTTCTGGATCTCAGAAAATATCTTACATCTATAGCCCTCACTAGTAGCTGGACTTGGCAAAGGCCATTCAAAGCTTGAAAAATCTGGCAAAGGAAGGAGTTTTATTGATCCCCATTGGCAAGCCGCATAGGAATAACATAAGAATGGTCATAAAAGAATATTCCATTCTCTGCAAGCTCTATCTTCTTTCTACCTCTATACATTTCTTCTCCAATTGAACCATGTATAACATCAATAACATTAATAATAGATTCCACTGGTTGCCATTCCTCAAGATTAGAGGGATAGCATCTACAAGACAAACAAATAGTATAATGGAAAAACCTAAACCATGTTTAAGAAAGAAAAAACTTTAAGAATCAAATTCTTACAATTTGGTCTATGCATTGGAAGCTTTGAAGATCCAGGTTTCAAACACAGCTCTCTATGCATGAACACATGTTGCACTAGTACCTCTTTGATACTATTCTTATTTGCTCCAAGCTTAAAATCTCGGATTTTGCCCTTCCAAGCAGAGATAAACGAGCTCTCATGTCTTTGCCTTTTTCCACGTTTTGCTTGTTGCATGGTGATCCAACTATCTTTGCTAATGATAGTAGGAATCCATCTTCCATCAGTTTGGAATGAGTTAAACACTGATATGGATGTGTTTTTGGATGCCTTGTTGAAGGTCGAATTTCTGTATCCATGGTAGAAGAGAGAGATACATGCACAGAGAGAGAGAGAGAGAGAGAGAGAGAGAGAGAGAGAGAGAGAGAGAGAGAGAGAGAGAGAGAGAGAGAGAGAGAGAGAGAGAGAGAGAGAGAGAGAGAGAGAGAGAGAGAGAGAGAGAGAGGACTAGGCTATCATAACGGAGGGAAAAACAATAGAGGAATAAAAGAAAGGAGGGAAAAAACTAAGCGCCATGCTTTTCACCAATTTGAATTTCGATTACATCAGTCATTATCATTAATCTAGAAACATCATTAAATAAAAGTAGCCGAGACTCTATGCCATTAATGCAAGAGATGTCATAATCACGAATATAAGAGACTAAAAATACATAATAAAAATACAAATTCGTAATATTATTATATTTATATATTTTTGTAAAATAAATTTTTACTTTTTTTTAAATAGAAGTTCCGTTACGGAGGCTTTGCTCTTATTGGTTTAGAGCACTCTCTCTCCACATCCTAAAAGGCATTTTCGAGACCTCAAAACTCCCCTAATGGCTAGAATTCTACCAGATCACTCCTTCTTCATCTCCCCCTTCGGAGTGTTGTTCACTGCCTGAAAATAGCGATTGCGCATCGCACGATTTCATCAATCTCTCTTTTTACATAAAATCCTTTCAAATTGGCTGAAAGCTACATGCTTTCTTTTACATGTCATCCTAATCTAGAAGTTGTCTATAGTTTTATGGATTTTTACAAGAGATAATATCTAGAATATCAAAAATTGGCTAAAAACTTGTCCAAAAAAATCTAATATTTTGAACCATAGACACTAACACTAATGCGTAAAGTGGCATTGGCTCTCTAAATCTAAAAGGAAGGCACACTCTAGTTTTTTTTAACACGGTTTCTACCCCCTCCTAACTTGCACATCCTTTGGCATGTGCCAAAGTCTTACGGATTTGAAGTGTCAGAAAGAGTATCTTCTACCATGTCAATGTCTTCATCTTCTGCCTCTTCTTCTTCCTTTATGTCTTCATGCTCATATGTTGAACTTTCTCTTCATTTAAAGAGCTTGACTCTTTTTCTAGCTATGTGTATCTTTATGCTAATCCCATCCAATTCAGCCAATGAATATGTGGCATTGTCATGAATGACCTTTACCACATACGGGCCAAACCAACACTTTACCATCTTCCTAGAAGCACTGTATTGATTGTCTAGGCTGCTGTCATAGATAAGAACCCAGTCATTTTCTTGAATTGCTCTTGGCCGAAGTCGATGTCACTTATCAACTCTTCTTTTGTTCTTTAGTCTTGTTGTCTTTAGCTTCTCAATAGTTGCTTGAACATCTTCAGGCCTTCTTTCTAGCTGCCATATGCGCAAAGTCAGCAACTCTTCTCTATTGATGCCTTCCCCTCAAGGTAGAAGACTCCATATGAGAATAGATTCTTTAATTGGCATAATTGGTTATTGTCTATGCATAAGTTCAGTTGGCATATAGCCAGTCTGAAGTGTGAGTAGTCTAGTCAGGCCATAATGCAAAAGGTAGTATTTTAGGCCATTCTTTGATCTTTCCTTTACCAGACTTTGTTAGAGCTTTGAGAATAGGTTGATGACCTCTCTCACTCTTTCCATTGCCTTCAAGATTGTAGGCTGATGCCAAAGCCAACTTGATACCCAATTGAGCAAAGAAGTTGCGTGCCTCATCAACATCTAATTCTCCTCTATCTGCAGTTACTTTACCCACACAACCATATCTGCAAAACACATCTTCAAGCAAAAAATGACAAACAGCTTCAGTGGTCTTGGTTGTTAAGGCTTTGCCTTCAACTTGATTGGTTAGATCCTCTCTTGTAAGCACTAAATTCCGCATATTCCATATTCCTGTAGGCATGGTTACAAGATCAATAACCCATCTATAATGTATAGACAAGGGATAAGTCAGTTATAACCTATCTTGATCCTTGACCATAGAATACATCAGACGCACATAACAGGTTTCAACAAAATGTTCTATGTCTCGATACATGTTTTCCCACCAATATTTTTTTTTTGACTTTATTAAAGGTTCCCCATATGCCTCTATGACCAGCCCACATGCTTTCATGAGATTCCTTCATTACATGTTGCAATGTTTTGTTACCTAAAACTCAGACATGCGCTCCTTTCTTCTTCTTTGTGTGCTTCCATAGATGTCATTCTTTAAGAAAAAATCCATAAGCTTTCCTCTTGATATGCTTGAACTCCTCATCAGTCCAAGTTTCCTTCTTCTTCATTGTGGTCAAATATTGACCGATCTTCATCCAATCTTCTTCATAATGTTCTTCAAGGAAATGAACTAGAACTTGAGCAATGCAATGAGCATGATGGCTTCTAGTTGACCACCCTGTTGTTTTCAGCTTTGGACCAGTATATGCAGTAATTGAAAATGTATTTTCAGCAGCCATGGAATGAAATTCAGCAAGTATAGATTCTTCAGCTTGATCTTTTTCCATCAGCTCTTCTTCATTGTCATATCTTGCACATGATAGCATGTCAGCAACTCGATTCACCTTTCTTGCAATATGCTTTAATTTGGGGTTGAGAGATTTAATATATGTAATTCATCTTAGCATAGCAATGTCGGGTGTAGAGCATTGGCAATCATGCCCAAGAATGGAAGACAATTAGTTTCTACCACTACGAAAGTACCTATAAAGTATTCATGATCACACTTTAATGCTGTTACAACTCCCCACAATTCCCTTTTTACTTGTGTATACCTTCTTTGACATTGATTGAGAACTTTTGCTCCAAAACAAATTGCATACTTGTTACCTTCAAGATCCTCTTGGCCAACAGCCCATCCTATAATCTCAATGGGACTTGTATCCACATTAAGGATGATGGGTTGACCATTTGAATAATTAGCCCTTTTGAGAGTGGGGGTTGAAATTAACAGCTTCTTTAATTTACGCATAGTGAGAGTATGCTCATTACCCCCAGAGAATCTTTGGCGTTTTCTTAATAATCGATAAAGATTTTTGGCTACATAAGCAAATGTGGTATTCAGATGAGATAGAATACACATGCCCCAAGAAATCTTCTTACTTCTGAAACATTTGTGCATTTTTCTTGCATCCTGTTGATGGCATCTATCTTGATTGGCAAAGGTTTGCTTCCATAGGGGCCACATAGATGACGGACCACTATGACTTCTTCTACTCCAAAAATCGATTTAGCTCCAGAAAGGGTAAGATGTACCTCTTCTGGCCTTGTTAAAATCTTATCACAATCATGAATATGGTTAACTACAAATATCCTATAGCCATCTTGTCAAGCTCCTCATTCTTTTCATTGACTTCACATCCCTTGATAGGTAAGAAATGGAAGAGTAAGTTGTGGAATAAAGTCCCTTAAGACTTTGTGCATGGCATTCATCATATGGGCTACAAAGTTTGTTGTACCTTGTGGTAGAGTGCACATGCGGACCAATCCAAGAGGTGTCTTCATTATTGTGGTAATGTCTCGGCTTTCTAATGAAAGCTAAAATTGGCCATATCCTCAATATAGGTCGCCCATAGAATAAATTGCTCTACCTGCAAAAGCTTCAGCAAACTCGTCAACAATTGGACCAGAACCAACATTTCGGATTGTGGCACGATTAATAGGCTGTAGATCTTGAATGAATCGTAAAGATCCATTTTTATTGGGCATAGTAAACCATTGGTTTGAGTAAGATGCTGATGAAGGTTCTAAAATCTTCATTCTAATATTCTCATTTAGAAGTTCCAATAATTTGGGAAAATGTGCCCTTGGAACGGGAATGGGCTTGAGGTTCCAATGCATGTGTGGGACCATAAAAATAACCATAGGAGCCACAATATTTGGATCCACACAGCCTATTTCACTTGGTTGAAATGCAAACGATTTTCCATGTTTCATTAGCATTTGCATAAAAAAGTGTTTTTCAGCTGGTAAAAGGAAAGAATTTTCACCTATTTTGAGCTCTTTTACAGATTCATATGTGAACTTGTGACCAATGTTGGAAGGATCACAAAGACTTGGCTAATTCGCTACCCTATCAGCTAGCCCTTCACTTTCAGGAGGTAGTGGAACTGCCACAGGCTTGACTTTCTTATTCATTGTCTTGTATTTTTTCTCCACTTGCACTTCCGCCTTGTTGAGTAAATGAATGTCTTCCTACTCAACAAATTCTTGAATTGCTTGATAAAAATCCAATGTATATACTTCTATGGACTGATTTTGAGCATGATTTTCTATATGAGTAGCTGCATATATTTCACCCAATGTGTCAGTAGTAATCAATCCCAAAAAAATACCCAAAATATCTTGATTTTCAGCCATCATGTCATAAGTTTTCAACTCCCTTTTTACATGATATAGGTATTTTCTTTCAGCTTTAGTCATGGTTGGAAGAGACTTATAACAACCCATACTATTGGATGTACATACATACAAATTTGCTAGAGACACAGTTTCTGTAGCATAAGGAGATTCAATCTTTTTATATGATGCACTACCATAGCCTCCTTTTATAATAGTGCAGCCGGAAAACCCTTGAATTCTTGGGCATTATGAGGCACAAGATAATCATGCAGTTGATCTCTGTTTCGATGATGGTTAACACACACAGTAAGAAATTGGACAGCTTGTTCATTATCCTTGCTTTGGATTTGAGCATAGGAAGAACCATCATCAAGAGCTTTTGTTTTCAAGTGGGCTTCAGAAATGTAAGGTTGCCCAAGAATGAAAGGGTAACTACAAGAGTCTTGAACAAAAAAGTGAAAATTGTCTTTTATGTATCCAATAGTTACCTGCACATTATGACATGTAGCATATAACTCTCTAGAAGATTTTTTTGCAGCTCTCATTCACCAACCTAGATCAACATCTATGGGCCATCTGCCACTTTCATTGAGACTCCTTGCCATGCTGTTTATCTCCGAGCCATGGTCTAAGAGTGCAATACATGGTGTTTCTTTTTCTCCAATTTTGACGACTATCTCCGTTGTTGCTCTTGCCCAATGCGTATGGGATTAGTGACTACTTGGAATGAACCGAGCCTCTTCCTCCTCATGCAAGTGCTGTAGACGGCCTTCTTTTTGAGAGGTTTGTTGCCCAACTGGTTTGGACCAGTCGGTCGTTACATTTTCAGCTTTCATTCCTTTAATTTTTGCATTTATGCTTTCTTTATCTTCAGCTTCAATTTCTGCAATTAATTCTTTAACTGCTTCAAGATGAATTCCTTGTGAAGTTAGCTTCTCTTCATCCTGCACAAAAACTCGATGGACTTGGAAAAAAGCATGCACTGTTTCTTCAGCTTCATCACCAACATATTGTCTTTTCCTTTTGATTACATTAATAATTACATCATGGAATTCATGTTTGGCAATTCTAAGAATTTCGCCTTAGGTGAATTCAATTTTGCTTCCCAGAATTCATTCTTCTAGGACTCATTTGAGATTGGTTGCAGATTCTATGTCAGACTGCAATTTGTAGCATGGCTGGTTGTCTTTCTTCTTTCCTTCGATCTTGTTTGTTTGTGGCACATCTTCCATCTCTTGATCTGGGGTTATATTTTTAGCAAGCTTTGGTTGTTTAGGTTTTGATCTAGTTACATATTTTGGAGGGCTAGAAGAGGAAGGCCCTAGTTCATCTTCTCTTCTTCTCTTTTCTTCAATCAAGACTTCTTTATGATTGACGTTAACAAAATGTACAAAGGCAGAAAAATAATTTACCAATTCTTTCCAAACAATTATTCCTCGAAAGCACTGACTGGTGTTAGCCAAATTTTCTTTGGCTACTTCCATTTGATCTAGTGCATGCATCCATACTTTAGATTGCACATTAGCTTTACATGCTTTCAAACTTGATTTAATTGGCTCAATTTGTAGCCCATAGGTAGCTATATCAATTGTTGCATAGGTATTCTTTACAGCTAAATCTTCTAATCTTTTCTTCATTCCACCATTGCCAAAATTTGGCTCCAGTGGAAGACAAGTTTCAACGGCATGAATTTTTTCGTCTTTTCAAAAGACGAGCTTCTGTGCTTCAGCCTCATGGAAGGCAAAAAACTCCCTCTTGTCATATTATTGGTTGTAACACCAAATAAAAGGCCTCTTAAAGCCTTCTCTCATGGGTCTTTAAGTTAATGAACATCCTCGTTTTTCAACTTTGACATCCAGCTTCTCCACCTTGGAACTAATTTCTGTAAGATTGAGATGAAGGTCATGCATGCTTTTAATGAGTTCATCCATGACATCACTTTTAGAAGGAACAGAAGAAGAAAGAGTTGGTTGATTAGTCAAAGGAATAGGGGATTTTTGAAGGTGGAACAAGCTCCATCAATGGAGTTGTTGAAGTTGAACAATCTTAGTTACATCCGCTCTCTTCAAGCAATCATGTTAACTGCATCAGTAACATTTGTCCATGTAGTCTTGACTCATGATTCGGAGGTAGCATCTTCTAGGCAATCAACAAGATTCTCTTGCAGAATAGGATTTGTAGCCTTAAGAAATAATTCAATCTTCTGACCTTTCATACTTTCTTCGTCTTCAGCATCAAGTTGTCCAATTTTACTTTCAAATTCATGGTATAAAGTTGTTGCAGCTAAACCTTTGTTGGGTTTCTCAACCCAATCAGTGAAACTTTTCTTCGCCAAAGTCTTCTAAGAAGAATTCTTTGCGTAGGGATTTTTTGAATGCAACCCAATCCGCATCTTGCTGAAAATGACCATGGATTCTCTCTTGAAGACCATGCTTGGCTAGTCTGGCAAAATAGCGACTCCATGCATGTTGTGATACACTAAAGAAGAGCATTTTTTCAACATACAAGCGAATAAAAACAGAGACATTGTCTACAAGATACATGCCTTATACCAACGTTCAAAGCAACGAAAATGTTCATAAAGAAATTTGCCCCCGTCATTGCAAAAAACATTGTTATTGGCGACGCCATAGAACATTCGGTATTAGCATCATTATTAGTATCTCTATTTGCGTCGGCATCATCATTGACGCAAATAGCGGCACTGATAACGACACTTTGCGACGGATTTTGTGATGTTGATAGCGACGCCACATGCAGTAAATTTACGACGCTAATAGTGACGGTAATAGGAAAAAAAAAATTGTGACAGGGGAGCAAGCTGCCCTGCCACATATAGCACTATGTGCTTTATTTGGGCCATATAAAATAGTTTCAATAATGTGTGCAAAGCTCATGTAAATAAAAGCAAAGTGTACTTAAATCATAACACTGATACATGAAATAAATACATGACCGCGGTATGAAAGTGACCAGTATAATCATGGCAAGATACAACTACTACATAGAAAATGTCTACACAGATCATGCGACCAAAAAATAATAGTATATGAGCTCTAGGGATCCAAGGGCGAGCTATAGATCCTCACCATCCGAAACCTCATCCATCCACAAAGGAGCATCGAACGGACTCTACAAAAAAAGAAACAACTACACATTAGTCCACCATACAATAATGCATTTTAATTAAACTTAGTAACTATGGAAAAGAAAGATGAATGACTTACAAGGCTGCCGCATCCATACAATCAGTCGATCAATGCAGTGAGACCATGTCTCTCTACATATCAAGTCTCTAGGCCGATGGGATTGCTGTTTGTAATGGAGTGCTGCAAAGAAAACAAAATACAATCGTTAGGAACATGATTGTCAGTACAAAGGATATTGCAAAAAAATAAGCAAGGAGAACAAAAGAAAAACTTACAAAGTCCTCTAGATATGTCCTGTGGCCACCACTTCCAAGATGATGGACCACTCCGGCCTCCAGTCATGCCCTCCCTCTGTCTGGCCCAAGTTTGGAGCGTCGACCTCATCTGCTGGAAACTGAAGCATCAGAGCGCACAAAAGTAGATATAATAAAACGGCTTGATGGTGTCCGAGACAGCTCCTGGTCTGCCATATCTCTGAATCTCACCATTTGATTTGGAGACATATGTGTGAAGATCTCCTGTAGCTCCTCGTCGCTCATCCCTCGACTCATCGTGATGATCTAAATATCCACAAAGGTCACCTGCATAGACAAAAATTGATGTTAGCATAATCAATATAAATCATACAAAGCACGGTAATATAAATCTTAAAATAATGATATTACTTAAAATAAATATATTATGTACCCTTATAAGCAATCCGTCAATGAATTGAGTAGATGGATGCTCCAAGTATGAATTACCCTAAGGTCCCATGTCAATCTCTTGACACAACTCCCCATACACTGGAAGGTCGATAGACATGTCATCACAAAAGGATGAGTCCACCTCGTTCTCAAAGAATTCTTGGACTCTTATATTTCCATCATTGTTACTCAATGCTGGCTCCTCTATAAGCTCCAAGATTTTGATGGCCTCCACCCCTTGCAATATTGACCCATGTGTTTGCATACTGTCCTCATCTATGCTCGAAACATCACTTTGATCATATACTCTCTCACTTCGGGGAGCTGAAGGTATAACGTATCACCATCGAGGTTGTCGAGGGTTTGGATAGAAAATTACTTGTTCACAATCACGTACAAGAGAGATTTAACTATTGTGACATGTACCATGTCGTAATATAATTTAAAAACACATGAGTTGATGCACCTGTTCACAATGGGCCGGCAACACAAACATGTCACGGAAAATTGTCCATTTTTTTTCGAAATCTATTTTGAGAAATCTAGATGGACCTTGTCGAAATATTGCTCCAGCTCCTTCAAGTACCACTTTGAACCACTGCACATCGAATAGGATCATGGAGAAGCTACGGTAATCCACCGTGACAATACTTTGCAAGTTCCCAAAATACTCCATCTCATCTATAACCGTGTTTGGATCCGTTACTCATCGTCGGCTCTCTTGCTCAAACCTTGCCATGATACCACAATTTGTTGTGGAGAGCATTTTGTCAATACGCTCCACGCGGAAGTGCCGTTCGCGGGACCACGTCGCACTATATATTTTGTACTGTACATTGAAACACTCAAGTAGTTGTCATATATAAAATATAGATACGACAAACCCTAAACACGTCATCACCTTTGGACTACATCTCCTCAAGAATTCCCACTCCTCGATTGAGACCTCCATCCCTTTGTGAGACGTTGCGGTCAAAGCTCCATACAACCATCACGTTGACATAAACCGTGGCATCTCCTCCATGCCCTCGGGATATCAAATCGGTTGATGGCACATACTACATCAAAATTTAGATCGCGCTTCCTCCCGATCTTTCCTAGCTTGTTGGTACCTAACGAGCCACATCTCCATAGAGGCATGGTGTAATATACAAAAGCGATTCACTTTCTCCTCCATTGCAGCATCCATTCTTTTTTCTACCCCGTTTCCAACCACCACATCTCCGATCAGTCTATCATCATTCTTCAGCGCGACCATAGCATACTATATTTTGAATCCATCATTGGTAGCCATTGTGAAACATGCACTAACACCTCAGACACCAACCAACCTTCAGCCATGCTACCTTCTAGCCAAGCTCATTCTCGCACAAAGCCTTTCAAGGTTTTCATGAAGCGCTCCAAGAAGAACATACATCGCGTATGGACAGGTCCAACAATCTCCACTTCATCTACAAGATGCACAAAAAGGTGGATTTGTAACGTGAGCATGCTGGTAGGCAAGTATTTCTCAAAGAGACAAACCGTCTCCACTACTCCCCATCTTGCGGATTCAATAGAGGATGTTTTAATCTCCTTCTGTAAGATCCATTGCACTAAAGTTTGACAACCTGTAAATCGCCCCGCGTATTTCTAGAGTAAGGCATCTTGCGATCGTGATCGGTAGTACAAACTGCCACAAACGAGGAAGCATTATGAACAATGACTACACTCCAAATAGAAAAATATGTAGGCCACTTACAATCCATTCGTAGTACAAACTTGACATATCTTATGCCAATCATGGGATTTTAGCCCTGATAATTGGTCGTCTTTAGAAAATGCAGACCTAAGAGAATGGATCATACCCATTGGAGTGCAAATAGACTTGACTATTTGCTTCACAATGTGCTCTTCTTTAGTGGACAAAACCCAAGGAGTGCGAGGTAGCTACAAGTGACCGTCAGCACTCGATTGCGGTCAAAGTGCCTCCATCTTGCCTACCTCCTTCAAATCCACTCATGCCCCTATAGTGTCTCTCTTTCTTGCAATGTGATCCCATAGTAAGCTGCCCACATTCTTGAAAATATGCATGGTATCCATTGATCTGTAAGTGGGTCAAATATGGCAACTCGTAGAAAAGTGAGAACCGTCGCATTCCGTTTGGATGTGACTCCGTGTGGACCATTTTCATCTCATACCATCTTTGGGCATTCATACATGCTAGAGGTCATCCAAGAAAACCTTCCCTGAGTTCATGATTCTTTGGCAAGAAAACAACATGTCCTTGATATACCATCTTCTTCATGGTTTGTGACCTTCGGGAGTCTAACTGTGGCCCACACAGTGGGCATGCATGATAACCTTAGGTAACCAGACCTGTCCCAACACCTCTATCCAATGAATACAAACTTGAATGAGCTATGATAGATATTACCAACAAGAACGGAAGCCTACTTACCTGAGCACTCTCTGAATCTTGGAAAGTCATGCATGGTCCACATGAGAATGGCTCGAATATTGGCGGACCGTCGACCATCGTGCTTGCTCATATCTTGCACGGTGACCCCCTCCTCCCACAAAATCTTAAGCTCATCGGCTAATGGATGAAGATACAGTCTATATTTTTGACTTTGTAGCGACTGGGAACAAGCAAGATAAGGATGAGATGTCATTTCTTCATAGAAAGCCATGGAGGGATATTGTAGTTGACAAGGACTATAGGCCACACACTATAAGAAGTTAGCATAGACCGAATGGGTTCATGCCATCCATAGCAAGATCAAGCCAAAGATTCCTTGGCTCTCGGGCAAAGCCTGGGAAGGTAGAGTCAATATGGCTTCATGCGCGTGAATCCACTGATGTTCATTGAACTCCATCTGTGGATCTATTCTGTGCATGCCATGTTGTCAAGCTTGCCATGCCGGACGTACAAAACATGTGGTTTATGTGGGGGATAAGCGAAAAGTGTCTAGGAACTTTTTGAGGGATGGTTTGCCCTTGCACATCCTGTCAATACCTGTGAGCACCACACTTTGGACATGTCTCCATAGTCTTGTATTCTCCTTGAAACAGTATGCAATCGTTGATACATGCATGGATGTTGTTGTAGTCTATGCCAAGCTTTCGTAAAACATGTCGCGCATTATCACGAGACTCACACATGGTATTTGCAAGTGGTAATATATGATACTTCAGTAACCTTTAAAAAAAATCATAAAAAACCTTGAAAAAGCACAAATGTTTTTTATGATAGTTCCAAAAAGAAATCAACGAAGAGTATGTACAAGGTACTTGAACAACTCGGTCACACTCCTATCGCTCCACCCGTATTTTGCTTGCACACTTAGGAGTGTAAGCAGTGTCTTCAGGCGAGATACTCGACACCCATCATATAATGGTATGGATGCTTCCTCTCTAAGAGGATTAGAAGTCTCGACATCCATGGCCATCAATGCATCGATCATTGCCTCCATCTTAGGCTCCAAGATTGTAGGTTTGTCTGGAAGGCTACCTATCTCCTCTAGTATTGACAGTATAGATTGGGTTGTACCTTCCAAGTGGTGGATTGGCTCAGGCACTCCATCCATCGTGTCAAGATTGTGGGAGAGAAGGAAGGAGTCTCACTTGTAGCTTTCTTGCTTGCACAATGGGGGAATACACACAAAGGTGGAGGCTGAAAACAATTTTCCTCTTCTTAGTTGTGTAAGCCAAAAGAACTCTCGTACAAAGAAATAGAAGAACCCTATATATGGGTCTCAAACCAAACTCAACTAACTAAGGTGGCATACTAATTGAGCCACGAACTAGAGTAGATAAGGATAGCTGTCATCTAGCTATTATTCATGAGCGGTGTACCAACCGCGTCTGCCAACTGACAAGTCGGTGACATAAATACACAACAGTCACCCTAGCGTATCACGAGTGGAGCTCGATATCTCAACACTCCCCCTCGAGATCAATCCCAATTCCTGCACACCAAGTAGGTCTCTGAACTTGTGCAGCTTGTCTGCGCCCAATGCCTTTGTGAATATGTCAGCTACCTGATCCTCTGTGCTGACATAAACTAGATCAATAAGACCTAGTAAAACCCTCTCTCGCAATAGTGATAATGCACCTCAATGTGCTTTGTTCTAGCATGATAGACTGGGTTATTTGCCAAGTGTATACTACTCATGTTGTCACAATAAATGACAACTGGCCCATCTGTAGACTGATGCATATCATAAAGTAGCTTATGCAACCAAGCTACCTCACATGCAGCCATTGCTGCACCCCTGTACTCAGCCTCTGTGCTCGACAAGGCAACTGTAGGCTGTTTCTTGCTGCTCCAAGTGACTGCAACACTCCCAAAAGAGAACACATATCCACTGGTAGATCGTCTATCAGAAATACTACCAGCCCAATCAGCATCAGTGTATCCATGCAGCTGTATCTGAACCCCAGTCTCATAAAATAGTCCATACTGCAATGTGGACTTCACATACCTGAGTATGCGTCTAGCCGCATCCAAGTGCGATTTCCTTGGAGCTTGCATAAACTGACTTACCAATCCAACAACATAGCTCAAATCTGGCCTAGTAATAGTCATATAAATCAAGCTTCCTACTATGCATCTGTACATAGTAGGGTCTTCTAGAAGCCCACCTGCATCTGTGCTCAGCTTCACATTCTGCTCCAAAGGAACTGAAATAGGCTTACAGCCTGTCATCCCATATTTGGACAGCATGTCTAATCCATACTGCCTCTGCAAGAGCTGTATCCCACTTGGTGATCTAATCACCTCAATGCCCAAGAAATAACGCAGCTCTCCCAAATCCTTCATCTCAAACTTCTGCTTCAATAGCATTTTCACATGAAGGATATCTTCATCACTGTCACCTGTCATAATCAAATCATCAACATAAATGACAAGTAGCATAATATCTTTCTCTGTTTTTCTCACATAAAGTGAGAAATCTGCCTTGGGAATTTGAAAGCCAATAGTGACAAGATACTGTCCTATCTTGCCAGACCATGCTCTAGGTGCTTGCTTCAAGCCATACAAGGCTTTCTTCAACCTGCAAACAAACTCAGGATGAACAGCATGCGCATAACCTGGTGGCTGCTCCATATAGACCTCTTCTTGCAAATCACCATGCAAGAAGGCATTCTTTACATCCATCTGATGTAAAGACCATCCCTTTGATGCATCCATAGCAATGACTGCTCTTACGGTTGCCATCCTTGCAACCAGACTGAATGTTTCTTCATAGTCAATGCCATATGTTTGTGCATACCCCTTGACTACTAATCTTGCCTTGTATCTGTTCACAGAACCATCTGCATTGTGCTTCACCTTATAAACCCACTTACAGCCAATTGCATTTTTACCTTTAGGCAAAGGTACCAATTCCCATGTAGCATTTGCTTCCAAGGCATCCATTTCTTCATCCATGGCTTTCTCCCATTTTTCTTTTCCCATGGCTTGCTCAAAAGAAGTGGGTTCTGGTTCCTGTATCACTTTGACCATATATGCATAGTGAATGGCTGTAAATCCATCATATTTCAGCCTATCCACAGGATACCTAGCTCTCGTAGACCTGCGCAAAGTAGGTTCACTCCCAGGTGCTCTCAAAACATCCCTGGTCTTCCTTACTCCAGGTGTAACAATAGAAGGAATACCCAACTCATCATCAATGCTTTGTTCTGAGCCACTGGATTCACCATCCACATAAGAGTGACCTGCATTCACATCAAACATGGGCTGATCAACCTTCTCTTTTCCTTTTCGTGATACCTGCATACCACTATCTGCATTACTTTGAGAAGATTCTCCTGATCTCAATCTGCCTGTCCATGGCGAAGAATGTGAACCACTGCTAGAGGACGCTCCAGGTCCACTAATATTTTGTGACTGCTGCTGTGAATTCTGTGCAGCATTACCATTTTGTGCATCTACATCATCAATCACATTTACTGGTTTATACCAGCTACTCATCTCATCAAAAACAACATCTTTGCTCACTGTAAACTTACGAGTAGAAGGGTTATAGCATCTATACCCTTTTTGCTGCAGAGAGTAACCAATAAAGATGCACTTCTCAGCTTTTGGATCCAACTTGGATCTCAACTCATCTGGCACATGTACATAGGCAATGCAACCAAAAATTTTCAAATGAGAAATATCTGGTTTCCTACCAGTATACCTCTCCTCTAGAGTCATTCCATGTATTGCTGCAGTGGGAGTCCTGTTCATTATGTAGACTGCTGTAGCAACTGCTTCAGCCCAATAAAAATCTGGCAAGTCTTTTTCATTGAGCATGGCACGAGATACCTCTCCAATATGCCTGTTTTTCCTTTCTGCAATTCCATTTTGTTGTGGTGTATGACTGCATGAATATTGCTGCTTTATGCCATGCTCCTGTAGGAACCTTGCAAACTCATTTGAGAGGTACCCTCCCCCTCCATCTGACCTTAGGCATTTTATCTGCATGCCTGTTTCTTTTTCAACCATTGCTTTAAGAGTTTTAAAATGCCCAAAAACTTCACTTTTCTTTTTCATAAAATACACCCAAATTTTTCTGCTATAGTCATCAATAAAACTGACAAAATAATGATAGCCTCCAAGAGATGCAGCTTTAGTTGTCCACACATCAGAGTGGATTAATTCCAATGGCTTCTTACTCTCTTGAACATGTCTAGGAAATGGTTTCCTTGCCTGTTTTCCAAACTGACAGGCTTCGCATACCTTATGCATTTCTGCAACCTTGAATTTTGGCAAACCTGCAACAATATTTTGGACCTGCATTGATTTAAGTCGCTGTACATTAACATGACCAATGCGTTTATGCCAGATATCAATATCTGCAACTACACCGGTCCCATGTGCAAACATTGCTGCACTCAATTCAGACATGTCTGCATCCAATGTAAACATTCTGCCCTTCTTCTTTCCTTTTGCTATCAAGCGACCTTTATTTTTCATATCCTCAACAAAGCATCCATGAGGATTAAATCTGACCTGCAAGCCCTGTTCAACTATTTGACCAACAGAAACTAGATTCTTGGTGATATTCAAGACATGAAATACATCGGATAGGTATTTCTTTTTTCCATCCTGCATAGACAAGGGAATTTTTCCAATCTGCACAATAGGATGTGCAGTATCATCACCAGTCTCCACAAATCCTGGTTTTTCCATTTTCCTTGCATCCTCCATCCATTCTGCATGACCTGTCATGTGGTTTGATGCACCTGAGTCAACATACCATACATCATTGCTTTCTTCTGTACTTGTCACATAATTGTTCATGTGCTGCACCATGAACAAATGCTCATTTCTGTCATCACCCTGTCTACTAGAAGATGCATAATTCCCTTGTTGCAGTTTTCCATTCATGATGTCATTCTGCTTTTTATAGCAGTCTTTAGCCATATGACCCATTTTACCACAGTAGTAGCATTCAACATTACTGTTTGCATTTTGACCTTTTTGCCATCCACCACGACCTCTTTGGCTCCCCCTGCCTCTAAAGTTACCACGTCCTCCTCCATAGGATTGGTTTTCTTGAGTTTGCTGCATATTCTGATTTCTACCACGGCCTCCAAATCGGCCTCCTCTACCTCTGCCTCTACCTCTTCCAGCATTTGAGTAGAAGACAGTTTCTTTTGAAGTTCCTCCTGAAGAAGATGCACCACCATTTCTCTGCTCCTCAGAAATTAGAAGAGCAATCAACTCCTCAAAATCAGGAAATCTTTCACGAACTGAAATGGATGTCTGAAACTGTGCATAATCCTTTCCTAGACCATTCAAGGTCACAGAAACTAAATCATCATCTTCCACTGGCGACCCAATAGAAGCAAGTGCATCTGCAATCTTCTTCACCTTCATGTGATAATCATTGATGCTCATATTTTCTCTTTGCACATTGTGCAACTCTTGCTTGAGCTGCATTTTCCTGACTTGCGTATTTGTGCTATACATCTTTGACAGAGTATCCCATGCCTCCTTTGGCGTACTTGCATCCTGAATATGCACAATCATAGAGTCTGAAATGCTGATAGACAGCCAGTACATAACTCTCCTGGCTCTCTCATGCCATGCTTTGAATGCTTGCATTTGCTGTTGATTGGGAACATCAGGAAGAACTGTTTCTTCTTCATTTCCTGCAACAAATTCCCAATATCCTTTTCCCATAAGGAAATTCGTCATTCTAAACTTCCATGCTTGGAAGTTGTTCTTGTCAAGCTTTTCAGTGACAATCTGTGAAAGAGAATCAGACGCCATTACAGAATACTGCAAAAAATTCTGTCACTGCAAAAAACACAGCTTCACCCTCACAAGGGCAAATCTGCAAAACTGGCGAAAGTGGTATTTGACCACACAGTCAGTTCCTAGTGACGATTTTGCATAAACAGGAACCAAGGATGATTCTGTAACTCCCAATGTCTCTGCACATAAGCATACGATGCAATTTCTGTGGTAACTTTTCACCGACCTGTAGAACAGTGGTCGCACAGCATAAAACTGGGCCTTTTCCTAAGTGCGTGCAGAAAACTTTCGCCTCCAAAACAGGCCCCAAAATGGCTTCACCGCGAAGGGTGTCTCAACCTGAGACAATGCACTCTTGCACTTTCCGGCTGTGCTACCTGCAGAGATCTGCTCCCAAAACAGAAAATGAAAGCAACACTGCTCCTCTTACTAGAACACCGCGAGCTTGGCTTGCTTTCTTGAGCTCCTTACCACGAACAAGGCTCTGATACCATGTCAAGATTGTGGGAGAGAAGGAAGGAGTCTCACTTGTAGCTTTCTTGCTTGCACAATGGGGGAATACACACAAAGGTGGAGGCTGAAAACAGTTTTCCTCTTCTTAGTTGTGTAAGCCAAAAGAACTCTCGTACAAAGAAATAGAAGAACCCTATATATGGGTCTCAAACCAAACTCAACTAACTAAGGTGGCATACTAACTGAGCCACGAACTAGAGTAGATAAGGATAGCTGTCATCTAGCTATTATTCATGAGCGGTGTACCAACCACGTCTGCCAACTGACAAGTCGGTGACATAAATACACAACGGTCACCCTAGCGTATCACGAGTGGAGCTCGATATCTCAACACATCGCACGTCCACAAACTCTTTTAACTGGCCGTAAAGGGTGCACTCCTCCTTGGGACGAGAAAAACTTTCACCTCCCTGGATAGAAAATTTACCAGCCACACACAATGTTTCTGTATATGGTATTCAATTAGCTTGCGAATATTATGCATGATTGATATACACTTTTCTTACTGTTTGCTCAAAATATAAGATCGCTTGATCAATGATCTTAGATTGAAACTCACCGAAGCGTCGTACGTGTTCTATAGACAATCGACGTTTTCGTCTAATTGCTAGCATACATTGAGAGCAAGGACATGGGACATGCTGATTAAGATATGCCTCACGATCTTGAACATCATGACCTTCATTGTTTTCCATTTGGTCTACGTTACGACAAACAATTTTTTCTTGTTATCATTCTTTTTTTCTTTCTTAAATTGTTTGATAATGGATTTTTTCTCTTGTAACTCAACAAAATTAACGTATGTAAAGTTTCCACCCACCCACAAGTTAACGTATGTCGGAGTATTTCCCATATCGTGGTATTGTACTGGACCTCACCAGACCTCACCACTACTACGACGACCTCACCAGACCTCACCACCACCACCACCACCACCACCACCACCACCACCACCACCACCACCACTACTACTACTACTACTAACAATGAGAGAAGAAGATGTTAAAGAATAAGATCTTATCCTCTCTTTGTTTTTTATCCATTCATTCTCTTCTCTTCTTCCATCTCTCTCTCTTTTTCTCTTTCTTTATTATGTTGTATGCTTATTCCCTCTCTCTCGTTCCTTCTTTCTTTTTCTCTTCCTCTCCCTCTCTCATTTCCTTTAACAAAACATCTCTTTCTCTACTGCCAATTTTATTCAATAAAACATCTCTCTCTCTCTACTACTACCACTACCACTACAATAAACAAGAAAAGAAGAAAAAACAACAATAATAACAACAACAACTACTACTACTACAAAAACAACAACAAACAAGAAAAGAAGAAAAAACTACTACTACTACTACAAACAAGAAAACTAAACAACAATAAACAAGAAAAGAAAAAAAACTACTACCACAACAATAACAACAAACAAGAAAACTACTACTACTACTACTATTACAACTACGACTAGGACTACGATGACTATGACTACGACTATGACTACCACAACAACGAACCACTACCACTACCGCTACCACTATAATAAACATGAAAAGAAGAAAAAACAACAACAACAACAACAACAACAACAACAACAACTACTACTACTACTACTACTACTACTACTACTACCACTACCACTACCACTACCACTACCACTACCACTACCACTACCACTACCACTACCACTACCACTACCACTACCACTACCACTACCACTACCACTACCACTACCACTACCACTACCACTACCACTACCACTACCACTACCACTACTACTACTATAAATAAGAAAACTAAATAACAATAAACAAGAAAAGAAAAAAACTACTACTACTACAACAATAACAAACAAGAAAACTACTACGACTACCACAACAACAACAAACAAGAAAAAAATAAATTAAATAACTACCACTACCGGTACCAGTACCAGTACCAGTACCAGTACCACTACCACTACCACTACTACCACTACCACTACCACTACCACAACAACAACAAACAAGAAAAAAAGAAAAGAAGAAATAAAACAACAACAATAATAACAAAAACCTCTCCCTCCCTCCCTCTCTCTCTCCCTCTCTCCCTCTCCATCTATTTCTCTCTTTCCCTATTATGTTTAATGTTGTCCCAATGGCCTTGAATATTCCTCTCCAGAAATGGGATGTGAAGAGGGAATTGCAGCCACTAACGATCCTTCTAGGCAATCCATGGAGTTTGAATATCTCCTCGATGAACAATCTGGTAATATCTGAAGCTCTATAGTTTGTCTTGAGGTGTGGAATGGGGTGTGCAACCTTAGTGAGCATGTATACTATAACCATAATTGAATTTTACTCTCCTTGAATTGAAGGTGACCTAACAAAAAAGTTCATGCTGATAAATTTCCACTTCATTTGGGGGATGTCAAGAGGTTGTAGCTTCCTAGGCATCTTGACATATTCTACCAAAATGTGTTGGCAAGACAAACATTTCGTGACATATTTGAGCACGCCTCCTTTAAGCCTTTCCCAATGGTAACTTTTCCTGACTGTGTTGAGGGTCTTGACATATCTGGGATGGCCTGAAAAGGGAGAGTCATGTGCTTCCTAGAGTATTCTCTATTTGAGTTTTTTGTTTGAGGGTATGCATAGTCTTGTCTTGAAATAGACAAGTCCCTCATTGTCTGAAAATTCTTGTTACTTGACCTTAAGTTTAGGGACTTGGTCTTTTTCTGAAATCTCATTCATCATCTTCAGATGTTTTGGGTCATTGCTAGCTTCCTCCTTTGCTAATTCAAGGATAGGGTTGCTAGGCATTGACACCATGGTTGCCAATGATTCTACCATCACAAGGGTTTCTCCATAATAAGAGAGTTGAGGAATGTTTTGCGACTTAAGGCATTAGTGAATCCATTCTCTTTGCCAAGGCCGATACCTGATCTCAAAGTCATATTCTTGCAGAATCTCAATCCAGCGACGTTGCCTCATATTAAGGTTAGTCTGGGTTAAGATCCATTTAAGGCTCTTATGGTCTGTGACCAAAGAGAACTTGTTACCAAGCAAATCGTGTCACCATATTTTGAGAGCATGAATAACTGCTAATAGCTCTAGGTCATGGGTAGCATAATTCCTTTCATGGGTTTTTAGCTTCCTTAAAGAATATGCTATAGGATGACCTTCTTGCATTAGTACACAACCTAGTGCAAGTAAACTAGCATCCGTGACAACTTCAAATTCCTTGCTCAAGTCAAGGAGCATTAGAATTGGTGTTGTCACTAAGCTACACTTGAGCTAATCAAAACTTGATTGTTTTGTGGGCATCCATACTATGGCAACCTACTTTTTCAATAAATTTGTGAGGGGTGTTGCGATTAAGGCATAATCCTTAATGAAGATCATGTACCAACTTGTTAATCCAAGAAAGCTATGCATTTCTTTAACAGTAGTTGGTGGTGGCTACTCTTGGACATCCTTGACCTTTGTATGATCTATAGAGATTCCTTCATTTGACACAATGAATCCAAGGTATTCAATTTTCCTCTTGAGGAATGCACACTTTTTCTTCTTAGCATAGAGCTTATGAGTCCTCATGGTCTCAAGGCCGATGTGAACTTGGGATTCGTGATCCTCCTTTTCCTTGGAATAAACCAAGGTATCATCAAAGAAGATAAGATATGGTCTAAAAATGTCATGGATTAGCATGTTAAAGGTGGCAGGGGCATTAGTCAATCCAAAAGACATTACTGTTAATTTGAAATGACCATATATTGTGTTGAATGCCATCTTAGGAATATCCTCTTCTTTGACACAGATTTGGTAGTATCCTGACCTCAAATAGATCTTGGAGAAAAATTTTGCTCCTTACAATTGATCAAGTAACTCGTCTATCCTTGGAATAGGATATTTATTTTTTTATGGTTACTTGGTTCAGTCCTCTATAGTTGATGCAAAGGTGAATGTACCATCCTTCTTCTTTTGGAACAAGACTGGAGCCCCCCAAGGAGAACTGCTAGGGTGTATGTACCCTTGGTCCAATAGTTGTTTAAGTTGTTCCTTTAACTCAATAACTTTAGGAATGGACATCTTGTAGGGCCTTTTTGTGACCGGTGCAGCTCCTAGTGTTAGCTTAATCTCATGATCCACTTCCTAGGTGGTGGCAATTTAGTCAGCTCTTCTTGGAACACATCCACATACTCTTTTAGCCATGATGGTTCTTCATTGGTATCCTCTACTTGTTCTGGTTTATTTAGCTTGATCAGGTAGACGGGCAATCCTTTCCTTATTCCTTGAACTATTCGCATTGCCTTAGCTAGTTGGATTTTTGGTTTACATGCTTCTCCTTGTGCTATCACCTACTCACATTTAGGATTACCAAAGGACACTTATCCTTTCCCACAATGAATGTGAGCATCATTGGGGGCTAGCCAATCCATCCTGAGTAGGCATTCATGGATTCCTAAATTCATTACCTTGAACTTAACGGATGTGGGCTTGTTTCTGAGTAGGAATTCCACCTCAGCAATTTGTCTAGTGCAAGTGATTTCTTGCCCATTTGCTAGTTGACAAGCAAAGTAGGTGCAGCTACAATGGCTATCCCTAGCCTTCTTGCATAGGTTGATGAAATGAAAAAGTGAGTGCTGCCACAGCCAATCAGGGTTTTCAATTCCTTACCTTGGTAATCTGATGGTGTTTGGAACATTGAGAATTGGTGGTTTTGGTCCCTTTTTATGGAGAGTGGCATGAACAGATGCCCTCTCAATCTCAGCTTGCATGGAAGGGTCTTCTTCTTCGTTGATTCCCTTAGTGGAGATATTGGAAGTTTTTTCCCTTTCCATTGCTCCACGACTGCTACCATGGGTAGCTCTGACTTCGCCACTAAATTTCCCTTGGTGACGATCGCCACCAAGTTTGGGACATTCCCTTTTGAAGTGTCCAGGTTCATTATAGTGAAAACATCATAGGCTTTGATCACTTCATTGAGTAGGGACAAAGTCACTGATTGCATTTGCTCTTGGCTTCTTCCGTTGACCTTAACTCTATCCTTTGCCCTTTTGAATTGAGATTTCAACATTCTTGGATTTTGGTCTTTGTGAGACCAGGGTCTATTATTTTTGGGCTTCAATTGGACTTCTTGGGCAATAGGCCCTGCTCTTATCAATGCATCTTGCAAATCTGAAGGATGCATTGATTCCAATCGAGTGTTCAATGATGGGTTCAGCCCATCATAGAACTTTGAGACTTGTTTGGAAATACTCATTGTTGGAGCGTATCTCAAGAAGGAGACAAATCTCGAGTAGTACACCTCCAGAGACAGACCCAACTATTTCAACTTGAAGAACTTATTCATCTTCTGAGTTTTGTATACAGGCATGTATCTTCCCTACACTACTTCCTTTAGTTTATCCCAAGTTATTGTGCTTTTAAAGACTGCTTGGTCTCTACACCATTACTTCCACCAAAGTCTAGCTCCATCGATAAGCTTGAGCTTGGCACAATCATATCCTAGTTTACAGGTGTTGTTCCTGCTGCCCTGAAGTAATCCTCCATCAATTTAATCCAAACTTTGGCATCAGCTTCAACAGACTTCCCTTTTTCGTCGAATTCTAGTGGTTTAATTTGTTTGAGAAGAAATTTCTTTTCTTGTGCCTCTACTGGGCTTAGTGTGGAAACAAGACTCTAGTTCTGCGCTTGGGGTTGTATCTGGTTTTGGATTAAAACCTTCATGTTAAGATTGCATTTACTTATCTCTGTAAAATATTACACGGCGCAGCGAACAGAATCTGAGAAAGAGATAGAGAGTACACAACAGATAAGAGGAGAATCAGTAAATTCTTTAACTTCAAACAACTGATACAAAGATGGCTCTGTCCACCCGTGCGCTTCCACTGAGTGAAGCTTAGATGGCGATCTAGACAGAAGATAGGTGAAGAGTTTAAGGCTAGCTGGAACAACAACTCTGACTGGGTGAAAGATTAGTGTAAGATGGCTGCGAAGGGGTTTAGCTTTTATAGCCTGCGAAGGTCGTTAGGTCGGCCTATTGACCGACCTACCATATGAGCCTCCACTAGTCGGCCAGGGAATATTCCCTTTACCATCGGGCCGGGGGCGCTGCCCCCGGACCCCCGCCAGGGGGGCCGCTGGCCCCCCTGGGACCCCCCAGCCAGGGGCCTCTTCCGCGGCCCCCGGACCCCACAATAGGGGCCCCTTTTAACTCCCTTACCACGCAACTCAATGCAATGTGCCTCGAGTTGCTACCAGCTTAACCACTCTGTCTAACCCAAAGATTAGACCCACAACAGTCACCTTTTTGCCATCCGGTCACATAGACCTCATCTGATATACAAGTCAGGACTCAACCAATGTCTGGGCTCACATTTGGCTTCTCCTCATAATGGGGGCCTTACAACTTTGAGCACCATGGATCATTGGTAGCACCTAATGAGGGTGGGGGCATTGATCATATCTAACACCCCCCCTCAATGTCCACCCATAGATGAACTATCTCCTCGGCCCAATGCCGAGTCTCTGAAGATGAACTTGAAGCAGATCCTTCGTAAGTGCTTTGGTGAAGATATCTGCTCCATTCTCCTCTGTTGGACAGTAGACCAATTCCACTATCCCATCCTCCATCAAATCACGCACATAGTGATACTGGATCTCTATATGTTTGGTGCGTGCATGAAACACTGGATTTTTGGCAATGGCGATGCAACTCTGATTGTCACATCTCAGCACAGTTGGTTCTTCATCCTGCACTCCCATATGCCATAGAATCCTTCTCAACCATACGGCCTCACATGCAGCAAAACAAGCTGCCTTGTACTCTGCTTCGGTAGAAGACAATGCCACTGTTGGTTGCTTCTTACTAATCCAAGAAAAAATTCCTGAACCCAAAGAGAAACAATAACCAGAAACTGACTTCCTGGAATCAATGTCTCCTGCCCAATCTGAGTCACAGTTCCCCACAAGAGAAGTTCCGAAACTGTATGTGATACCATAGTCAAGAGTTTCCTTCAAGTATCTGAGCACCCGCATCCCAGCCTTCCAATGACTCTCATGAGGTTTGTTTGAGAACCTGCTCAAAACACCAACAGCAAAACTGATATCTGGTCTGGTGTTACACAAGTAGATTAGACTGCCGACCAACCTCCTATACCTCCCAATGTCTGCTAGTGCTGATGTATCCTCAACGGATAACTTTACATTCACCTCCATAGGTGTAGCTATCTCCTTGCACTCGGTCATGCCAAATGCCTTCAAGATCTCCCATGCATACTTCTTCTGAGAGATGAAGATCTTTCCTGGCTCTTGCCAGACTTCAATCCCCAAACAATAGTGCAGCAAGCCCAAGTCTGTCATTTCAAACTCAGAACTCAAAGCCTTTCGAGTTTGGTTGATCATATCTTCATAGTCACCTGTAATAAGAAGGTCGTCCACATATAGGACAATCACTACAGACTTTTTACCATCCCTGTAAACATACAAGTTAGCATCTGAGGCACATCTTTTGAAGTTTAGGTTTAAAAAGAACCTATCTATCCGCTGGTACCATGCTCTGGGGGCTTGTTTCAGCCCATACAATGCCTTCTTCAGTTTACACACTTTGTTCTCAGAATGGGGGGCCTCAAACCCTGGTGGCTGAGCCACGTACACCTCCTCCTTGAGGTCACCATTTAAGAACGCTGACTTAACATCCATTTGGTACACTGGCCACTTCTTGTGGGCAGCCACTGCAAGTACCGTGCGAATAGTGGTCATTCTGGCAGTTGGGGCAAATGACTCTTGAAAATCAAACCCTTCAACTTGTGAAAATCCTTGGGCAACTAGTCTAGCTTTGTACTTTTCTAAGGTACCATCAGCCTTGTACTTTACCTTCCAGATCCACTTGGTGCCAATAATCTTCCGCTTTGCTGGCCGATCCACTAGCTCCCAAGTGTCATTCTTCATTATGCTGTCATACTCCGCTTGCATAGCAGCCTTCCATGATGGATCTGCAAGTGCTTCTTCTAAGTCAGTTGGCTCCTTTACTTCTCTCATAATCTCAACCATCAAGGCCATGTTGACTATGTGAGCAGAAGCCCTCCTTTGCTCCTCTATTCTCTGAGACCTCCTTGGTCCGTCTGCCTTCTCCTCAACAGATGCAGGCATAGGATTATTGTGGTCATAGAGCTGCTTCACCCAGCGCGGCAATGGCTTTTCCGGTGGGGTGATGTCAGGTTGGTGAACTTTTTCCTCATCATCTGAAGATGATGCTTCCTCCTCCTTAAGGATAGGGATAGCTCTCGGGACAGGTTCATAGTGGACTACTTCTTCGCTTGATGATAAAGTGGAAGACCTTGCCTTCTCCTCCTCCACTGTATGCGGCTCCTCCTTGAACACCACATCACGGCTCGCGATGATCTTCTTTGCCTCTTGGTCATATAACTTGTAAGCCTTCTGCTCATCACTATAACCCAAGAAGATACATTTTCTGCTTTTTGGTTGTAACTTGTTTCTCTTCTCATCTGGAACATGTGCATAACATTCACATCCAAAAATTCTGAAATGTGAAACAGATGGTTTCTTACCAGTGTAAGCCTCATGAGGTGTTTTTCCCTTGAGAGCCTTTGTGTAGCTCCGATTTAGAATGTAGACTGCAGTATTAACAGCTTCAGCCCAAAAATGGTTAGGCAATCCCTTGCCCTTTAGCATGCATCTTGCCATCTCCACAATGGTACGATTCCTGCGTTCCACAACACCATTCTGCTGAGGTGTGTGAGGCGTCGTCAATTGACGCTTGATCCCTTTGCTCTTGCAAAAGCCTTCAAACTCCTTTGAGTTGAACTCACCACCACCATCTGTTCTAAATTTCTTCACACTTTTCCCTGTTTCATTCTCAACAAGTATTAGCCATTCTTTAAACTTACCAAAAGCTTGAGCCTTATCACGAAGGAAGTACACCCACATCTTCCTACTGTAGTCGTCGACAATCAACATAAAATAAGAAGATCCCCCCAAGGCCTGTGTAGGCATCTTACCACACAAGTCAGCATGCACCAACTCTAGAGGAGCATGTGCTCTATTCTTGCTTTCTTGTGGAAATGCCTTTCTCTGTTGCTTGCCCATCATACAAGCTTCACATGGTTCCTTCAATTCAGTTATTGTAGGTAGGTGAGCAACCATACCTTGCTTTTGCATCTCCTTCAATACTGCAAATCCGATGTGTCCAAACCTTTCATGCCAAAGCTTACTTGTGCCCACTCCAGCGGTGGCTGTAAGAGCACTTAGCTCATACAGGTTGTTCCTTCTTTCTCCTTTGCCAACAATTGTGCCAGCACTATCAATAATTTCTGCACCTGTCTTCTTGAACCTCACTTCATGACCAAGATCAGTTATGGCAGCAACTGATAAGAGATTTCTCCTGATTTCGGGAACATACAACACATTTGAAAGCTTTTTGACTTCACCATTTGCAGCAACAAAAGAAATAGTACCTGTGCCCGCAGCAGGGCATTTAGCATCATTTCCAACCGTCACAGTGATGGATTCTTGTAGAGGCTGCATAGAACTGTATAGACCTTTCTTGTTGGTCATGTGACGGGAGGCCCCACTATCCAACACCCAAGAGTCAGTGGTAGATTCTTCTTGCGCCGAGGAGCACACTTCCTCAATGGTCGCCATGAATAATTCCAACTCTGCTTCAGCCGTATTGGCTGTCTCTTTCCCTTTAGTTTTAAGGGTACCATTCTTTTCATCTGCCTTCTTGACACGACAATCTGCAATTGCATGTCCTTTCTTCTTACAGTAGAAGCACTCTCCTTGAAACTTCTTCTTGCCGCCCTTTTTCTTTTTGTCACCATCATTTTTGGTGGAGGAAACACCTTTGCCTTTTGCATTGGCAGAGAATGCAGTATCTCCATTGTTGCTTCCTTCTCGGGCTTTCAGCCTCAACTCCTCCTCCATTAATAATGCACAAAACTCCTCAAAAGTCAAAGCTTGAGGTCTCACCTGAGTATTAAGGGCAGTTACTAGTCCATCAAACTTTTGTGGACAAATTCGAAGACACCTCCGAGCTAGCTCTTCGCTAGTCTTTTGTATCCCAGCGCCAGCCATCTGGTCGCGCAGATTCTTAATCCGAGTGATGAATGCTTCAACCGTCTCTCCTTCAGCAAACTTCTCCGCTGCTAGTTGATTCTCCAAGTTTTGAATCCTTGTTTGGTTTCGTGTTTCATACTGACTCCTTAGTACATTCCAAGCCTCTGACGCTTTGGTTGTATGCTGAATCAGAGTCAAAACACTGTCAGAACAGCTTGTAACTAAGGCACACAATGCATCTGCATTCCTTCGTTTCCAAGCTCGTAGAAGATCTGCATTCGGAGGAATCATCACACTAGGATTTGATGGGTCGGGGGTAGGCTGTGGTTCTGCGTCAGTCCCCAGCACAGTCTCCAGAAGCTCATAAGAATCAAGGATAGTTGTAATTTTGAACTTCCACAAGGTGTAGTTTGTACCATCTAACTTGCCTTCGCTGAAGGTTGGTGGACGAATCCTCAGTGTTTGAATAGCCGGTAGAGCAGCACCACCTCCTGCACCGCTTCCTAATGCGCCAGAACTGCTTCCCGGAGTCGACATCGTTTCTCTTTGCTGTTGAAGCCTTTGCCTCTTGCACGCTCTCCGATCTCTAGAGCCCCCTGGGCTCTGATACCATGTAAAATATTACACGGCGCAGCGAACAGAATCTGAGAAAGAGATAGAGAGTACACAACAGATAAGAGGAGAATCAGTAAATTCTTTAACTTCAAACAACTGATACAAAGATGGCTCTGTCCACCCGTGCGCTTCCACTGAGTGAAGCTTAGATGGCGATCTAGACAGAAGATAGGTGAAGAGTTTAAGGCTAGCTGGAACAACAACTCTGACTGGGTGAAAGATTAGTGTAAGATGGCTGCGAAGGGGTTTAGCTTTTATAGCCTGCGAAGGTCGTTAGGTCGGCCTATTGACCGACCTACCATATGAGCCTCCACTAGTCGGCCAGGGAATATTCCAGGGAATATTCCCTTTACCATCGGGCCGGGGGCGCTGCCCCCGGACCCCCGCCAGGGGGGCCGCTGGCCCCCCTGGGACCCCCCAGCCAGGGGCCGCTTCCGCGGCCCCCGGACCCCACAATAGGGGCCCCTTTTAACTCCCTTACCACGCAACTCAATGCAATGTGCCTCGAGTTGCTACCAGCTTAACCACTCTGTCTAACCCAAAGATTAGACCCACAACAGTCACCTTTTTGCCATCCGGTCACATAGACCTCATCTGATATACAAGTCAGGACTCAACCAATGTCCGGGCTCACATTTGGCTTCTCCTCATAATGGGGGCCTTACAACTTTGAGCACCATGGATCATTGGTAGCACCTAATGAGGGTGGGGGCATTGATCATATCTAACAATCTCTTCACAACTTATCTCAATGCGTAGTTTATTTTTCATTGATACTATACAAAAATTCAAATGAACATGAAATTCTTATTTATTCATAAAGAAGCGTAAGCCTCAAGTACAATTATTCGAGAGGAATAGATAGACATTTGTTGTGGTGATTTTCTTTTCAGGAGATACATCAATGCCATGTTAATAATTCCCTATTCAATTCAACCTACGGGGAGGACACAATAGTAATATGGATTGGGAGAATGGATTCTCAGGAAGTGGTAAGTGATGGGAAGTTCAGAAAGTCCCCGTTTTTGATAGCCATGACACTCATTTTGCCCCATTACTTTAATTCTATCTACTGGCACAACTTTGACCACCTCGTCATAGATGTAGCGATTCTGTTCTACTTGTCGGCATCTGATGTGTAGGATTGAATTTACATGAGCCTCATGGAAGTTGAATAACTTGATAATCTTCAAGTCTTCCAACCATTTTAGCCTCTTCAGGTTGTTTGAAGATAGGTGAGTTGGTTGGCATCTACATAGCAGTATCCCATGCTCCAAGTCCAACGCCTTTCCACATACAATGGTGAAGGGTTGTAGATTTGATCCAGGATCCCCATCATGTCGGATCCTCTGGGATAACTTGAAGAGTTCATAGCCATCTTGAACATGATGTGAAATACGAGGAACCTTTATTCCTATCTTGGTTGTTTTATTTGTTGGTTGCTCTAATGCCAACTGTAACATGCCCACCTATCGGCTATACAGGCACATTTTTAGTGGTCCATTGAGAAATGAATCTAAGTGTCGCTGCTCGGCACTCCCATGGAATGTTTTGAGGTTTGTCACCTAGGGTTTCTCGAGTCCATCTTGCAACAAAACGTTCGTAGTTGAACCCACTAGGATCGACCTAAAATCAAGGTTTCTAGTGGCCAAGGTCTCCTAATAGTATTCTATCATCAAATCCTAGATATCCTACTTTACGCAGAGATACCCAAGCCGAAGCTGACCCATGCCACACTTGGTTCAAAGAGAATGGGAAACAAGAGGGATGCGCTGCTCAACCTCGCTACCTGTAGGGCATAGTCCCATTCCAATCCCCTAAAAATGCATGAATCGAGTTCTAACTTAACAATACCTAAAGGTCAAACATCGATAAATATTGTGAGAAGTCTCCCAGCTCTCTGGCACCACTCTATCGTAGGATGGACCCGTCAGGGTTCCCCTCACCATCTTCCCTCAATAAGCATTCTTTAATTATCTAATTAGGTCCTATCACATTTATGTGTGATGTTTAAAACCAAATTCCTTAATTAAGTCTTTTAGAGAACAGGGTTCGTTTGTATAACTTATGGCACTAACACAAAAACAGTTCAGACAAGTTCCTTGGAAGTAAACTTTATATTAGCATCTTAACTAAAATACAAGTCTTATCCAAAAAGGACGGATTCTGCTATATGTGAGGATGTGTCTTATTTCCTTCAAGTTTACGCCCTTGCAATAGTAATAGGGCCTCGAGAATCTATCCAGAGTCACATAGATCATTTGAGTAGGATCTAGAGGCAGGGAATTTACAGCTAGAGCCCCCTGGCATCCAAGCGTCCTCCTACATTCAAACTAACCCATGGAGAGACCTCTCGTGGCGTGTTCAATCCACGTTCCCATCATGGCTATTTGGAACCCCCTTGGCTAGGGTTGGCAGCCAGCTGGGGGTAGCTTGGCGCACCATCCATGAATTCAACCTAATTCATTATTCAAATTTCCTTTGTGAGTTGAGTCATTCATTCCTTTCACAGACATTAAATCTAGTGTTACAAGCACAAACAACAATGAAGGCAAGTGCTTGGACATCTGCTAAGGTGGAGTCCTCATCTTAAACGCTTGGGCATTGCCCTTCTTGGGTCTTTCTTGCCTTGGCGTCATTTTCCATTATCTTTTGAGGGATAGAGAATGCCCTCATTCCGACCTCTCTTCTATGTAATATGGGTGAGCAATTACATTATAGTTTCAGATGATAGCTTTCCTAGGTTACTATCCTTTGGTTCTTATCTTAAGACCTTGGTCTAGGATCTTATTTGGTCAGTTGGTAACCATTTTTACCATCTTTAAAATTTAATCGGGGTTGTAAGTTTTCCCTAGGGTTTCCTTCCCTCAAGATAGCAAGAACTAGTGTTTACTCCTCTCTTAAGTCTATTTACCATTATGAAATAGTTGTAAGCATTGGATGTAACTTGGTGAATAGTCACTCTTCTTATAGGTATGACATTCAAGATTTCTTGAGTTAGCTTTGAGATGTATCATATTTTGAAAATGATATACCTAAGGGTGTTTTGGATCCATCGTGGTTGGCTATTAGGGTAGGGACCAAAGAGCATGTTGGCTCTAGATCAAAATATGGATGTAAGGGAAACTTGATCTATTTGCGATTAGAACCCTAGTTGAGTCAAATTAAATCTTAGCCTCACTCATCATGTAGGGTTTCATTTACCACACTATCCCTTGCAATTAAGCTTAGCATTTCACATGCACATCTTAAATCTTCCTTTTAAGATGAATCCCTATCATGCAGTGTAACCGAAACCTATCCATGATGCTACATAAATTTAGATGTAAGTCTTTGGTGATATGATGCGGAATTATCATTCATGAAAATTTCTTTTAGTGCATTTGTGAAAATCATGAAGCGTGACCTAAGTATTTAAGTGCGAGCATACATGAGTTCATCATACCTAACATAAATGCAAGGTAATTCATTCTAATGGTCTATAGGATGCATTTGACGTACATGGCATATTCATATACTTTGGCAACCTAAGATGCACTTGCAAAAGAATTCGAGCCTAATACTCAACTTAGTACCTCAACAATCCGTAGATGCTTAGTCTATTTGTAAAAATTAATGGTTATTAAGCCTTTTCAACTACCTTTTGATTTATGCAAGTTATGCAAGACTTCTTCCTGATGATGTCCATGCTTTGATATTCCATTCAAGGTACTAGACATGGTAGCGGTACCTGATATCCCATTCGCTTTAATGGTGGCATCTTTGCCCAATCCTCCTTGCGTAGTTGTGGCCTTTTTGGTTTCTTGTGAGAGTTTGTGCTTCGGGGCCATCACAGAGTTTTGGAATACGGCCTTCACTTCTCTCAAAGGATTCCTTGGTGCCAGAGTTCCCCGTGCCTTGTCTTGACATTCGTGATCTCCTTGTCCACTTAAAAGCTGTCGATGGAGAGATCTTGGGAAGGATTGATGGGAAGAGGGGGTACATGAGGCGTTGCCCAAGAAAGGATTTGTTCTTAAGACCTCTCTCTCTCTCTCTCTCTCTCTCTCTCTCTCTCTCTCTCTCTCTCTCTCTCTCTCTCTCTCTCTTTCCTTTACTACCTCTCCCTCTCTTCTCTTCTTCACAAGATGGCAGCAAGGGTAGGGGAAGAAGAACATCGTATCTGGTAACGAAGGGGGAGATTTGCAAAGGAAGAAGGGTAATAGGTAGGGAGGAAAGGATGGGAGGAGTTATCGTGGGAGGGGGGTTTTATAAGCATGAGGTGGTAATAATTGGGGGGGGGGGGGATGCTATGATAGGGGGTCCTTAACTGCACATGACCCCCAAATTTTTCTGCTGCCATATGGCCTATTGAGGGAAAGGAAGGGATATTGGGGGGGGGTTGGAGGTGGCTCACATGTGCCCCTCCCCCATCATAATCATCATCCTCCTATACCTCAGTAGCTCCACCTCTATCACATCATCCCCCAGTCCCAATGCCAGCGCCCTTTGCAGCTCCTCTTCACCTAGTAGTAACAGCTCCCCCCCGGTTGACGTGTAGCTTAACTCCCTCTCCCTCCACCAACTGACAGTTTTGCGGGTGGGAAAGACATGATTATTTTTTTAAAATTTTATTTTTTAATTTGGTTAAATGATAAGGGAGGGGGAAATATGACGGCGATGATGGTATGTAATAAGAGGGGGGGTCTTCATAACATCGACGGGGGGAGGTGTTACTACTAGGTGAAGAGAAGCTACAGTGGGCACCAACATTGGGATTGGGAGATGATGCGACAAAGGTGGAGCCACCAAGGTATAGGAGGATGATGATTACAATGGGGGAGGGCACACGTGTGCCATCTCCAACCCCCCCAATATCCCTTCCTTTCCCTCAATAGACCACATGGCGATAGAAAAATCTAGGGGTCTTGTGTAGTTTAAAACCCCCTATCATAGCATCCCCCCCCCAATTATTACCACCTCAACCTCATAAAATCCCCCTTCCTAAGAGGGATGATAATTCCTCTCCTCCTTTTCTCCCTACCTATTACTCTTCTTCCTTTGCAAATCTCTCCCTTCCTTACCACAGACATGTTGTTCTTCTTCCCTTCCCCTTGCTGCCATCTTGTGAATAAGAGAAGAGAGGGAGAGGTAGTAAAGGAGAGTAAGAGAGAGAGAGAGAAGAGGCTCAAGAAAAAATCCTTTATTGGGCGAGGGCTTGTGTACCCCCTCTTCCCATCGACTCTTCCCAAGACCTCTCCATCGACAGCCTTTAAGTGGACAAGGAGATCACGAAAGTCAAGACACGGCGTAGGGAACTCCGGCACCAAGGAATCCTCTGAGAGAAGTGAAGGAAGTATTCCAAAACTCTGCGATGGCCCCAAAGCACAAACTCTTGCAAGTAATTGGAAAGGCCACAGCTACGGAAGGAGGATCGGCGGGCAAAGATGCCACCATTAACACAAACAGGATATCGAGTGTAAATACTAATTTGACACCCCAAGATTAGGTACTGCTATTGTGTCTAGTACCTTGAATGGAATATCAAAGCATGGATATCATTAGGAAGAAGTCTTGCATAACTTGACCTATTTGCGATTAGAACCCTAGTTGAGTCAAATTAAATCTTAGCCTCACTCATCATGTAGGGTTTCATTTACCCAACCTCTGGGTTCTATTCCCTACCTTCGAGTCCTATTCAAAGGATCTATATGACTCGGGATAGATTCTTGAGGCCTTGTTACTAGTGCAAGGGCAAAAACTTGGAGGAAATAAGACGCATCCTCACGGATTGTAGAATCCGTCCTTTTTGGACAAGACTTGTATTTCAGATAGTATGCTAATATTAAGTTTACTTCCAAGGAACTTGTCTGAACTGTTTTCGTGTCAGTGCCATAAGCTACGCAAATGAACCTTGTTCCCTAAAAGGATTGATTAAGGAAGTTGATTTTAAACGTCACACATAAATGTGATAGGACCTAATTAGATAACTAAAGAATGCCTATTGAGGGAAGCGGGTGGGTGAAACTCGGACGGTCTGTCCTACGATAGGGTGGTCCTAGAGAACTAGGAGGCTTCTCACAATGTTTACCAACATTCGAACTTTAGGTATTGTTAAGTTAGAATCTGATTCATTTTGTTTTAGGGGACCGGAATGGGACTATGTCGTATGGGCAGAGAGGTTGAGCAACGCATCCCTCTCATTTTCCATTCTCTTTGAACCAAGTGTGGCATGGGTCTACTTGGGATTGGGTATATTTGCATAAAGTAGGATGTCGAGGATATGCTAGAATACTGTTAGGAGACGTTGGCCACTAGGAATCTTGATCTTAGGTTGATCCTAGTGGGTTCACCTGTGAATGTTCCGTTGCGAGGCAGACTTGAGAAACCCTAGGCGACAAACCCCAGAACATTCCATGGGAGTGTCGGGCAGCGACGCTTAGATTCATTTCTCGATGGACCGCTAAAAACGTGCTTGAATAGCCATTAGAGCGGCACATTATAGTGTTAGTGATGTTTTGAATGTATATATTCAATGTGCAAGGAGGTTGGGCTATACAATGGGTAGGCGTATTAGATCTTGGCCTTCAATGGAATCTTTGATTGTTAGTGATAGAAAAAGGGAATCCCCAAATCCTACCTTTATTGCATGTGCATTGCAAGGTATTGTAGCTGGCAATTCTTTTTATGAGGAGCCCACAATGCAAGGTCATAGGGAGACTGTGCATAGAAAAAATAAGGGAAGTGGAGCAGTTGCAAAGTCCCACAAGCTAGGATATGTGATGGAGTCAAGGCATGAGAATATAGTTTGATGATGGTGAGACAAAAGAGATATATATTTAGGATGTTGAGGAGAATGAAGAGATACCAATCAAACCCTTGGAAAGAAGAGTAAATGTACCAAATGCAGCAATATCAACCTATGTAGAAGAGGTAGAAGTGGTAGGGAGGAGTGGGCTTTACAAAAAATGCCACCTAACTGTGTGAGAAAATGTTTTGGTATGGAGGGTAGAAAGAGTTGCAGCAACAAGTTACAAAGTCGACAAGTGGGGCTAGTCGCACCATGCTTTTGCTCTCTGAAATAGAGCCTATAAGGACAAGGCCATTGGAATATGGATATGGTTTTCTAATCATGATGTCATGCATACAATGTTGTGTAGAAACAAGTGATAGTATCACCAGTTGTTCCAACTTTGTAGCCAGTATATAGGGACAAATATATCAAAGAAAGAGTGTAGCAACCTAAAACATGTTGGTTTCAAGTTTTCCTACTTTGTAACTCCATCAAAGAATGAGAAGAGAAAACCTCCTATAGAGGGTGGTTCAAGTGGGAGGAGACACAAGTGGAGGCATGGAGTTTCCAAAGATGCACAAAAGAGAATAGAGGCAACTGCTTGCATGGTTGTGACCTTCTTGGAGGAGATAGTGAAAATTGAGAGGTGGCATTCAATATTTCAAGTCTTGACAGAGAGCTATTATGATGTGCAAATCAAAGAAGAGCCTAGGTGCACTTGTCCTGCTTTTCAAAGAAGAGAATCTACCCAAAAGGAATTTCTTGCCTACAAACATATGTATTATGTGTACATGCACATACTTGGCCTTCGACCTAAGGAGCACATGAGTATACATCACCTTGCACTAACTCCCCACTGACCTTGCCTTTGTGTTAGCACAATTACATAAGATATGCCATGTCATGTAGAAAGCCTAAAAATAAGCACAACTCATTTATTATTTTGGCCCACTTGTCATCATGTTCACATCAATAGGGTGTGGCATGTCATTTTTTATTGCAATAAGATTTGGGTGTAGCAATCTTGGAAATTTTCTAGATATTGTACTCTTTTTGGGAGATATACAAGTTCTCCATTGTCAATGGAGGAAGGTTGCCCATACTATTTTTAGATATTGTACTCTCTTTGGGCGATGTAGAAGTTTTGGGTGTAGCAATCTTGGAAAATTTCTAGAATTTTGTACTTCATTTCCTCAATTCTAGATAGTACATGTCCTATCGCAAGCTTGGAGAAGCTCAAAAAATCAATTTCAATTCTAGATAGTACATGTCCTATTGCAAGCTTGGAGAAGCTCAAAAAATCAATTTCAATTATAGAAGAACAAAATAGAAAGCTTGCAAAAATAACACACTTGATCAATAGAAGCAAATCTTTGCTCTCCACCTTGAGAGATTCAACCAAAAGCTTGAAAAAAAGAGGAATGAGAAAGCCTATCTTCAAAAGTAACTAGACTTCTAATCAAGACTAACTCTATTCACCTTGTCTTTAACTATTTTACCTCCAAAATAGCATGTTATATATGCACAATATACCATTTTGTCCAAGATGCCTCCAACTTTTCCTTCAAGTACTCTAGTTAGCTTTGACTAGTTGTCCTTAGTTTGCTTAGTCTCATTGCACTTATCCATTTTCCCAAACTCCCCTTGTCCTTGAGTAATCAAGAAATAACAAGGTTGAGAAAGAAATCCAAGAAAGGAATATACCAAATGGATTAAAGACCAATACTTTGATACCGCTTTTCAACGAGAGGACTAAGAGGTGAGAGAAAGAAGAATAGAAGATAGAGAAAAGAGAGAGAAATACTAGAATGATAGAAAATAAGAGAGAGAAGCCATGAAAGTTGAGTGCAAGAAGATGAGATATGAGGCACTAATTGTATATTGATAAAAGATGTCAAAGTTTTTATATCTCGCACATTTTGTACCTGTGTCAGTGTGACAACATGTTATTAATAACTCTCTCTCACTAACACATGTATTCCAAGCTTCTTACACCAAAATATAGTAACATCACTCTATCAATTTTTTTTTCAAGTCTACTATAGTAGAGGAGCTTGAGATTTTTGTTCTCCCTTTCTTCTCTCTCTCTGTCTCTCTGTCTCTCTCTCTACACACATACACACACACATATGCATGTATGTATGTATCTTAGGTAAGTTACTCATGAATATATGTGTGCATCACGTGGATTCAAAATAATGTATTTTTAAAATATAAATTTTATACATTTTCTAACATATAGAAGGATGTAATATCAAGGGGTTATTTACAGATTGAATAGAAAAGGGTTAAGTTTTTTTAAGGAGAAAATCAAAGATGAGGACATTTATAAATAGACCTTGAATGCACATGATGTAGAGGATATATATATAGTAACCTTCCTAATGTATGTATGTATGTATGTACGTATGTATGTATGTATAGGTCTCTCTCTCTCTCTCTCTCTCTCTCTCTTTATATGAACAAAATTTGTATGAAAATCTTGTAAACTTAAAACACAAATCTCATTCACTGTGCTTAATTCAACATGTAGATCTTGTTTGCAATGGTTAAATGAGCACAAATTCCTCTCATTTACACAAATTTGCCAAGTTATGGAAGATAAGAAAATTAAGTTTATTATGATATGCCCTAATAGTCATATTGAGATTTTTTTAAAAATGTTTGTAATTAATGTTTGAAAATGGTTGTCAAGTCATTTTAAGTGTTCTAAGACAGATTTTGGTGATGCCAAATTTTTTGTCAAAATTTTCTAATACATATGGATAAGTTTTGTCTTTGAGCTTGATTTGTGATCAAATGGAGTAAAATTTGGCCAAAGTTTCTCTCACAGAGTTTGAATGGAGATCGAGAAGCATATTTTGTCATTTGATATGCTTAATTCGATTCCTCATCATTTTGGAGATATGAAGCTTCGAAAAAATAAAAAATAAAAAATATTCAACACTTAAACACAATATACCATCTTGTTTTTGCTTTCTTTCCATTTTTTATAGGCTTGCGTGCGAGTGCTGATTTAGAACAATTGCGCCATTTTTGGTGCATGCTTTTATCTTCCTCCAAAACAAGATTTGACAGTCTTTATCCTCCTCTTTAAATTCACATATTGCAATCATTTGCAATGCTCTCATGCTAGTTGATGATTGATACATTAGTACAATATTTGCTAGCAATAATTTAATTTCCATGTAAGCTATAATAATGTTGCCACATACCCAGGATCATAAATACAACAAGACATTATTGCCCACCCATCAACCCTATGGGTATGATCGAAGTGCACCCATGTACTTCGTAGATCTTTGGTTCATGTTCTCCTCATATGATTCACTAAATCCACCTATGTGATGGTAGTCCCTTGGTGGACATTTTAAACAAGATGCACCTCTCCTTGGCATCGCCTTGCTTAGGAAATCTACTTCCATGGAAACATGGAAAGACATGACATTTTTTCAAAAGAAGTATGTTGTCATATCCATCACCAATGATCTGACCTTGATTAGATCTCTCTTGTGAAACAATACCTTTGAGCCTGTGTGTTTGCTAGATAGTTATTTCAAATTCAAGGCATACAAAATGAGTAGAAAGTAATGATACACAAGCTTACCCCTTCTTATTCACTAGTGGCATCATTTCTTCTAAAAGTTTATTAAGGCCCACCTCACTTGCCTCTAATTCATCTTCTTCTATCATTTAAGATATGTTGAGGAACCAGCATCTGTATTTTTCATGGGCCCCCCTTTTCAATCTTTAGGACTATGTTGAGAAGGCTTCACACCTTTTCAATGGTTTCCCTCTTTGTGCCTTGTTGAGCACCATGAGCACGCTTCTCAACTTGGATCACCAAACTGTACTCATTGTAGGGTCCAATGGCAACACATAATGGATCGAGCATCTACAAACGGCTATACAACTAACAACCTTTTCACAATAGTAACATGTTATCTTAGAGTTTCCCTCACTTGCAAGATAGCCCATGCTCACATTCCTATCTAAATGACCATGGAAAAAAACATCATTGTAGGTTCTCTTAGTTATGTAGTAAGGACAAGTGACCTTGGGACATTGAAGACTTCCAGATAATAACTCAAATGCAATATGCACTCTATTGAGATATTTGTTTGTGAGGGACATGACCAATGCATCCTTGTATACACACCTTTTTCATTATACTCAGCGACATTATCACTTGGTCAATATCCTTGCTCTATCATCTGAGGGTATATCAAGATACACCGGAGTTGATTTGCTACCAATACCACCTTTTATTGACTCAACGCTATCAACCACATGCACACAATTATTTCAATGCATGATGTAGTAGATGATTTGATAATATGCTACTAATCATGTAGTGCACATGCCTTTCATGATCCCATCTTGGAGACACATTGACCTTGTTTGCTCCAACTTCATGCTCTATGAAGGCTTGCAACCCCTAAAATTTCTGTGTTGGATGCAATAGATTCTACAAGTAGTTCTTACTTAGAATAAGTTCTCTATTTCTTAATGAAACCTTGTGCTCTATATAATCACTAGTTATTCTCCATGAGCTTGCAGTGTGGATTTGTTAAACAAAAGGCAACAACTCACGAATTGAGGAATGTACAAAGAAAAAGGGCATCACAAAGGAAGTCTTGAGAGGGTTTGAATAATGTAAAAGTTGTAGCAGTCACCATTGCAAATTGAGAAGACTAAATAATGAATAAGTAGAATCATCAAAATTTAAGAGCCACAATGAATGAGTAGATTCATTAGAATTTACAGCATTGGGTCACATAACTATCCATTTATGATACACCAAAGAGAATGTTTAGTAGTAATAATGACTCAATAACTCTAAAATATCATTAGGTTGAGTGAGAGACTTGTGTGACATATGTAAAGAAAACAACACAAAAGGACATTTGGATGATTTACTGGGACATTTTACACATACATTAGCATGACCCTCCAAGCCTAGTAATATAATCTCCAGAGTCACTACCAGCTACCTTGGTAGCAAGAGCCCCATATAATCCTACTTAAGAACATTTACTTCCCAAAGAAGACGTCTTTCAACATGAACTCTTGATTTTGTCAATGTCTTGCACTCTCACTCTCACTCTCACAAATATTTGTGCGTGTCTTCCCCCCTTTCTCTCTCTCTCTCAAACCTTCACTTATTCAAGCCAACACACACACACACACACTCTCTCTCTCTCTCTCTCTCTCTCTCTCTCTCTCTCTCTCTCTCTCTCTCTCTCTCTCTCTCTCTCTCTCTCTCTCTCTCTCTCTCTCTCTCTCTCATGACCTTTGTGTATGTTGTTGGGACCAAAAATGGGACTGACACTGACTCTAAGGCTCTAGCCGTGGGCCTCTTTGCTCAACCAAAATACCCCATGGCCTCATGACCAAGAGTGTATTGGAGCACACATTTGTACTATTTATAGTCCAATGGATCCCTTCCCAACTCCTCATAGGGAGCACCCAAACATAATGGTGCCTAGCACCTTGTACCACATACACAGGGGGCACCCCTTAACTAACTGTTACAATCCACTAAACAATTATATCATGCAAGCCATCTAGTGTGATAATATAATTTTCAAGAGGAAGAAAAAAAGTGAGAAGAGTAAAGGCCTTGAATCAGATACCCAATCAGGGAAGAAACTAAGCTTGAACCAGTACAAATAGATAATGCCAAATTCTAGCCCTTGACCCCACAAGATAAGCAAAGACCAAGAGAGAATCATCTATGCATATATTGTGGAAACCTTGGACACATCACCCTAAATTTCCCAAAGGGAAAGAACCCCAAGATTTGCTGCAACCACCCTTGAGCAAGAAAACAAGGATGTCTGGTTATTAATGAGACTGTACAACCAGACCTTGATATAAGAAAGGGTCTCTTGATCTCAACCACACCCATGGAAACTTTCCTTGTTAGAGTCCACATGATCTTGCTGAGAAAGGCCCTTTCCCTCAAAACTTGACTCTGGGGCCTCCACATGGCTCATTAATGATGGATTTGTGAATAGATACCAGATTTTAGTACTCCAAAAGACCAATCCTACACCAATTGATGTCATGGATGGAAGGCCTCTAGCATCCAGGGATATTACCAATGAAATCAGACCATTCATGGTAACTCTTGGCGATCACAAATCTTGTGTATGATTTAATGTCATATCCACCCACAATCTAATCATCCTTGGGATGCCTTGGCTAAAGAAACACAATCCAAAAATTGATTGGATTAAGAAAAATATTACACATCATGAAAATCAAGGAAATTCGGTATATTTAGGAGCCAAATCGTTTCTACGCAGAGTAAGGTAGGAACCCACCTACATGTCATATCATATACTGGCTCAAGAATCTAGTGAGAATGAGTCAATCAAGCTGCCACACTAGTATTAAGAACTCCAAGATGTCTCTAAAAAAAAGAATGTAGATATTTTACCTGAACACAGACCATATGATTGTGCTATAGAACTACATGAGGGGACTCAACCACCTTTTGGACCCATCTACATGCTATCACACCTTATGAACTAGCTGAACTATGCAATAACATTGATGAGAACTTAGCCAAAGGATTCATTAGACACTCAAAGTCTCTTGCTGGAGCCCCAATTCTGTTTGTGAAGAAGAAAGACAAGTCACTTTCAATGTGTGGATTATCGAGGACTCAACAAGATAACAATCAAGAATCAATACCCTTTCCGTTGATCTTGAGGGGAGGGGGGGTCACCTTTTAGAAGCCCTCTATATAACATGCGTTCAAAGGATATTTTAAAACCCCATTTTTTAAAAAAATTCACCATTTTATATACCCCTTTTGTGAATTTTGAAGGTAATAGTTATATCCCCTCTATACATCTAAAATTTGAATAAAATGTGTATTTTCATGGCCCCTTTTGTACAATTCAAATTAAAACATGATACTAAAATATTTTAGCCATGGAGTTATCACAATGATCCAAGATGGATATTCGGACATGATGTTAATATTATGACATTTTTACAATAGCACATAGGGCTATATGCAAAAGACTCCAATATCCACGTGTCCAAAGCATGTCTTATACATTTGGATTTTGTAGTATGATAAAGGCTATATACTATAAAAAAGAATAATACATAAGTATGTTGACTTCATTGGTTCCATGACTAGCCATCTCCATGCATTATGCTACTTGAGAATCCCAAAAGATCAAAAAGCCAAAAAATTGGTCTAAAATTAAAACAAAAGAAAATTCCCTCACGTCAAGTACTCACACATCAACAGTGTGTGCAAAGTATATGGCATAACTAAAATCCAAAGAAAAAGATTAGATATTACTTACAAATTATGTACCATATTTCAACCATGATGCAACAGTGATACATCACCTTCATACTTTAGCTACAAAAATATACTTCTATCAATCTAGCATGTTGCCATATGAGTTTGAAGAGATCTCAAGAGAACTCTTTGGTTGCAATACTTTAGCTACAAAAAGTATAGTCCACCCTTGCCAAGTTCTAACTTAAACGTCCATTACCTACAAGAAAGGTAATGACCTTATTTAGAAAGACAATACAAAGCTTATTAATAAATTAAAATCACTTACTTTAAGCATGAAAATGATTACTTAGTGCACTTGAGAAAGTCATTAAATAACGTATAGTCATTCTCATCTAGTTGGTATCTATCATTTCATGCATTGTATGTTGAATTTGCTAATGCGATGATTGATTCTATAGCAATCTTATTTAAGTTAGTTAAGTCATATGTAAACATACATTGTCCTTTCACCCTTTCGTACCAACCAAGTTGAACTTCTATCCCTTGAGATCGATTTGTCAAATCAAAGTCCCATTTATAATCCACATATCTACGTCCTACTTTCTTCCTCATCTTTTGGACTCAGCCAAGATACCATGTGCCACAAAACTTATCCATTTTATTTAAGTTTGTGGCTTTTCCATCTCTCTTTGGATGCTTGCTACTACCTTGATCTTGCATGTCACACACAAAGTATACCGCACAATCACAACCTATCCCAAAGAAATTCACATTGCTTGATGATTGTGATTTTGATTCATGAATGAAATAGACACCTGGCCTCACTCTTGTCAATTGATCTTTTGACAATGTTAAATTCCCATTCAATTGGCTAACCAATGTGGACTTGAAGATATGCTTTCCATCAACTTCTACCATTGGGTTGATCTTCTGTCTCTTTGCAATAGTGCCTGAGTCATGAACTTCATCCAAGAGCCCATCGATTTCATGTCGAATCTCACTAGGAGCAATGATCTCATCATCCCCATCTAAAGCCTTTTGTAATTGCTTGCCATCACTGCTTGGTTGTGCAACCTCATTGTACTCATCAGCCTTCCCCATCTCAACATCTAGTCTTGACCATGTCAAATTTATATCCTCCCAAGGGTATAACTACCAATTCAAGTTATCTGCTTTGCTAGGTTTCAATCCCAATGACCGGAGCCCCAAGAGGAACACCAAGGAAAAGGGGATTCTACTACAAGAAAATCTATCTTGTAACATCAACAAGCTTTTATTTCATTCTTTTGATGAGCAAAACAAAGAGAATAGTAAATCTTCGCGCAGCATCATAGTAGATATCTCCCACAGATTTGATAGAATCAACCATAATCTTCAACAACTTCATATAATCCATCAATAGAACAAGGAATATAAAAGAATAAACCATTTTTAAATGGAAATCAATCACATAGTATTCATATTTATTGTCTTCATAGTTTTCTCTCTTGATCTCTCATATACAGATACATTGTTTTGATAGATTTGACTATCTCTGGCTTTCCCTCTCTCTCTCTCTATCAATAATACATCATCTCCTCACTAAAATACTCAATAATGACTCTCAATAACCCTTCTTAGGTCGTGGATACACCTCCCAAGAGGTATGTATGATGCGAAGAGGCACCAGAGCCACTACAGTGTCTCTTCATAGCTCACTACTATCATTGTCACTCCAGTCTTCTCTTTAGTCTTCAAGCAGCTGCTTCTTCCATTTGTTTTAGCTCTTTTGAACTTAGATTCATCATTTTCAAAAGTTAGAAAACTTTTCCAAAGTCACACATACATTCTAGAGAACACTTACAGAAGATCTACAGAATAGAACAGAACAAGAACAGAGCAGAGGCAGAATAGAGACAGAGACTCTACAGAAGGTTTACAGAGGGTTACAGAAGGTCATCAGAGAACATCAAATCCTCATAACTCATACTAAAATCATTCAAAACTATCAAAAACTATTCAATAAGCTTTCAAAAGATTTCAACCTTCATCAATCATCAATCCATGCTTCATACAGAAGAAAATCAGAACAAAACAGAAGTTATACAGAAGGTATCAGAACCAATCAGAACCTCAACAGAACCTATCAAGACATAACATAGCCTCATATTTCTACTAAAATCATCATAAACTTCCAAAAAATAATCAATATCATCCAAAACACTCTCAAAGCATTTCCATTATCAACCATATATCACTCTAAATCCATCAAAAATCAACCATTCAAACCTCAAAAACAACAAAAATCAATCAAAAATTCAGTTTTTTTTCACTCTCAACATATCCCCACACTTAGAAAGGAAGCATCCTCGTGACGTAAGGAAAAGAAGAATATAAGTTTACTAAAGATCTCAATTTGATCTTCTTTAGTATCTTCAATAATCACTCCACCACGACCCCAACTTACCACCTATATCTCTAGAAAAGAATAATACTAAAGGAAAACTTCGTTATTCATTAACACATCTGATAATAAATAAAAAGTCATAACAAATTTGTAAAGGATATAAGAGGTTCTTCAGCTTTCCATCATAGGCTTGCCATCCACCATCACCATCAGTAGTTGAAAAGAGAGCTCTCAAACAAATTATTCAACCAACATGAACTCTTCACATACAAATTATTACAACACACACACACAAACACAACCATCTGAATGGCACCTCCAAAAGATATCTCATTATGAAGCACAGCAGATACATCCAAGGGTATCAATGAAGATGATCCCTCTTAAAGGCTTGATGATTTTGAAAGCAATCCAGGGATAAAGACTCATCTACAAAGGATTTTGGAGGATTCTGAAAGAACTGAAGGCAGTACATTCTTTCTAGAAAAACAAGGTATCTACTAAGTAGACAAAGGGCATGAAAATATAGAACATCCAATTGTTGGTAATCAATACTCACATTGACATTCATACAAATCTTTGGAATGGCCTTTTGATCATTATGGGAATGCCTATGCATATATGTTAAGTACCAAGCAAAATGGGCTATCAATCTCACTAAAGGATCTAGAGATTATGAATATTGTTGAGAAAAATGGAGGTAACTTTGGTTTGCTTGACTAGCAGTTGTCCAGTCCCTTGGATTTAATGGCCAATTAATCTGTGGTCCCGTGAGAGAATCAGTCGAGCTCTATCCTCTTCTTCTTAGAATTTGCTGATCAAATCCTTTGTACCCACTAACCAACTGAGGGGGTTGAGAAATAGAAGTGGTAGGAGATGGAAGTGGAATAAGTAAAAGAGGATGAAGAGATGGGTAGGTAAAATCATAAAATAAGTAATAAGCTAAAGAAGGAGTGGCTGAAAATTTAAGTGAATAAGTTAGGATAGGTGTAAATTGATAAGTAGGAAAAGTAGAAGGTATATGGATAGATGGAGAAGGACATGGCGAAGAAGGGGAAAAGACTCAAACTTCAATGAAAGAACAATAGGTAAAGATTGGAATTTGAGAAAAACCCTGAGGTTGGAAAAGGAGAGGTAAGATAGCTGCTGAGTTGGATTGATAAAGGGAAAAATAAGCATCATAGTGATGGGCCATTTGTTGATAGTACAATAAGCTAGGAACAGAAGGACCTAAAACAGATCGTTGATGGTAGGCATCAAAGAAGGATGAATCAAATGGATGGTTCTTGGAAAGATAAGCTAGGAGATCCACCCTCAGTTGGTTAGTGCTATGCACATAAGTAGAAGCTGTATTCTGGTGTTGGTTCAGGACTACAGAATCAATCATTGAATGTCATGAAGTGTTAGGGCAAGTAGCCACTTTAGAAGAATAGCATTGGAACATGTCATCTATCCTCAAATCCAAATGGTTGACATATAAGGCAGCTTGTAAGACCACATCCCCCACATACCAAACTAGATCTACATCATCTAAAATTAATAGATCACCTCATAGATACATATAAGACATCAACATGGTATCCATCGTTATGGAATCTTCAAAGACCATACGGGAAACTTCTGTTAGCAAATCAGAAGACCAAACTTCACTCCAACCATTCTCTGGAAGAGGGAGATCCATTGTTGAGAGCTTAATATAGAAGGCCAACTTTTGCAACTGATAGTGGACAAAAAAGGAATGGTCAGGAGGAACATACTCTTGAAATTGCTCAAATGTAGACCATAATAAATCCATTCTGGACTGCAATCTTTCCACTTTATCTTGAAACAACGGACATAATGTGGCCTATCTCTGGAGAACTACCAAGTCTTGTTGAGATATAGAAGGAATCATAGGAACAGTGGGGCTTGGAGGAATGGACCGTGACTGTACTAGTTGGTCCTATTGCTTAATCTAGGAAGCTTGGGATTCCAATGTATTGTGAGCAGTCTGCAAAGTTGAAAGTTTCGTATCTAAAAGAGTCTTAAACTCTTGAGCTTCTTTGGACATTTTCTCTTTCTCTTCCAAAACTCTAGTGACCTCTGACTGAGCCTTTGATAACTAAATTTTCAAAGAAGATATTCATTCTCTCTGGATCTCAATCATTTGTGTCTGCTGCTCCATCTTCTTAAATAGATCGGCAAGAGTGTCTTTCGCAGAGGCTAACTCTGTGGTTGCCTTATGCATTTGGTCTTTGGATTGCATCAATTCTTCATAGAAAGAAGCATATAACTGAGAGTTCAATAGAACTCTGGATGTCGTTACAAAGGAAAGGAATGGCATCCCCTGTCACTAAGCTGTTCAGCAAAGGAACTGATATTTCCAAAGAACCCTTTCGATGTGCCCTCAATAAGTTGTTACATGTGAGGTAGGCAGAGAGGTCACTTCTAGAGGTAGCAGGAATTGTTACTGAAGGAATGACTGGAGGAACTTTCTCTGCTACACGCTTCAAATGCTTCCACTGAATGACCAATGGAGGAGGGGAATCAATATCCTCTATATCAATGGGTTCTCAATCCTCTGAAGGTGCAGGGTGAGGAACTGGATCAGATAGAGGAGGAGGAAGCACACCCTTCTTAAGGCCTAAATATGTCAAGAAAGCATATAAATATGAACCATAAGTTACATTGGTAACATTCCCTCTGGTCACTTTGACAAAATGTTGGTCCATCTTCGTAAGAAGGTAAGTACTCCAATCAATGGAAACCCCTTTTAACACCATCCTGGAAGTTGTGAAGAGCTCCTTGGACAAATAGTGAGATGGTGTCTGTCTTGGAGAAATTGGCAGACTAGCTTCCAAAGAGGATCAGTGATCATTGAGAAAGACACTCCTAAAGTGTTAATCACCTTCTTGACATCAATAACTTCTTTGGTTTGCTTCTGTAACATCTTGAGAATCCCGTCATTTGAGAATAACTGTTTGGATATAACAAAGGGTTCTCCTTTGTAGGGAAGAGACAAAGCCTTCCCTAACCCTCTAGGTGCCAAAACCATGGAAGTACCATGAACCAAGCCCGATTTCTTATTGTATGATGCAAGAAACTCATCACATAGGGCTGGATCATCTGGAATCAAAGAGAGTGAAGCAGCCACGAAAGTTGCAAGGCCAGCTTTCATGATAGGCTTAAAAGTCAGTAGGGAAGAATAATCCCTACTGATCAATGGGACATACTGAACAGGAGGAGGAGCTTGAGGCGCCATTCAGATGGTATATATACACACCACAAACACAAACAATTACAGAGAATGCCTGCAAAACAACAAAATATCTATAAAAAAGAAATCAATCAAAATAAGCACACACAGACGTAACTAACCAATTGACCACCCCAAACAACCCACATCCTAGAAAAAATTCGGCATGACCCCTACACATATGTGACCGAAAAGCTTTATGCTATGCAACAAGCAGTCACCCAAGACCCCGTATCAAGCAAAAAAGAAGAAAACTACAAACCGCACCCGTAATTGTATCACACAATCAAACCATAATACCTCAAAAACCTAATCAGGACATAACCAGAACTTTGATAAACAATATTAGCTTAAAGGGCTGCACTTACCCATCCCATGAAGTATATTTATTAAAAAGGAAAAAAAGTGCAGTGAGGTGAATGATTTTAGTAAAGGGTTCATTTTAATAAATTATTAACAATGGTTGAAATTTTATTAGGTTATAAACCTTAATAAGAAAATGGTGGTTCATTTTTAAATTGTTAGTTACAATTTTATTAATATGAAATGGTGCTTTTAACAAAACCCAGAATGTGATCCTTAGACTCAGGTATCTAAATGCATATTCATTGATTAAAAATTTAATGTGTTTGAAGTTCTCTTCTTTTTCAGCGCATGAATTTTTGTGACGGTTGGTTCCTTTTTATTTAAAAATTAAAGTGCCTTTGAAGCACACGTAGCACGTGCAAAGTGAGCGACAGGTTGATTTTAATTTATTAAAAAAATTTGTGTTTAGCACGAGGGCACGTGAAAAAGTGGGTAAATAAAGTTCATTTTAACAATTAACTGTGGTTAAGGGATGACCAAAATAAATAAAGCACGAAAAATAGATACCTGGTAGGGGTGTGTATACAAGAGACTGAGGGCGCACTGAGTAGACCCAAATGCAAGGAATCCAACAAAAAAGTAAAAACCACTGACTGAAAAAAATAAACATTTGGTTTAGGAAATATTGATTAGTGTTTGGGTGAAATTATTATTATTATTTTTTATGTATTTTTTGTATTTTATATTATTTTACTTTTTTTCTTTTTTTTAAAGTTATATTTTTTTATTTTAAAATATTTTAAAAGCAATCAAATGTATTGATGGATTTTTTGTGATTTTTTTGAATTTAATTCTGATTTTTAGGGATTTTTAATGATTTTTTCTCAAATTTTAGAGAATTTTAAAAGAATTTTAAGTATTGTTAATTTTTTTGCAAGTAATTCTTTATATTATAATCAGTAAGATCAGCCAAAAAATGATCCAATTTAGTAATGAATTTTTTCTTTTTTTGTTTTTTAATTGAAATTTTAATGAAATTTTTAATGTTTTTAAGTGTTTTTAGATATTTTTTAAAATGTATTTTTCTCGGGTTTGTGGAAAATCAAAAGAGATACCCAGGTTGCATGTGAACAGCTGTGTATACTCGGGGACAGTATGCACCACCACACGGAGAAGACCAAACGCACGTCCTCGCGTGTGAACACCCGTTGGCCATGCCCGTACGCGCAGGCACACCTAGACGCCCACGCTGTGTGTGGAGGGTGGGGGTAAAGGGGGGATAAGGGCAGAAAAGGGGGCTAGAAGGGGGAAAAACGAGGGTTAGGTAAGGTTAGTTAACTAGGTGAGCTAAGTGAGGTTAGGTGAGGTTAAGTTAATTAGGTGAGTTAAGTGAATTAAGTGAGTTAAGTAGGTTAAGTGAGTTAGGTTAATTAGGTGAAGGTTAATTAAGTTAGCTAGGCGCGTTAGGGTAGTTAGGTTACCTAGAGGGGAAGAAAGAGGAAGGAGATGGGCGGCGGGTTGGTGGAGGAAGAGGAGGCGGAGGACGCTGGCGGTGCGGGCGTCGGAGGGAGGAGGAGGAGATGAGGAGAGCGGCCGAGGAGGAGGAGGAAAGCTGGCGAGGAGGGCGGTGAAGTGGAGGGCGGTGCGAGGAGAAGACAATGGCAAAGTCTTCCCAAGGCGCTGCAAATCAGGCGGCGGCAGGATTTGGCGAAGGCAGGGCGACGCTGCGAACCAAGCGGCGGCGGAGTCTGTCGATGGCGGGGGGCACTGCGAGGTGGTGGGAGAGGAGGCACGATGAAGAGAGAGGGGAGGAGAGAAGGCGAAGGGAGGGTGGCGAAGAGGAGGGCGATGGAGGGTGAGAAGGAGAAGGTCGTGGGGGCATGGAGGAGGAGCGTGGGGGCATGGAGGAGGAGAAGAGGAGGTGTGGAGGAGGAGAAGGAGGACGTCGTGGAGGAGGAGAAGGAGGACGCGAGGTGGGCGGCGGGGGCGAAGCCTATGCGAAGGAGGGAGGACGAGGGAGAGATGCAAAGGAGGAGCCTACGAGGCCTGACAGGTAAGGTAGTTTTTAGTTTTTTTTTCTCTCTTTTTTCGTTTTTTTCTTATTTTTTTGTTTCATTTTTTTTCTTTTCTTTTTTCTCTTGGTGTTATTATTATTATTTTATTTGTTTAGTTTTTATTTTTTAAAAATTTATTTATGTGTGGTTATTTATTGTTGGTTGTGGTTTTTTTCTTCTTTTTGTTTTTTATGTTTTTTTAAAACTTAATTTATTGTTTTTTTTTTAAATTTTTGTTTTTTAAAAAAATACTTTGTGTGTTGTTTCTGTGTTTCCATTAAAAAGTGAGCGCATCCCTGTCCCGCACGCATGCGCGCAGCGGGAGTAAAAAAAATTGTATCGGTAGGATTAGACGGGGCGGGGACGGCGACACGCGAGGCACAGAGGCCACGGTGGCATCCCGAGGCGCTTAAAACCAAAAACAGCCACGTTCACGCGTGACACGAGAAACGTGGCCACACGTCAAAAGGAAGAAAAATTAATAAAATCCAAACCATACATCGAACCGAAAAAACTATAAAAAGAAAAAATGTGCCGGGAGACAAGAGGAAGATGATAGAAAAATGTGTCACGGGTTCCGGGTCAAAATCAGGGTGTTCACATGGAAAAAACACAAAAACGGCTCCAAAAATACATACGAGGAGTAATATGGAAAAATTCGCTTGCCAGAACGTAGGGCGGAAAGAAGGAAAAATGTGCCAAATAATGTGCCTGACAAATCTATCACATCAACACACGGTTTCCACTGAGAGAGGACGCGTTCACATGGGAAAAACCTAAAAAGCGGACCCAAAAAGGGATTCGGAAATTAATATGGAGTGATCCCTGTACCGGAATAGAGGATAGTAAAAAGGAAAAATGCCCAGAGGAAGGGAATGCATAGGATTGTCATGTCAAAACTCACTGTTGGCAGAGGGAGGAGGGGTTCACATGCAAAAAACACAAAAAATACACCTGAAAACACAAGGAAAAATTAATAACTAAAAATTCGACAGTCGAAAGAGGAGAGAGGAAAAAGGGAAAAGTGGGGGAAAGGCTGGCGAGACACGGCTGTCAAATGAAACTAGAATTCCGGTGAAAATAGGGCATGTTCACATGGAAAAATGTTAAAAATATGCACAAAAAAGACTCAAAAACGTGCAAAAATTAATATCGGATGAACCGTGCATCAGAAGGAGAGGGTGTAAAAAGGAAAGATATCCTTGGGAAGGCATAGGACAGGGATGGTATGTTAGATTATGGTTTTGAAGCGAGAAGGATGCGTTCACATGGAAAATAGATCCAATGAGCGGGAATTGCTTCAAAAATTAATAACTCAAGAACCATCAGTCGAAATAGGGGTTGGTAAAAAGAAAAAATGGGCAGTACAAAGGGACGAACAGGGGTGTAAGGTTGGATTTGGAGCCTGGCGAACGTAGGATGCATTCACATGGAAAAATAAAAAAACAAAGAATACAGGCAAACAGACAAGAAATAGAACGGACGAGTAGGGAAGGGACCCCATGAGAGCATAAAAACCGTCACTACTACAGAAGGGTTGCAGTCGGCTACATGAGGTATGTCAGATAGAGAACTAGGGAGAGAGAAAGAGGAGAGAGAAAGATTGCAGAGGAGAGAGAAAGACTGCAGAGAGAGAAAATAAGAGTGACGAGGAGAGAGAAAGACTAGATTTAGAGAGAGAAAGACAGGAAAGATGAAGAAGCCATGGAAGCTGTGAGCAAGAAGGGAGAGAAAGATTGTAAATGTATTGATTTGTCAAAAGATATGAAAAGTTAAAACTTCTCTCCTTATATACCAATGTCTGTGTGACATGGCATATTATTAACATTCTAACTATTCCCAACTTCTTACAATCCATCCCTTCCCAAAACTTTTTTGTCCTAAAAAACAAACCTAGAAAAAGCTAAAGAAGAGATGGATAGAACAGAGTACTACTCTGTTTTACAGCTTTACAAATGGGAAATGAATGAAGAATTATCATTACAAGGGCTGAATTTGAAGAACGGAAAGAGGACCCAACTATATACATGACTTGAAGTACTTTAGAAGCAAATGGAGCCATAGAATCTTCAACAAATAGTTCCAGAAGAAAGTAGACAGCTTGCTGAATAAACAGTCCCTGCTGGACCAAATCTGCCATAACTTTTGATAGAAGTGTCCAAATAAGATGTACCACATATCAAAACGAAGCTCTTGAAGAGTACTTTAAGCTCATATAGATAGCTTAATTCTAAAAATGAGGTATGATAAAAACTGTTCTAAAACAACGTGCTATCCTGAACCAGTCTGCATCAATTCTAGCTCCATAAGCAATAGGCTTCAGCCACCAATGTATCCCTCAAGTATGGATACTCATCCAATATTGAATCAGGTCTCCAAGAAGCCTCTTCAAAGGGTAAAGCTCTCCATTTAATCAAATATTCCACAATAGAACGTGATCGAAGCTTCTTTTCACGCTGACCTATAACAGCCTCTGGGATGTACTAAACAAGACCATCTTCATCAATAGGTGGCAGCTCATCAACTATATCCACTGGATCACCATAATAGGGCTTGAGCTGACTAACATGGAAGACGTTATGAATCTTTGTAGAAGAGGAAAGCTCTAGTCTGTATGCCAAATCTCCAATCCGCTTAAGGATCCTGTAAGGGCCATAAAATCTGTGGGCAAGCTTATTACTGGATCCATCTTTCAATGCAGAGTACTTGGATTTGGGCACCTTCAACAAAACCAGCTCTCCTTCCTGAAACTCTAAAGGCCTCCTCTTCTCATCAGCATACATCTTCATCTGATCTTGAGCCTTAGATTCACCTTGCATTGCTGAAGAAGGGTCTGCATTCCTTCCAACTCTTTCCATGAGGGTTGATCTTTTCATTAAAAATGACTGTGGGTAAGGGCACCTTGTAACCATACAAAGCCTCAAAGGGTGAAACTCCTATGCTCGCATGAGTGGAATTGTTATAAGCAAACTCAGCCAGGTGTAACCAAGAATCCCATGAGGTTTGGACATCATAGCAAAAATGGCGAAGACAAGTCGCCAACCATTTATTAACTCTCTCTGTCTGTCCATCAGTTTGGGGATGATAAGCCGTAGATGGAGCCAACTTAGTACCCATAGATGTAAATACCGCTTGCCAGAAGTTACTCATAAACTTTGAGTCCCTATCATGGACAATCACCTGCGGTAATCCATGTAATTTGAAAATATGCTCCATAAACTAGTTGGCCACTTGAGAAGCAGTAAACTGAATTTTTGTTGGGATAAAATGAGCTGCTTTGGTGAGTCTGTCAACCACCACATAAATATTATTCCACCCCCTTCTTGGTAGTAGGTAAGCCAGTGATAAAGTCCATAGTAATATGAGTCCATTTACCTATAGGAATAGGCAATGGCTGCTGGCTTATGGGTGCTATCCTTATTTTGCTGACAAGGCATACACTTCATAACGAAGTCCTTGACATCCTTCCACAGTCCTTTCCAATAAAAGCTCTTATTGATCCTGTCATAAGTCTTGAAAACTCCCAAATGTCCAGCTAAAGGCGAAGAATGTAACTCCTCCATAATTTTTCGCTTGAAAGAAGAAGTAGAGGGAATAACAATCTTGCCCTTCCACCAAATAAGACCATTTTTAAGCTGGTAATGCGAGTTTTCTTCCATAAGACCTTACTGTAATTTCTGAAAGATTTGGCTGAATTCCTCATCTAAGAGATAGGTCTCCTGTAATTCTTCAATCCAATCACTATGTAGTTTCGTCATGGCTGACACTTTGCAAGCCCACATACGAGAAAGAGAATCAGCCACTATGTTATCTTTGCCCCTAGTATGAGTGATGTCAAAGTCATAATTTTGTAATGTAGCTACCCATCGTCGTTGCTTTGGAGTGAGATTTGACTGAGTAAGGAAATACTTGAGTACCCGATGATCACTATGTACTCTGAATCGGCTGCCATATAAGTAATGGTGCCATTTCTTGATTGCATGCAGAATAGCCAACATTTCCTGGTCATAAACATTCATGGACATCTCCTTATCTGTAAGCTTACGGCTTTCAAATGCAATTACTCCATGCTCCTGAAGCAAAACAGCCCCAATGCCACGGCCACTAGCATCACACTGTATAGTGAACTCTTTGGAGAAATCCCGGCATACAAGGATAGGAGCAGAAGTAAGTAATTCCTTTAACTGGTTGAAGCTGCTATCTACAAGAGCATCCCAAAAGAAAGCCTCTTTCTTCAATCTGTTAGTTAAAGGGGCTGTAATTGCCACATAATACTTTATAAATCTGCGATAGAATGAAGATAGACCAAGAAATCCTCTAAGAGAGATAGTAGCAGTAGGCGTTGGCCAATCTTTTATGCATTGCACCTTCTTGGGATCAGCCTGTATTCCTTTTTCACTGACTATATGTCCCAAGTATTCCACTTTAGTCTACATGAAAGAACACTTCTTCTCCTTAGCAAAAAGCCTATGATGTCTCAACACATCAAAAACCTTCCTCATGTGTGACAAATGATCCTGTAAAGTCTTGCTATAGATCAAAATGTCGTCAAAGAACACCAAGACAAACTAAAAGAGGAAAGGTTGCAGAATCTTATTCATCAGGCTTTGAAAGGTAGCTGGAGAGTTTGTAAGCCCGAATGGCATCACCAAGAAATGGTAGAGCCCACGATCAGTCCTAAAAGCAGTCTTGACTTCATCACCCTCTCTCATGCGAATCTGATGATACCCTGATCTCAAATCAATCTTCGTGAAGAATCGAGCCCCCTTAAGCTCATCAAGCAAATCATCAATCATGGGTATAGGATACCTGTTCTTCACTGTTATCTTATTGAGATCCCTGTAGTCAATGCACATTCTGAAAGATCCATCTTTCTTTTTGACTAACAGGACTGGGGATGCATAAGGTGAAGAACTTGGCTCAATGGCTTGGCCACTTTCTCTCGTTCACATTTTGATAGTCTGTAAGGTGGCTTATTGATTGTCTTTGAGTTAGGTTCCAAATCAATGGGGTGATCCACCGCTCTCTTAGGAGGCAATGAAGTATGTACTTCAAATAAATCTCTATACTCCTCAAGAAGAGCTGTCAAGGCTGGATGGTTTGCTAAATTATTGGGCTGATCCTGTGTTTCTTTGTTCAAATGCAATACAAATATCTGTGAGCACTTCTTATACTCTTTCTTGAGTTGTTGAATGGTGATAAGCTGAAAATCAGATCTACTAGGGATTCCCTGTAAATGGATGAGCTGTCCATTGGAGAAAAACTCCATATATAACTGTGAGAAATCCATAGTAATCCTGCCTAAGGTCATCAGCCAATCACAACCAAGTACAATATCTATGGGCCCCATTTCCAAAGTGATCAGGTTTACTTCGACTTCAAAATTTTCAGCCATCTGCAAAGAAACCTGTGGGCAAATCTGTATGCTGGTTTCCTCTTCACCATTAGCCACTTGTACTCGAATGGGCTGCTGTAAGTTGATGGGAACACAATTCAACTTGTACATAATAGATTTATTGACAAAACTGTGAGTACTGCCACTATCTATCAGGATGAACATTGGCTTTTCACATATGCTTCCCTTCATACGAAGTGTATTAGGGCTCTTAGATCCCGTCCAAGCATCCATAGAGATAGAACAATTAGTGGTAGCAGGCAACTCATTACAAAATCCACTAGGATCAAATGGAACATCTCCACCTGGGTCAAAAGGAAAAGAGTCAAATGGATCATAAAAGTACTCCTGTCCACCATCATCCTCAAAATCTTCATTTTCAGCATTGTCTGTCACTGCATTAGCCTCATTTATGTCATCTTCAAAGTCCTCAAAGACTAGCATACTCTGAAGCTTTGGCTTGACATTCTTGTATACACACTTTGAAGTATGGTCAGGAGTATACTTTTCTCCACATTTGAAGCATAAGCCCTTGTCCTTTCTTTCCTTGTAAAGATCCATGGGAATAGATTTGGAATTTGTAATGGCTGAAGTGGACTTAGGCTTGTTATCACCCTGCTTAAATTCAACCTTTGGACTATTTGCTGTCCTGAAATTGCTTTGAAGCCTAGAAGCATTAAATGAAGGATAAGTTGGTACTCGTAAGCTCCCACTAGGCATATGATTGCTGCCATAAATGTTACCAACTTGCCCTTGCTTTAAAATGGTCCTTGGCTGTCCATAACTTGGCTGAAATGAAGACTCTTTCCTATACTTTCTTCCATAGCGCTCTGCAAGCTCAATAGCCTTGAAAAGTGAAGTAGGATTTTGCGCCATAACATCAACTGACAAGGATGGTTCTAAACCATACATAAACTTGTGTAACTTGGCCTTATCACTGATGCTTTCCACATACATGGTCAAGTTGAGGAATTGGTTTGTATATTCTCTTACACTTAGGCCCCTTTGTTCCAAACCATACCATCTTCGTGCTAGCTTCTCTTTTTCAAGAGGCCAAACAAAGACTTCAGCCATAAGTGCCTTGAAAGCTTCCCAATTCTCAATAAGTACATTCTCTTTCTTGATATACCTCCACCAAGTGTGGGCAAATCCTTCTAAGTGCAAGGAGGCAAAGTGTATCTTCATATCATCAGTTTTAGAGAATATGTCAAAGTAGGACTCCATCTTAGAGGTCCATTCCTCTAATTCTGATGGTGAAGATGACTGGCCATTGAATTTGGCTAAAACAATTTTGTCCTTGAATTCTCTATCATGGAAGGATTGTTGTCCCAAAACTGGCTGATCAGGATTTCCAAGTACAGAACCTCCATATTGGTGTTAGATATGATCAATGCCCCACCCTCATTAGGTACTACCAATGATCCATGGTGCTCAAAGTTGTAAGGCCCCCATTATGAGGAGAAGCCAAGTGTGAGCCCGGACATTGGTGGAGTCCTGACTTGTATATCAGATGAGGTCTATGTGACCGGATGGCAAAAAGGTGACCATTGTGGGTCTAATCTTTGGGTTAGACAGAGTGGTTAAGCTGGTAGCAACTCGAGGCACATTGCATTGAGTTGCGTAGTAAGGGAGTTAAAAGGGGCCCCTATTGTGGGGTCCGGGGGCCGCGGAAGCGGCCCCTGGCTGGGGGGTCCCAGGGGGGCCAGCGGCCCCCCTGGCGGGGGTCCGGGGGCAGCGCCCCCGGCCCGATGGTAAAGGGAATATTCCCTGGAATATTCCCTGGCCGACTAGTGGAGGCTCATATGGTAGGTCGGTCAGCAGGCCGACCTAACGTCCTTCGCGGGCTATAAAAGTTAAACCCCTTCGCAGCCATCATACACTCATCTTTCACCCAGTCAGAGTTGTTGTTCCAGCTAGCCTTAAGCTCTTCACCTATCTTCTGTCTAGATCGCCATCTAAGCTTCATTCATTGGAAGCGCACGGGTGGACAGAGCCATCTTTGTATCAGTTGTTTGGAGTTAAAGAATTTTACTGATTCTCCTCTTATCTGTTGTGTACTCTCTATCTCTTTCTCAGATTCTGTTCGCTGCGCCGTGTAATATTTTACATGGTATCAGAGCCCAGGGGGCTCTAGAGATCGGAGAGAGTGCAAGAGGCAAAGGCTTCAACAGCAAAGAGAAACGATGTCGACTCCGGGAAGCAGTTCTGGCGCATCAGGAAGCGGTGCAGGAGGTGGTGCTGCTGTACCGGCTATTCAAACACTGAGGATTCGTCCACAAACCTTCAGCGAAGGCAAGTTAGATGGTACAAACTACACCTTGTGGAAGTTCAAAATTACTACTATCCTTGATTCTTATGAGCTTCTGGAGACTGTGCTGGGGACTGACGCAGAACCACAGCCTACCCCCGACCCATCAAATCCTAGTGTGATGATTCCTCCGAATGCAGATCTTCTACGAGCTTGGAAACGAAGGAATGCAGATGCATTGTGTGCCTTAGTTACAAGCTGTTCTGACAGTGTTTTGACTCTGATTCAGCATACAACCAAAGCGTCAGAGGCTTGGAATGTACTAAGGAGTCAGTATGAAACACGAAACCAAACAAGGATTCAAAACTTGGAGAATCAACTAGCAGCGGAGAAGTTTGCTGAAGGAGAGACGGTTGAAGCATTCATCACTCGGATTAAGAATCTGCGCGATCAGATGGCTGGTGCTGGGATACAAAAGACTAGCGAAGAGCTAGCTCGGAGGTGTCTTCGGATTTGTCCACAAAAGTTTGATGGACTAGTAACTGCCCTTAATACTCAGGTGAGACCTCAAGCTTTGACTTTTGAGGAGTTTTGTGCATTATTAATGGAGGAGGAGTTGAGGCTGAAAGCCCGAGAAGGAAGCAACAATGGAGATGCTGCATTCTCTGCCAATGCAAAAGGCAAAGGTGTTTCCTCCACCAAAAATGATGGTGACAAAAAGAAGAAGGGCGGCAAGAAGAAGTTTCAAGGAGAGTGCTTCTACTGTAAGAAGAAAGGACATGCAATTGCAGATTGTCGTGTCAAGAAGGCAGATGAAAAGAATGGTACCCTTAAAAGTAAAGGGAAAGAGACAGCCAATACGGCTGAAGCAGAGTTGGAATTATTCATGGCGACCATTGAGGAAGTGTGCTCCTCGGCGCAAGAAGAATCTACCACTGACTCTTGGGTGTTGGATAGTGGGGCCTCCCGTCACATGACCAACAAGAAAGGTCTATACAGTTCTATGCAGCCTCTACAAGAATCCATCACTGTGACGGTTGGAAATGATGCTAAATGCCCTGCTGCGGGCACAGGTACTATTTCTTTTGTTGCTGCAAATGGTGAAGTCAAAAAGCTTTCAAATGTGTTGTATGTTCCCGAAATCAGAAGAAATCTCTTATCAGTTGCTGCCATAACTGATCTTGGTCATGAAGTGAGGTTCAAGAAGACAGGTGCAGAAATTATTGATAATGCTGGCACAATTGTTGGCAAAGGAGAAAGGAGGAACAACCTGTATGAGCTAAGTGCTCTTACAGCCACCGCTGGAGTGGGCACAAGTAAGCTTTGGCATGAAAGGTTTGGACACATCGGATTTGCAGTATTGAAGGAGATGCAAAAGCAAGGTATGGTTGCTCACCTACCTACAATAACTGAATTGAAGGAACCATGTGAAGCTTGTATGATGGGCAAGCAACAGAGAAAGGCATTTCCACAAGAAAGCAAGAATAGAGCACATGCTCCTCTAGAGTTGGTGCATGCTGACTTGTGTGGTAAGATGCCTACACAGGCGTTGGGGGGATCTTCTTATTTTATGTTGATTGTCGACGACTACAGTAGGAAGATGTGGGTGTACTTCCTTCGTGATAAGGCTCAAGCTTTTGGTAAGTTTAAAGAATGGCTAATACTTGTTGAGAATGAAACAGGGAAAAGTGTGAAGAAATTTAGAACAGATGGTGGTGGTGAGTTCAACTCAAAGGAGTTTGAAGGCTTTTGCAAGAGCAAAGGTATCAAGCGTCAATTGACAACGCCTCACACACCTCAGCAGAACGGTGTTGTGGAACGCAGGAATCGCACCATTGTGGAGATGGCAAGATGCATGCTAAAGGGCAAGGGATTACCTAACCATTTTTGGGCTGAAGCTGTTAATACTGCAGTCTACATTCTAAATCGGAGCTATACAAAGGCTCTCAAGGGAAAAACACCTCATGAGGCTTACACTGGTAAGAAACCATCTGTCTCACATTTCAGAATTTTTGGATGTGAATGTTATGCACATGTTCCAGATGAGAAGAGAAACAAGTTACAACCAAAAAGCAGAAAATGTATCTTCTTGGGTTATAGTGATGAGCAGAAGGCTTACAAGTTATATGACCAAGAGGCAAAGAAGATCATCGCGAGCCGTGATGTGGTGTTCAAGGAGGAGCCGCATACAGTGGAGGAGGAGAAGGCAAGGTCTTCCACTTTATCATCAAGCGAAGAAGTAGTCCACTATGAACCTGTCCCGAGAGCTATCCCTATCCTTAAGGAGGAGGAAGCATCATCTTCAGATGATGAGGAAAAAGTTCACCAACCTGACATCACCCCACCGGAAAAGCCATTGCCGCGCTGGGTGAAGCAGCTCTATGACCACAATAATCCTATGCCTGCATCTGTTGAGGAGAAGGCAGACGGACCAAGGAGGTCTCAGAGAATAGAGGAGCAAAGGAGGGCTTCTGCTCACATAGTCAACATGGCCTTGATGGTTGAGATTATGAGAGAAGTAAAGGAGCCAACTGACTTAGAAGAAGCACTTGCAGATCCATCATGGAAGGCTGCTATGCAGGCGGAGTATGACAGCATAATGAAGAATGACACTTGGGAGCTAGTGGATCGGCCAGCAAAGCGGAAGATTATTGGCACCAAGTGGATCTGGAAGGTAAAGTACAAGGCTGATGGTACCTTAGAAAAGTACAAAGCTAGACTGGTTGCCCAAGGATTTTCACAAGTTGAAGGGTTTGATTTTCAAGAGTCATTTGCCCCAACTGCCAGAATGACCACTATTCGCACGGTACTTGCAGTGGCTGCCCACAAGAAGTGGCCAGTGTACCAAATGGATGTTAAGTCAGCGTTCTTAAATGGTGACCTCAAGGAGGAGGTGTACGTGGCTCAGCCACCAGGGTTTGAGGCCCCCCATTCTGAGAACAAAGTGTGTAAACTGAAGAAGGCATTGTATGGGCTGAAACAAGCCCCCAGAGCATGGTACCAACGGATAGATAGGTTCTTTTTAAACCTAAACTTCAAAAGATGTGCCTCAGATGCTAACTTGTATGTTTACAGGGATGGTAAAAAGTCTGCAGTGATTGTCCTATATGTGGACGACCTTCTTATTACAGGTGACTATGAAGATATGATCAACCAAACTCGAAAGGCTTTGAGTTTTGAGTTTGAAATGACAGACTTGGGCTTGCTGCACTATTGTTTGGGGATTGAAGTCTGGCAAGAGCCAGGAAAGATCTTCATCTCTCAGAAGAAGTATGCATGGGAGATCTTGAAGGCATTTGGCATGACCGAGTGCAAGGAGATAGCTACACCTATGGAGGTGAATGTAAAGTTATCCGTTGAGGATACATCAGCACTAGCAGACATTGGGAGGTATAGGAGGTTGGTCGGCAGTCTAATCTACTTGTGTAACACCAGACCAGATATCAGTTTTGCTGTTGGTGTTTTGAGCAGGTTCTCAAACAAACCTCATGAGAGTCATTGGAATGCTGGGATGCGGGTGCTCAGATACTTGAAGAAAACTCTTGACTATGGTATCACATACAGTTTCGGAACTTCTCTTGTGGGGAACTGTGACTCAGATTGGGCAGGAGACATTGATTCCAGGAAGTCAGTTTCTGGTTATTGTTTCTCTTTGGGTTCAGGAATTTTCTCTTGGATTAGTAAGAAGCAACCAACAGTGGCATTGTCTTCTACCGAAGCAGAGTACAAGGCAGCTTGTTTTGCTGCATGTGAGGCCGTATGGTTGAGAAGGATTCTATGGCATATGGGAGTGCAGGATGAAGAACCAACTGTGCTGAGATGTGACAATCAGAGTTGCATCGCCATTGCCAAAAATCCAGTGTTTCATGCACGCACCAAACATATAGAGATCCAGTATCACTATGTGCGTGATTTGATGGAGGATGGGATAGTGGAATTGGTCTACTGTCCAACAGAGGAGAATGGAGCAGATATCTTCACCAAAGCACTTACGAAGGATCTGCTTCAAGTTCATCTTCAGAGACTCGGCATTGGGCCGAGGAGATAGTTCACCTATGGGTGGACATTGAGGGGGGGTGTTAGATATGATCAATGCCCCACCCTCATTAGGTACTACCAATGATCCATGGTGCTCAAAGTTGTAAGGCCCCCATTATGAGGAGAAGCCAAGTGTGAGCCCGGACATTGGTGGAGTCCTGACTTGTATATCAGATGAGGTCTATGTGACCGGATGGCAAAAAGGTGACCATTGTGGGTCTAATCTTTGGGTTAGACAGAGTGGTTAAGCTGGTAGCAACTCGAGGCACATTGCATTGAGTTGTGTAGTAAGGGAGTTAAAAGGGGCCCCTATTGTGGGGTCCGGGGGCCGCGGAAGCGGCCCCTGGCTGGGGGGTCCCAGGGGGGCCAGCGGCCCCCCTGGCGGGGGTCCGGGGGCAGCGCCCCCGGCCCGATGGTAAAGGGAATATTCCCTGGAATATTCCCTGGCCGACTAGTGGAGGCTCATATGGTAGGTCGGTCAGCAGGCCGACCTAACGTCCTTCGCGGGCTATAAAAGTTAAACCCCTTCGCAGCCATCATACACTCATCTTTCACCCAGTCAGAGTTGTTGTTCCAGCTAGCCTTAAGCTCTTCACCTATCTTCTGTCTAGATCGCCATCTAAGCTTCATTCATTGGAAGCGCACGGGTGGACAGAGCCATCTTTGTATCAGTTGTTTGGAGTTAAAGAATTTTACTGATTCTCCTCTTATCTGTTGTGTACTCTCTATCTCTTTCTCAGATTCTGTTCGCTGCGCCGTGTAATATTTTACAATTGGGACTGAAATCTTCCAACAGGTGGCTGAGAATTACCATGTAATCTTCCTGTTGGTAAAGCACCCCTAGAATTCTGAGTATGCAGTCCGAAAGCTTGAGTATTAGCTCCATTCAAACTGCCCAAATAGTCATCATGCCTTTGTGAAGCTTCTCCTACTTCATACTGACTATTTGGAATGCCTCTTCTTCCAATAATTCCATTTTCATGACCATTCTGGTTAGATGACTGAAGTGGGACTGAAGGGCCACTGTTTGAACAAGCTTTCTCATTAACTTCCTTTGATGCCATTTGCAACTGCATAAATCTCGCAATTTGTGCCATGAGTTGTTCGTTGGATTCTACCAACTTATCAATAGAAGCCTTGGTCTGATCTCAGTAGATTGAACCATCTGCTCCATTCTTGACAAGATGGCCTCATGTCGTTCCCTATATCTCAGTTCATGGGCACACAAGGTATCAGTGAGTATACTGTTTTCTCCTTGTTGTTGAGGCTCTTCAGGGTTCTCTTGAAGTGCACTATCCATCATGGAATCCCTGATTTGCTGTGCATAGTCCTCCTGGACCTTATTTTTGCCTTTATGTTCTGCCATACTAGTGTAGTCCTGCAGTACCCCCTGTCAGTAAAATGGCTATAACTTTGGCTAGGAAACTCCAATTTCAGAACTTTTTTGTGCGAATCGAAGCTAACAATGCCCTCTTCGAGATGAGCTATAGCACGCTATAACAGATTTAGGACAAAAAATTCTGTAACTGAATTTCAGAGTCTGAACTGTCTAGTCCTGCACCCTGTCTAGACCTGTAAGTGCCCTGTTTTGACCCTGTAATGTAAGAAAGTAACCTCAAATGGCTACCAAAACCTGCAAAGGGGTATATAAGACCTGTGGGTACCCTGTAGTACCTGCACCTGTGCTTCAGCAATGAAGGATGTACCTGTATCCACCTGGAAATACCCTGTAAGTAACCTGTAAATTCCCTGTTTTACCTTGTTTTAGTCCTGTAGGTACTTGAGTCCTTGGAAAGTCTTCAATCTTCAATCCTCCACTCGATGTACCTATGTGAGGGATAAAACGGCATGACAGGCTCCCTACACGGGCTCCGAATCACTGGGAGGTGGGCAAAGTTTCTCCTGGGTCGGTTGGTTACACCCCTTCGGGATCTTTGATAGTGAGGGAGGGTCACCTCTCTTTTGTCCCACTATCTCCCCCGGCATCCACCTTTTTCCTCGGTGGGAATATCAACATGGCAGAGGCTAGTGTGCTAAGCAATCAGCATGATATGCGATTCCAAAAAATATTCATTCAGCCTTTCATGAGATGCAATTGATTGAGATAAGAAAACTTGAGATGGGAGAAGGGTTTACCTATGCAATTCAGTGACTCACTGATTGCTAGTACTTACCCTTTTACAATATTTCAGCTTGGGTGAGAAAAATTTCAACAAAACAAATCAAGGTTATGCATCAAGCTGATGAAATGACACCTATGATGAGTAATGGTTTGAATCAAAAGGAATTCAATGAAATAGGCTGAGATTAAAGAAAATTAATACTATTCTCTGATCTATTGATCAATCCAGTGAATTAATTGATCAATAGCCTCTCATCAACAAGTGGAAATGCCATTGGCAATAGGATTATTGAGAGATTTCAGAGATTAGCAAAAGAAAATACCTCTATTAAGCTTGAAAATGATGATGGATGTCAGCTTCAACCCCGTTGATGCAAGAGTTCTTCATAATCCATCATAAATCCAACATAAAGCTTGAAATCTCCATGAAATCAGTCCATACATGCTTCAATATAATGAATTCCTTGAAGAATCAATACTCCAGCCTTGCTTGAACACTTGAACCTCAAAGATTCAAGCTCCTTGATGAAAAGCCCCAAAATAATCCTTCCATTTGAGCTTCATTGACATGCACGGGCTGAAATCTCTTCAATCTTCAATTTTGAAGTCTATCCAGCTTGTATTCAGCTTTAGAGAAGCCTTGAAGGTCGGGGAAGTCCAAAATTTTGAGAAATTTGAGCTTCCATGTCTGTGGCTATGGCTGCCCTGCTGTGTATTAGGGTTTTGAGCAAAGGAATGGCTAATAAGAGTTCTCCTAAAGCTGAAAGTTGATGGAATCAAGTGTTTGATGAAGCCTTTGCAAACATTGATCAGTGAGCTGAAGATTTAGAGCAGCTGAGCAGGGAAATGGAGCAGGAAAATCAACGCATTTTTCGGCGCATTTTTCGGGCTGCTTCTTGGCCAATACTCCTTAGCAATCATCAAGCCTGGTATTCCTCCTGTAGCTTAGGACACAAAGAATATTTGCCCCATGGTTTGGCAGTGAGATGTTCAGCATAGAGAGAGATATTTGTGGAAATCTTGACATCCACCATGAAAGCTTCAGCCAAAAGCTTGAAGGGGAGAGAAGAGAAGCTCTCTTTTGAAAAGTAACTATAGTTTAGTCTATAACTAAGCCCGGTTAACCATCCTTTACCCTGGTTACCTCCATTTTTGCATGAAATTTGATGATGTCCAGCCATTTAAGCCTTTACCCACCATATCTGACCTTGGATATCTCCAGATGTAGTCATTTGCTAACTGTAGTTGTCCTGCAGCACTCCACTAGTCACTGTCTTGTACCATTTTTGTCTAAAATTGGGAGAAAATAATGGATCAAAGACTAAAGCTCTGATACCACTTGTCAGAGAGAAAACTAGGGAGAGAGAAAGAGGAGAGAGAAAGACTGCAGAGGAGAGAGAAAGACTGCAAAGAGAGAGAAAATAAGAGTGACGAGGAGAGAGAAAGGCTAGATTTAGAGAGAGAAAGACAGGAAAGATGAAGAAGCCATGGAAGCTGTGAGCAAGAAGGGAGAGAAAGATTGTAAATGTATTAATTTGTCAAAAGATATGAAAAGTTACAATTTCTCTCCTTATATACCAATGTCTGTGTGACATGGCATATTATTAACATTCTAACTATTCCCAACTTCTTACAAGGTACCACGGCTCGCTCCAGCATTCAGCCAACATGGCAGGGACCATGCAGCAGCACCCAGGGACGTAGCTGGTTGATAAATCTCATTGGGAGAGGTGTCATTGACGAAGGAGAATCACTCAACTCACGGACACTCAAGAGGATGAGAGAACAGTCACTCACCCCATAACTTACATCACTCGAGGTAATATTGATGGAAACCAAGATCTCACACCTAGTTTAGGAATTGATAAGGGGGTGGTGTAGGGGGAGTATGCCAAGGTGTACAATTGATGGTGCATCAGTGCGTCCAACCCCGTCTGGCATATGTGCAAGCAGGAAGGCCAGGGAGCCTTGCAGTGCCGTGTACAGAACAGAGTGATGTGTCTTGTGCTGATGGTAGAGACCCATCCCATGGGTGCATAGGGAAATAGAAACGTACCTAACTCCAATTGTCATAACATTCCTCAATCCTCACCTCTCAATACTTAATTGAAGAAACACCAGTCACACTTAGCTCACCCTTTGTCTCACGCTCTATTGAAAGATACAGAGGGTAGCCCATTCCTGAAACCCATTGATGTAATCCTCACTGTCACTTGTGCAGAGGTTGTATGCCTTGTGCCCATTTGATGGTGCAACTGTGCATCCGCCCTATGCCGGCATACAGTGCAAGAAGGAAGGCCAGGGAGCCTTATGGTGCAATGCACAGGAACAAATTGTGTGTTGTGCATTGAGAGACCCATCCCATGCGTGCAACACTCCATTCACACATCTCACCTCTCATTTAATTTGAAGGGAAAGACTGGTCACACAGTCCACCCTCTATCTCACTCTCTGATAGATACAGAGGGTAGCCCATACTCACATCCCCATCCTATTAGGATGAAAGCTCACATCACTCAAGGGGTTGGTGATGAAGATCATGTCGACTGTTATTGTCATTAGGAACTTGAAGACGAGGCGTACCCAGGGAGGGAGTCTTTGTCTCATTTGTAGCATATTCTATGTGTTGTACTTCTCATTTTCTGATCTGTAGTGCTGAATATAGTATGTCTATGCTTCTATATGGTTAGTTCTAAGTTTCAATGGTTTCTGGATGCGATATCGAGTATTTACCTCATGAAGCATTCTCTGTCTTATTATGTATTTTGCATAGATAGGGAAGCAACACTTTGGCAATCCTACCGTACTTTTTTGAATCTCAGGTGTGGAAATTTAATAGCAAAACGACTTCAAGTGATGTGAGACATTTGAAGATGTGTCAAAAACGACCGTGTTTGGGGAAGGAAACCTAATTTCATGTATGTAGTTTGGAAGGTTTTCTAGGTGCACATGGAGTTCGAAGGGTTTTCTATTGTATATGTTGCCACTCTCTATGTCTTTGTGTTCAAACACCATTAAAAATGACAAAGATTGAGGCTTGAAATTTGAATTTGCTGTATGGAGCAGAATGCCTACATGGAGTGCAATTTTGTACATGAAGTAGAGTTCCTGCATAAAGCAAAATTCCTACATGAAGTAGAATTCCTACATGGAGCAGAAATCCTGTGTGGAGCAGAATTCTTGCATGAAGTAGTTTGTTGCATGAAGCAGTTGCTATATGAAGCAGAATTTTATTGGAAGTAGTAATGCAAAATTAGAGCCAAGATAATTCAACTCTCCTTATGATGTTCTCTATTTCTAGATGTTAAAGCATAGTCAAAATATTTTTCTTTGATGATATATACCTGAAAATTCAATTGCTTCGTGGAGCAGTGGTAGATTGCTTGAAGCAACATGATGTAGATTAAAGGTTTATCTTTGCATTTCTGCATATATGTCACAGAATTACCCATACCTATCAAATGTCATTCTTACCCAAAGAAAATCCAGATAATTGAGTTATTGGTAGGACAACAATAGGGATTAGTGCGGAATGACTGTGGGGAAGCAAGAGGATGTGACACCTTGGATGAGGAGGAGTTTCCAGTTGTTGGAGACGAGGTCCAGGATATTGGTACCTTTGTTGGTACCATTACAACATATCATTCTCCTACCACATCTAATGAAACTCCTCCAAGTCCCATTGAAGAGGAAAATGGAATACCCAAATTGGATTATTTTTCAACTCCTCCTAATAGAGTAATAGAAATATTGCAGCATTTAGTGTTAGGAAGTATCGATTTATTGAAGGATAGAGTACTCATAGTAAATAAGTCTCTTAATTTTAATCCCTTGCCTCCAATAAAGAGGAATAAGTCAAGAGCTATGAATCCTAATCCACCATTTAACCCTAAGGTAAGGGCATCTAAGTTCTCTAGTAAAAAGAAAGAAGATCATGACTGTCATGTTGCACATTTTCAAAAACACTAGGTGGTTAGTGGCTTCCATAATATGTTTCGGGATCAAGTTGAACTATAGTAATTTGCAACAAATTTTAAAGGCAAAGCTATGGATTGGTATAGTACCTAGTATGATGCTGGACACTTCACTACATATGATAATCTTAAGAATGTTTTTTAAAGACTGCTCAAGATGTTTTAAAAAAGTTGAAGCAAATCAAGCAAAAGAATATGTTAGTGTACAATTATGCCCAAAAATTCAAAAACCTAGTGAATAGGTTGAATCAATAGGATAGGCCTTCATTGGATTTATAGTACTCTTACTTTGTTAAGGGGTTGAATAAGGGTATTGCAAGAGCCATTGCTAATGCAGAGGTGGGAAATAATAATACCATTGATGCATTGGCTAAAGTAGCACAAAGAATGGAAAAAAGGCTCAATATGAGTAAATCTAAGAAGAAGGTAATCAAGATTCTTCAGATTCTGATGCAAAAGATTCTGATTCAGATGATAGTATTGATGATGAGGATACCTGAGAAAATTTTTGAATCAAGTGATTTGGATGATGAAAGGAGTAAAAGAAGGCAAAGACTAGATAAAAAGAAATCTAAGAAGGATTAGAGTTATTATAAGGGTAAGTAGAAGGGGAAAGAGAAAGAGGACAAAACACCCTTGGAAAAAAGATTGGAAAAGAAAATCAAGAAGCAACTATTGGAGATGGGAGTAATGACCACTTCTAGGAAGGTGAAGTCATATAGCACATGTGATAAAGTTGGCCATGAAGCTAGAGAATGTTGGTACAATCTAGTAGTGTGGAATACAAGACAACATACAGCACCCCCAATGGCACCGGTAAATCAAATTGTACCAGAAATGGTATAGTAGAGAGGATTAAGAGTCTTTGGAAGAAAAGGTCAGCCACCTAAGCAATGGGGTAAACTAGCCACGACAGTGGAATAATGTTCAGCAGAGGCAGCAATGGACTTGCTACTACTATGGCAGGCATGGACATATGTGAAGACCTAACTACGAATTATGGGTATGCCATAGGGCTAAAAGGGAAATGTAGACTAGGGAGTAGCAAGAAATGCAGCTGGCAGGACTACCCCATGGACAACAACCATCGGCACTCACAACAATAGTCCTTGTGGAGTTACTTACAGAAGTCATGGAGAGCCAGGCAGTAAGCCATCAAAAATGAATCAGCAAGGTGATGCCAGGAGGCATATTCCACGGTGGATTCCGTGCCACGGTGGATTCCGTGAGGTTTTACGGTGGATTCCGTAAACTTTGATGACCGGGGCTCATACACAAAGTGGATTCTTTGTGCGAGAAGTTGATGGGGACGCCTGTCCTTTTCGGGCGTTTCATTAATTTAGTGTGTACATGGGTGATTCCATAGCGGGTGATTCCGCAAAATGCATATTAAATTAATAAACGTTTATGAGTTTAGAGTGCGCACTCGTAATAAATTAAGGTTAGGATTTATTTCTAACGAGTTGATTTATTTATGTAGCTGAAGACTGCTAGGTATTCACTTTTGTTGGTTTAATTGTATTATTTTACTAACGATTGTGAATGCTTCAGTTGATGTGTAGAGATAGCAGCAGTGGCGGAGGAAAGCATTGGAGTTTAGCGAGTATTCGACTTATGGATTATATTTTGATAGGCGCCACACCTATATTTTGTCATGTCTATTGAGGCATTGATTATTTATTATTATTTTGTATGCGCTTATGCGCACGGATATATTATTTCTATTTGGGACATTGTGTTGGGCGTGCCAGACTCTTTGGGCACCGTCCATTAGCTTTATCTCCTATTTTTGTAAAAGCAAACTCAAAAAGCTAAAAGCTTGTCATATTTTTGTAAATTGGGCTATTATTGAGCATGAAGATGGAAATATACATAAAATACATGCTTTGTGAAGCGCTCACACAAGGCATGGGGGGAGATTGAACCCAATTGGTCTCTTGCTCTTGTCGTTCATGCTTTTTACATTGTAATTTGTGCAAAAAAGTAGAGTTCATTATTCTTGGGGACCTTCCGGGATTCACTACGTGAGCATTCAGCGGCGACCGATCTGCGCACCAGTGGTATCAGAGCGGAGCTGAGATCAAGAGCTTCCAATCGCTACCCATCTCGTGCGAAGGCGGAGCTCCTGGAACGATCGGGCTCTATAGTCAATCTAGTCGCGAACCGTCGATACAGGCAGACTTTTGGCGATCAAGAACCCCTGTTTCTGTCATCAGATCGCGAAGGACCATGCTGTACAGGCGGAGGACCACTCATTCATCTCCTTCACCAAAATCGTGGATAAACAGAGAAAAAGAGTAACTTTCTTTTCATTAAGCTTCAAAGACCAAAGTTAAAAATTAATAAGCTTGATTAGAAGCTTGACAAAGCTTCAACAAACCAAATCGATTTCAAGGCGTGAGGCTGTTCTGGGCAGCGAAAAATCCGCCAAGGACATACTCTTGTCCTTAAAATCAACGGCGGATTCCACTAAGTAACTCAAAGCTCCCCAACTCCGCAAGTCAACAACTCCAGGTCCCGCGCCTCAGAGATCAAGTTCTGTAAGTCATCTGTGATCAAGTTCTGCAAGTTCACTAAGTCGGCTAAGTTCTGCAAGTCTGCAACTCTGCAAGTCACGTAAGTCTGCAACTCTGCAATCAGACTAGTCAACTGGAGTCAGAACTGACTTGTACTCAAAACTCCTAGAAGGGCTGTTCCTGCGCAAAAACTCCAAATTGCAAAGTTGTTCGTTGGAAGGTATTCTACCCATACGTAGGTTTGCTGAAGTATTTTCAGCACACGAAGAAGGAAAAATCGCAGTTTTTCTGAAGATTGAGAAAGAAATACCCAAAAACACATAGCCTTGTAACCCCGAACTTGAGCTACGCTCATCCCACTAACCTGATTTTGAGTGAGAAAGGTCTTTTGAGTTTTACAGGATGACGGAACCACATATGGATGATCCTATGGCTGAAGACGACCTACCTGAGCCTACGATGGAGCAAAAGCTGGACTTAATCATGATGCAATTGGAAGAAGAATGAAAGGCTAGGCAAGCATTGCAAGCGCAATTGGCAAAATTACAAAGAGCGTCTACCGACAAAGAAGAACCCCAAGCTGAAGATTTGATTCGACGTACCATCGACGCCACTCTTGAAGCTCAAACCATTCGCAAGGAATCAAAGATAAGTAAACGAAGTTTCAAATTTCGTACTTTCACTGGCATACGAGAAGGAAAGACTGTTCTAGCATTCATTAGTCAGCTTGATGACTATTTCCATGAGGAAACTTATCCAGAAAAAGATAAAATCAAGTGTGTTACTAATCATTTGGTAGACAGAGCATCACTTTGGTGGACTGTAGTACGCAAGAGCATAGAATGTCCTGCTACTTGGGAAGATTTCAAGAAGAAGTTCATGCAGAATTTCCTTCCACCGCAATTTCATGAGAAGGCTATCAAGCAATGGGATCTACTTCAACAACGGGATCGTGAGCCTATAGCTCAGTATACAGAGCGTTTTTGGAATGCACTCCTCTAGCTACGCATGCTTGAAGACATACCAGAGATGACACATAAGCAGAAGTATATGTCTGGACTTCTTAGACATTACTACGCTGAAGTTAACATGTTCAAGCCTGCTACCCTTGAAGACGCCATTTCACTAGCTCATGACACTAAAGATAAGCTACGCGGTAGAGACAGACAACCACAGCAATTCCAAGCTAATGGTAATTATGGATCTAAACAATTCAATTCCAATTTTAGAAGATTTAATCCAGGTCGTTTCTCTTCATCATCTTTCCACAAGAATTGGGCTAAACCACCTGCATTACCATCCAATGTCAACCCAAATCCTAAGCCTATTCCACAGCCAAATCCAAATGTACCTAGACTTCCCGCCATTGCAAATAACGTAACCAAAGCCAAGCCAATAGTATGCTATAAATGCCACCAGCCTGGACATCTCGCAGCAAATTGTCATTCAAAGAAGCCACCAGTTCATATCAACTATCTTGGAGCCATGGACGAAGACGAACATGAGGATATGCCTGATTTCACTGAAGATGAGGACGACACTACTACTATTTCTGATACTTTACCAGGTATGCTCCACATTCATTATTGACTATGAAATGTTTGGTGCATGGAAAGGAAAAGACTATTTTGCATGATGATGGTAGTACTCATGATTTTATTTCAGCAAAATTGGTAAAGGAATTGAAATTACAGACTGTACCTACGCATTATCGCATAAAAGCTGCATTTTTAGGCCCTAGGTATAATGGTACACAAGAAGTGGATGCCAGGAGGCATATTCCACGGTGGATTCCGTGAGGTTTTATGGTGGATTCCGTAAACTTTGATGACCGGGGCTCATACACAAAGTGGATTCTTTGTGCAAGAAGTTGATGGGGACGCTTGTCCTTTTCGGGCGTTTCATTAATTTAGTGTGTACATGGGTGATTCCATAGCGGGTGATTCCGCAAAATACATATTAAATTAATAAACGTTTATGAGTTTAGAGTGCGCACTTGTAATAAATTAAGGTTAGGATTTATTTCTAACTAGTTGATTTATTTATGTAGCTGAAGACTGCTAGGTATTCACTTTTGTCGGTTTAATTGTATTATTTTACTAACTATTGTGAATGCTTCAGTTGATGTGTAGAGATAGCAGCAGTGGCGGAGGAAAGCATTGGAGTTTAGCGAGTATTCGACTTATGGATTATATTTTGATAGGCGCCACGCCTATATTTTGTCATGTCTATTGAGGCATTGATTATTTATTATTATTTTGTATGCGCCTATGTGCACGGATATATTATTTCTATTTGGGACATTGTGTTGGGCGTGCCAGACTCTTTGGGCACTGTCCATTAGCTTTATCTCTTATTTTTGTAAAAGCAAACTCAAAAAGCTAAAAGCTTGTCATATTTTTGTAAATTGGGCTATTATTGAGCATGAAGATGGAAATATACATAAAATACATACTTTGTGAAGCGCTCACACAAGGCATGGTGGGAGATTGAACCCAATTGGTCTCTTGCTCTTGTCGTTCATGCTTTTTACATTGTAATTTGTGCAAAAAAGTAGAGTTCATTGTTCTTGGGGACCTTCCGGGATTCACTACGTGAGCATACAGCGACCGATCTGCACACCACAAGGTCAAGAAATGTTACACAAAGAAGTGTTAGGTAAGGGTGTTTTAAATGTAACTTAGCATGGTTTAGACTTGCAGGTGGATTGTGATTCCTCAAATTGCATAGTTATGGAAGATTGTCTGGATGAGATAGCAGTTTAGGCCATTACCAGGGAAACAACTAAGAAAAATATTAATTTGGAAGATCAAGAAAAGGCTAGGGAAGAAACCTCCAACAAATTCATGAAGTTGTAGAAGAAATAGCACTCAAAACAGCTTAAAGCTGCAGAAATGCCTCATGAAGATCAAGATAGTCAACTACTTCATGAGGAAAATCAGCAAGATATGTTCATGACAAGTTTGTAGTTCAGAATAGAGCCTCAAAGTTTGGGCCTGTATGAGGCATTGCATGGTTCCCATGAGTTGGTTGCTGCACTAAATAAGTTTCATTATAGCTAACTTTGGAACAAATCCTTGATTTAATTCCAGGATTTAAGGAAAATCTTCTAGCTAAGATTATGTCAAATTAGGATAAAGTGTTGAAAAATTATGCTATAGATAGGGAATAGACCTCAAAACGTCAAGCGGTGATTCCCACACAGATGGAGGTGGTAGATTACAAGGTTCCGACTATTCAAGTGGAATACTTGGGTAGCAAGTTTGATGATGTCCTTCTGGATGGAGATTAAGGAGTTAACATTTTTCATGAAGAAATGTATTTGGCACATAAATTGCAAGGACTTAAGGTAGCACCGTTTCAGGTTAAAATGGTAGATCAATGAAGACTTTAGGCATTGGGAATATTACAAAATTAGATTATTTGGGTAGCCTGGGCTGAAGTTCAAGGTTAGTTTTGTCATTCTCCACATGGAAGGTTTAGGGGATTCTTATAATATGCTATTGGGGAGACCTTGGTTTAGATTAGCCAAGTTTAAACATGATTGGGGTTGAGATACATCAATCATTCCTCATGGAATTAAGGAGGTCAAGTTGTCTACAATTAATCAAGTGGTTTTGAAGCCCAAGTACCATCCGTTAGTTTCTCAAACAATTAATGTTGCACCTGAGATTGAAGATGATGAGGAGGAATTTTTTCTACAAGCTAATCCTACAATTGTACCAATCTTTGAAGTGGATATTGAAAAGATTTTGTCCTAGTATAGTGTATTTCCACTAATATTATCATTAGAAGTGGTTTTACCCACAGAACAACAAAGTTACCCCATGAAATAGCATAGTAATTTTATTCAGAAAAACAGTTGCTCCATGAAGCAAAACAGTGGCTCTATAGAGCAGAGTAGTGATTTCATACGACAAAGTAGTAATTTGGTTGTGGAAAGCAATGTTATTCATGAAGGAAGTAAACACACTGATCTGGAAACCCTTAAAGATCGAAAGAAGTCTTCTTTAGAGGCAAAGGAGGATCTAGACAAAGCAAGCCAACAAGCTTTTATGCAGAGTTAAAATATGACCATACCATGAACAAGTCAACTAGAGTCTTTGAGGATGATGTCTAGGAGGTGTATTTGGAAGCTGAAACAGGTTCGAAATTGATAAAGGTGATTATTTTTGTTGAGGCAGACTTCAAGAAAAAATTAATTAATTTATGCAAGGACTTTTAGGACATCTTTACTTGGGAATATAGTGACATGACAAGATTTGATCCAAGGGTGTCTCAGCATAGAATTAACTTAAAGGCAGATGAAAAGCCCATTATGCAAAAATGATACCATATGAATCCCAATTATGCTAAGCAAGTGAAGGAAGAGATTGAAAAACTTCTTCGAGTTGATTTTATTAAACCTGTTAGTGAAGTGACTTGGTTGTCACACCAATTGTGGTGGTGCCTACAAAGAATGGCAAGATACAGGTTTGTGTGGACTATAGGAAATTGAATGCAGCAAAAATCAGTGATCCATTTCCTCTTCCGTTCATAGATTCTTTATTGGATGATGTAGCAGGCCATGAGATATATAGTTTTTTGGATGGGTTCTGTGGCTATAATTAGATTCGCATGCATCCGGATGATATGGATAAGACAACATTTATAACAGAATGGGGAGCTTTTGTAAGTACTGTAATGAAATTTGGTTTAAATAATGGACCTCTATAATTTCAAGGTGTAGCTCATAAAACCTTTGATCCCTACCTTACATATTTTATGAGGGTTTTCATAGATGATTTTTGTCTATTTGGCAAGAAATCGGATCATTTGTAGCATCTAAGATTTTGTTTTGAAAGATGCCATCAATTTGGCATGTCACTTAATTGTTTTAAATCTATTTTTGTTGCCAAAAGAGGAGTTTTGTTGGGACATATCATTTCAAAAGATGGCATGGCTATTAATCTAAGGATAATTTAAGCGGTTCAGAAGGCTATTGTACCTACAACAGTTCAAGAAGTAATGCGCTTTCTGGGGCAGGTCAAATGGCATAGCATGTATTTGAGGTATCTAGGCCATATTTGTGCGCCACTTACATTACTTACTAAGAAGGGAGTTCAGTTTGTCTGAAGGTATGATCAGGATAAAGCTTTTGCTATATTGAAGAAGATGTTGATCGTAGCACCATTTCTACAACCGCCACAATGAGATATTCCATTCCGTGTATTTGTTGATGAGTGCAGTTCTGATGCAGAAGAGGGTTGCAGGTTGGCTTAGACCTATTTACTATGCGAGTAGAAGGCTTACAACAATTGAGAAAAACTATACTGTCACTTAATGGGAAGCTCTCGAAATGATATTTGCATTGCAAAAATTCAAACATTAATTGTTATGGAACCAAGTTATTTTTCATGTGGATCATCAAGCCTTATTGTATCTCATTAAAAAACTGTAGCTTATAGGGAAATTAGCAAGGTGAATGCTACTTTTACAAGAGTTTGACTACAAAATAGTACATACACCAGGCAAAGAGCATGCAGTAGCTGATTTTTTGAGTAGACTTGAGTCAGTGGACCCTACATTGGGGGTAAATGATTAGTTGCTTGATGGAGAGCTATTCAGCGTCTAAGTAAGTCAATTCAATTTTTTCTTTGATCAAATGTTACATTTTTTACTTCATGGAGTGATGCCTACAGATTTGTCTAAAGACCACTGTAGAAGGTTGGCATTGTAAAGTAGGAATTATCAGGTTATTTTGGGAGTCCTTTATAGGAGGGGTATTGATAATGTGCTAAGAAGATATGTAATTGTTTAAGAACAACCTGTTGTTCTACATGAGGCACATGCATGACTCACTGGAGGACATTTCCTTGGTGAGATTATAGCTAGTAGAGGTTGTTTTGGGCAGGAGGCACAGGTGCTCATCTCTCTCTCTCTCTCTCTCTCTCTCTCTCTCTCTCTCTCTCTCTCTCTCTCTCTCTCTATGTGTTGTTTCTCTTTTATGTTGTGTTTTCAATAGAATTTGATGTTGGTTCTAATTATTTTTTTATTGCAGAGTTTATTTGGAGTAAGAGGCAAAGGTGTTAATCTCTCTCTCTCTCTCTCTCTCTCTTTGTTTGTTTGTTTTTTTTGTTGCTATCTTTTCAATACAGCATGATGTTAGTTCTAACCCTTGTTGTTGGTTTATTGCAGATATCATTTTGGATGACATTGCATAAGTGCTCATCTCTCTCTCCCTCTCTCTTTCTCTCTCTATGTCTCCTCTTTTCTACTTTTTTTCAGTATACCTTCATGTAAATGTTAACTCTTGCTATTGTCTTTTGCAGAGATCAATTTGGGCAAGATTGGATAGGTGCTCATTTCTTTCTCTCTCCCGCGTACTCACACACACTCTCTTTCTTCCTCTCTGTGTTTTCCCTTTTCTACTATCTTTACAATAGGATTTGATGCTAGTTCTAAATTAGGGATCAATTGTTGGTGCAACACTTAACACAAGGTAGAGTAGAGATTTTGTAGCTTGATTTATGGATAAATCTGCCATATTTTGTGGTGCCAAAATTTATTCATTTGATTAGTGACTTTTATGTTTGATGGGATTGATTTTTTCTTTTGTCCATAATTTGCAATGTGTTTTGATTAGCAAACGATTCAATCTTATTTTCAGTAGATCACAACTTATAGGTAAATTGGACCTATTTTTTATTGCTTCTATTCATGCAGTTATCTAGATATTTTTTGTTAAAAGGGATTCATGCATATATTTTTTTGTACATATAGGTATTGTACAAGTTTTAGGTGAAGCACATAATTCTTGATCAACTATTTTGCTGTGGTGAGTGATTCCTTTGTATTGGATGATATGGATCTGTGAGAAGTCGAAGGTTTAAAAATCATCTACTGTATTGTTCTTGTGTGTCCATTCGGATCTCCATGCCAATTGGCAATGATCCATGAAACTCTTGTATCATTTCATCCATATAACGCACAATGTGTTGAGTCATAGAATATCTCAGGTATCAATCCAATGTGCCTATTAAGATTTGCATGCCATGTGGCTGCTATCATTGTAACTACTCTGGTATTACCCCCATTTCATACAATGTATTGAGTCAAATCAAACTCCTATTCATTATAATGAAATTTATTTTGGAAAAATTCTTTGAGTATTCTTGTGCTATTCTTTTCATTATATTTCATGTAAATGAAATGATTAAATTGGTTCCTTGAAATTGAATCTATACTTTGTGTCAATGTACATATCCACATGCATTTCAATATCGATGTTTGTGTCTATTTACAAAAGTGTAAACAACTCTGAATGCCATGTTGATTTGTATGGCATATTGGTGATTACTAGACATACTTAAAATACTTATTGTTTAGGGTTAATACACTCTTCTTTACATCTAATGCCTAGGTTATAATGCTTGAGAGAAGAACAAGCATTCTCTCGATAGAAGTATGTAACATAAAAGATGAAGAAGGGAATCGAATCACTGATCATACGTATCGTTTCTCGTCTTGGGTACATATGCGTCCAAGTATGAAGGGAGCTTTCAGGGTGAAAGCATATGCAATTGCAAATGTATTAAATCACTAGAAGGGTAAAATTTTAGCTCTCAAACAAAGAAATGTTGATTCTCACCTGGTAATAACAAAGCCATTGGTACAACATGCATTCATACAAAAACAAATACATATTGCACCCACTGTTGCCTTTCAATAAAACGTTGCAAATAGTAAGTATTTCCAACTCATTGAGAATGAGAAATTTCATGATATCTATGTAACTACTTGTCTTGTATTTATAGAAGTATACCCTTCGGATTGTTGTGAGTAGAAAAATGTCGAGAGTTTCACAGGTTCTTTTAAGTGTTACCACCTTGAAATTGGTAGATTCTCTTTAAGGGGCGTACAACTAAGAAACTCACAGAGGACCTTGTTTTTTTCTATGACTCCAAGTACATATTGTCCAAGCGGGGTTGAGAATATGGAACCCTTAAGTCTATGCACATATTGAATCTCAATAGCATAGAATAGCCATTGTGTAGTAGTGACATTTTTCACAAGTGTAGCACAAAAATTTTAGCATACATATTGAACTCTATAAAGCCAAGCACTAGCTCAAAGAATGTACATCTAAGTTGGTTCATACCAATGGTAATTTTTGCACATATGTTCAAGGAATGTAAGGGTTTGAGACGTACAAAATCACATACATCATGAAAAGGGCATTGAAGAATTATATAACAAGGATTCTAGGCAAAACTTGGACATAAAAAATGACTCACAGTCCTGACACAGTGGAGTGCCAAGTCACAACAAGGGACACGGCTTTTAGGTAAAATTTTTCTCTCTTGGTTGACTATTATCTTACTTTGGGATGGATCAGCTAGCTTTTCTTTCCAATTATAGGCACTTTGTCACATGAGAGACTTTATGCCTAGTGTTCAAGTATCGTAGATGGAGGATGCTCAAGGGTAAATGGTTGTGCCTTGATCAAGACATATGTGAAAGTAAAAATGTGGATCTTACTGTCATTTGTGAGGACCACGAGCCCCAAGTGTTGCAAATAGAGGATGCTTGACCCTTGAGTATAATGTGCCACCAGGCAATTACAATGTTAATTCAGAATCCACCTACTAGCTTCTATTTTAAACTAGATGGTAGGAAAATTCAAAGCTGAGCGGAGCTAAGAATATCGTTACTAGCGGAAAGTGTGTGGCTCCACATATTTAAGAAATTGTAGAGTCTCCCTAAAAATCCTAACAACACAAGTTGTAATATCCAACACTTGTAAATTTTTGAATTTTTTTGGCCAATAGAATATTTTCACTTACAAAGTTGCAATATTTAAAAATTATGGTATCTATGCAAAATCATACACTTACTATAGACTTTCCACATCAACACATTTACATATGCATGTGAACTTTACAAAGACGTTAAGTAAAGCCATAACTAAATATCATATGCGAGAAACCCTTAATGTTTTAAAACTTAAGGTTTTTAAGGTAAAACTAGTTTAATTCTTGTTTCATGGTTTCATTTCACACTTTCTATCTTCATCTCTTTACATCTATCACATCCCTCCTACCTGCTACGATGGATACTCGCACACACTTTGATGAATGGATCCATGATACTATTTTTGCCAGCAAGGGTGATGAGATATTTCAGGTTTTCTCTAAGAACTTCAACCTTGAAAGTGTGCTCTTGCTAGATCCCCCCCTTTAGGTTTTGGAAGACTTTGTGAGTACCATTTCTACCTACACATACTCCATCGAGGGATCCGACATTACTTGGGTACCTCTGGAACAACTCATGGTATTTTAGGTAGGGAAGAATCACCAAAAAGTGGTGAATAGGTGTTTGGCCCACATGGATCCTTTGCACAAAGTATGCATTGCTCCCATGGGCAGTGCACTAGGTACAATACCTTTGGATCTCGTGGAGTGTGATTGTGCATTGGCAATTTACCTCCTTACATTGGATACACCCCTAGAGAAGGAGAGCGATGAAGATACAACTCCACAGGTTGTTGCTATCACATACATGGGAGAAGAGCCGATTGAAGAGCTCACAATTGTTGAAGAGGAACATCGGGTGGTGGTGGAGCAAGGTTTGGCTCTCATGGTGCCATCTTCTTTAGAAGAGCCACAAGTCGACAAACCCAACCTTGCCTCCTTGATGCCCATTGAAGTAGATAGTGTACAGTACTTGTTTTTATCAGATGTGATGCAATACTTGGAAATGAAGGAAGAATAGTTTTTTTTAATCCTAGTTAGGGATTCGATGGAAGACCTAATCGATTATGATTAGATGGATGTGCATCCAATGATGGCAGAGATTGGAAGATATGATGGCACAAGCCTAGATACAATAAGTGCCATCCTAATAGCACATCAGTAGATTACCTTAGTTGAAGAAGATTACCTTGTGCTGGATGCTCAATTTGAAATAGTAGAGCATGATTTGTTCGGACCAAGGCCCTGGCCCCAGCTTCCTACCAAGGAGTTTGTAGATCCCTCTACCCAAACAAGTTCCTCACTAACACACGAGGAAATAAAGATACAGGATGATCTGGAGAATGTGAGATTTCTAAGTACCATATATTTTTATGTGAAAAAACTTGACAGTAGGGTGCATCGGGTCCCTCAAAGTCCATCGATGAAATCTTGGCAAAAAATTGATACATGTAGCTGCCTTGCTATCCAAAGTCTAGCATCTAGGGCAGTCTGGTATCTAGGGCCCCAAATGCTAGACTTTGGATAGGATAGTTGGTGGCCAAGATTTCACCGGTGGACTCCACGGGACCCGATGGACCCTAGCGTCAAGTTTTGCCACTTTCTGATAACTCTAGGTTAGTTGTTAATTATATTATTTGATTAGACTTTGTCATTTAGGACATATGGTATACCCAAGGGCCTTTTACCCCAACAACCTCCCACTAAAAGGCCAATGGGCTAGGGACTGAAAAAACAAAGAAAAAGGAAAAGAGACAAGGTGAGGAATCATGACATCTCACCCAATGCCCAATCGAAAAGCAAGCTGTGCAATAAGTGGGAACCTTTATGAAAGAAGAGTCAAGCATCCCCAAGTCCATGACATCCAGTCGACAAGAAATCCCGCAGCTCCATATAGCGGAGAAATCCAAGAATGCTTCTTATAAAGCAAGCACAACTCATGAGTGCAAGGCTATAATGCATAAGCATCAAAGTAGCACAGTGTAGTGCATAGGAGACATCTAAGAGCACATAGACTCTCCAAAGTCAATCATAGAAGAAGGGCTAGCATCTTAGATACATGTCAAATGAGGTCTCAAAGAGTATATGGCCTCAGTGAAGTGGAAGACTGACATACATCTATAGCATCAACCATAAAGTGCAGTAAACATGCATCAAGAGGCTTGAGAGATGTCTGTGTCTCATAAAAGATAGCATGATGGCTACCTATAACCTAGTGGACATCCAAATCCCATAACATGTAAGCTTGAAAGTCACAATCTCCATAACCAAGGAGGATACATCATAGGAGGGACTCATGCCACTCCATGCCTCATGTGGAGTAATACCGTCCAAAGTCAAACGCAACGTCCTATTAAGCAAGTAGACTTCCGTCATAAGGGCCTTAGCCCAAAATCCATAAGATAGCTTAGCTGTTGTAAGCATAGAAGAAACCATTGCATGTAGAGTCAAGCACATGCCATGAGCAATCCCATAATACCGTGGGCATAGGAAATCTGTGCTAGACTATTGACAATAGGACTGAAAGTTGGGAGAGATAGCGTCACTCTCATAATCCATCAAGCACCTAGGCTTACAAGTAGTAGAATCCATAAACCTATCAAGCATAACTGTGGCATCCTCAATCCATACCAAGGGAAAAGCCCAAACACGATGGATAGCATGATCCAAGAAGGTCATAAAGTACCATGCTCCACTAAGTGACTGAGAAGGCATAGGTCCATATACTGCACAATGGAAAAGATCTAGAGGATCATGCCTCTCATGATCGCCATGAGCCAAAGGGGCTCTGCAAGGACCATAAGTACAATCAAGGCAAGCATCAAGATCTGCATGTGACAGAGGAAACATGGAGTCTGAACGAGACAAGATCTCCATCTCTTTATGGTGCATATGGCCTAGGCAATAATGCCATAACAATGCATGTGGTATCCGAATAACTGCAACCATAGAATCTCCCACATGAGAGACATGCACTAGGTAATGAGAACCATCTCTAGAACCTTTGGCTAAAACCGAGCAACCACGACAAATATTCCATGACCTATCCTGAAGAGAAATAGTATATCATGCATTATGCAACTGGCTGATAGAAATCAAGCTCTTATCGAGCATGGGAACATGTAAAACATCCCTGAGCATAAGAGAAGTCCCATTAGGCAAAGCTAGGTGTATATCCCCTGTACCAACAATAGTATAAGACTACTCAAGGCACAAATCAATACATCCATCAACCTCCGTGTAAGAAGAGAACCATGCTCTATGAGGGGTAACATGACAAGATTCCATAGAGTCCAAAAGCCAATCAAATGCATAGGCTTGATCCACTGAGCAAGTAAGCTATAGGGAAACAAGACAACATGAGTACATGCTCAACTGCATCATCATGGGTAATTGCATGTACCTCACCACTAGTAAGAGTGGTAACACCTGTTGCATGTGATGTATCTCGGACTCTCTGCTCATGTCAAGTCTATCTCTGTCTCTACTACTCTCTAATCTGTTTAAAGAATTTTCTTTGAACATGCTCAAGCTTCCCACAATGGAAGCAAATAACATCTGAAGTAGAAGAACATGTAGAAGACAACAAGGAATCCAAGTCATCATGAATAGGGCTATCCACAAGGAACACAAAGAGTCTAGGGTTGTCCCAACATAGGGAAGATGCTTATCAAGACAACTATTAGTAGAAGAACAAGTGGTAGAAGCATGCTGCTGCAAGTACTCTTCCATCCTCATTGGAGAGGAAAGCACATAAGCATCAACCAGGGATGCAGAAGCTCCCACATGAAAAAGACTCGTAGCTAAGTGCATGAAATAACCAACCACAATAGTGTTAAAGCCAAGAAATGTGTCAAAAGAGCATACGACATTCAGCCATGAAATCAGCCCATAACCATAATGGCAAACATGACTCTGCAGTACATCAAACCACATAGTAGCATCCAAGTCAATGCAAGACCGGTAAGTGGCATAAGATCCTGTAATGGTCAAGCTCCAGGAGAAGCCTAAGTATCTATACAACAACATCCAAATAAGTGTCTCTGTAAAGTACATGACAATAGACAAAGTGCATAGCCGGGTAAGCATCAAGAGCAACTGCTCTCTGACTTGTATGGGCAAAAGCAACCCAACTAGCATAGAAACTAGGCAACACAGAAGCAACAAAGCCATAACTGCTAAAGCCAAGCACTGTTAAGAAGTCCACTGATCAAGGAGTAACCTGCAAAGAACCAAGCATCAATGAGCAATGAAATCTCAATAACCAACTACCAAGACAATGGAGCAATCACTGCTTAAACATGTATCTGCATCCAAGTAAATCCAAGATCCATAATTGGGGCATTAAGGGCCAAATAGCATCCAAGCTGCATAAGTGATAAGCTGACCAAATGCAAACTGATCCATAGAATTCTCAAACTCAAGTCGATTCAAGCCCAAACATCTGCCATACAAGCCCAAAAGCATCCGCATCATACCTTAGTCCCATAATGGATAGCACGAGGCATAAACCTTGTCAAGTGAAATGCCAGCTGCAAAGAAAATGATAGTGAACCAAGGATTGAGATCTACTCTTTGCTCAAGAAGCATCCAAAAGCATAAACATCAAAGTGTCATCATCCAAATACATCATCATATCATCTCGAGTAGTCAGGAGCACCCATAGACCATAGACATAACCAAATTGGAGGTAAAATAATCTGTCAACCAAGGTAGCATAAATCTCAACCAACGACAAAGTGTCCACATCCAAATCAAGGCTCAATAACTCTCAAATAGCATATCCAAGCATAAACCATGATGACCAAGCATCAATACATCTAACAGGACACCCGAATGTCAACAAAGAGCATTATGCAACATAAGCCGTCCTTGATAAAACCTTGCTACCCAAACAATATAATCAGTAAATCTCTACATAAATCTAGCTATGGAAGCTCAAACCAACTCCCAAAGCATCTCAAAACATTGGGCAAACATCCCCAAAGCATATGGGCATCAAATACCAAGCCTTGGGTGGTGCACAGATCGGATGCTGTATGCATACCTAGCGAGCGCCGAAAGGTCCCCAAGAACAAAAGAACTTTACTTTTGCACAAAAAACAAGAGAGAAGACTTGCACGACATGAAGTAAAAGACTAATTGGATACAATCTCCCCCCATGCCTTGTGTGAGCACTCCATAAAGCTTGTATTTGATATATTATTCATCTCCAAGCTCAAAAAATAGCCCAATTTATAATTAGCACGCCTTAGCTTTTGTGTTTGCTTTTTTCCAACTAAAGAATTAAAGCGTTTGGGCGCCCAAAGAGTCGAACTATTTCCAAATACAACGTTCAATAACAAATATTTAAATCATGCACCCATGCATATACAAATAATAAATAAATGTCAGACGCTTCAATAAATAAGCGCGTCAAAATAAATATTGGCACCACGCCTAAGATGCGCACCTATCAAAATGATAATTTCTTCTAAATAACTTGAATACATGCTATCACCAAGTGCTTTCCAACGCCACTGCTGCCTGCTCTACACATCAATTGAAGTATTCACAATTGTTAGAAAATAATAAAATTAAATCGACAAAAGTGAATACCTAGCAATCTTCACCTACAAAATAAATAAATTGGTTAGAACTCAATCCTAACCTTAATTTATTACGAGTGTGCACTCTAAACTCATAAATACCATTAAATTAAATATGTATTTTGCGGAATCACCCACTATGGAATCACCCACTTGCATATAAAATTAACAAGATGCCCGAAAAGGACACGCATCCACATCGACTTTTCGCACAAGGAATCCACCTTGTGTATGAGCCCCGGCAACAAATATAATTTTATGGAATCCATCGCAAAACCTCACGGAATCCACTGTGGAATATACCTACTGGCTTCATACCCCCGGGGTGGGATAGCAATTGTCCTCAATTGCTATTAGCTCAATGTGGAGCCAACAGTGAGGGGTAAGCACTTAGGTCTCGAGCGTGCTTCCATTGGGCCTCTTCAAAAGGATGATTTTTAAACTTAACCAAATATCTAGAATATCTACGGCTAGTTCTAGTGGTCATAAAGTCAGTATCTAGAATAGTTTTAGGTTCAAGGATTTCAATTTCTTCTTCTAAACAAAGGAGGGTTTTCATAGACAAGATGTACAGGTAATTGGCCTCTAAAAGGTCGTAATAAAGTGATATGAGAAGTGTTGTGTATTTTCTAGTGTTGTGGTAATTCTAGTTTAAATGCATTGTCATTGATTTTGTGAATGATCTTGAAAGGTCCATAAAATCGAGGAGCTAACTTTACAACAGGGTGTTTGTCAACACTTTGTAATCTTCTCTTTTCAATGCGTAACCAAACATAATCATCAACTTTGAAACTCATAGCTTTTCTTTTCTTGTTAGCTTGTTTTGTATATGATTGCTAGGCATTTGTAATCATATCTTTAACTTCATGAAAAATAGTATTAGCAATATCATCATCAGCTTGAACTTTGTTTGACAATGATGCAAATGGTGTAGGTAATCTATCTCTATAAATAATTTCAAATGGTGCTTTCTATGTAGCTGTATGTGGTGTGTTATTGTATGCAAATTGAAGTAAATGTAAATGTGTATCCCATGTTTGTGGTTTTGAAATTGTGTATGCACGCAAAAGATCTAAAATGGTACTGTTAGTAGCTCCTGTTTGCCCATTTGTTTCAAGATGAAATGCAGATAAAAAATCAGTCTTTGTTCCTAAATTAGCAAATAAAGTAATCCAAAAATTATTATAGAATCTAGAATCATGGTCAGAAATAATAACTTTTGGCAAACCATGATTAGTGAAAACAATTTTTTAAAAAAAAGAGCAGCTTGAGATGCAGTTAACATTTTCTTGCATGGAATGAAATATATTTGTTTGCTAAACCTATCGACAATAGTCCAAATCATGTCATGATTAGCTTTAGTGTTAGGCAAACCAGTGATAAAATCCATTGAAATATGTTCCCATGGTCGTTCTGGAATTGGTAAAGGCATTAATAAACCATATTGTTTACCATAGTGTCGTTTAACTCTTTGACAAATTAAACATTCAGATACAAAGTTAGATACATCAGATTCCATATGTGGCCAATAAAAATCCTTAATCAGCGTACGCAAAGTAGAAATAATTCCTCTATGGCCTTGGTATGGGGGACAATGAATTTCATGCAGCAAGACAAATGATTGGAATGGAACAGTTACACATAATCTTTTTTCATAGAACATAAATCCATAAGTGTAAGACAATGAATCAATTGGAACCCAATTATTTGAAACTAATTTATTCCAATCAGTTTGAAAACTAGGGTCTTGGTCGTAGGTATTTGAAACTAATTTATTCCAATCAATTTGAAAATTAGGGTCTTGGTTGTAGGTATCTTTCATAAAGAGAAGAGAGTCAAAAGATATGACATAAATATTATGAATAGTCGGTCTTCTACTTAAAGCATCAGTAACAACATTCTCTTTTACGGGTTGATATTGTATGAGTGGATGAAAATTTTGAATGAAAGCAGCCCATTTAGTGTGTGGGTCATATATTTGTGGTTGACTAAGGAGATGTTTAATGCTTTGTTGGTCAATTTTGATCATGAATTCAAATCCCATTAAATAGTGTTTCCATTGACGTAAAGCTTATACTATAGCTAGCGATTCCTTATCATTGGTAGAATACTTAAGTTCAGAGGGTTTAAGTTTGTAGCTAGAGTAGTCTATGGGATGAGAATCTTGCATAAGGACCGCTCCTATTCCAGATCCACTAGCATCAGTGACTAGTAGGCAAAATGGTCTATTGAAGTCAGGTAATTGCAATACAGGAGCATGAGTTAAAGCATGTTTCAGTAAATTAAAGGACTTTGGTTGATTGTCGGACCAATAAAACACAACGCCTTTCTTTAATAATTTTGTCAAAGGTAATGCAAACAATGAAAAATTTCTCACAAATTTTCTATAAAAGCTAGCAAGACCTAAGAAAGAACATAATTCGTGCACATTTTTAGGTATCGGCCAATTCAAAATTGCTTCTATCTTTTTAGGGTCAACTTTAATACCTTCAAATGAAACAATAAGTCCTAGGTATTCAATTTGTGTTTGGAAAAATTCACTCTTTTCAAGATTAGCATATAATTTATTCTCTTTCAAAGACCAAGGATAAATGTTCATGATGCTTGTTTTCATTCTTAGTGAAAACCAATATGTCATCAAAGAAAACAATGACACAATGTTGATGCTTCAAAAATATCGATTCATCATACGACTGAATGTTACAAGTGCATTAGTTAAACCAAAAGGCATAACAAGGAATTCATAGTGTCCAAATTGTGTTCTAAATGTAGTTTTGAAAATATCAGATGTGTCTAGTTGTACTTGATGGTATCCAGATTTAAGATCTATCTTGCTAAATATTGCAAACCCTTGTAGTTTATCCATAACATCATCTACCCTAGGAATCAGATATCTATTCTTAATAGTGATCTTATTTAGGGCACGATAATGAATGCACATCCTATAGGCATTGTTTTTCTTCTTTACTAATAGGATAGGTGCACCAAATGGAGAACTACTGGGTCTAATGAGTCCTCGGGTTAACAATTCTTCAACTTGGGCTTGAATTTCTTTCTGTTCAATTTGGTTATGTCTATATGGCTTGGCATGGTGGTTGTGATCCAGGAATTAAGTCTATTTTGTGATCTTCAGGACGTATAGGTGGTAAGCTAGGTGGAAAGTCAGTAGCAAAACAATATTGAAATTGTGAAAGAAATTATGTGTGCTTAGAATTCATCTGATTTTCTTTAACTTCAATTTCATTCACCCATATTAAGTGGGATTTGCTACCTTTTAGTAATGCACATTTAGCCTATGTATGACTAAGCAATTGAAAATTATCAAAAGTGTGCATACCATGCAATGTGATTTGTTTCCCATTAGAATGAATCTTCATTGAATGCGTGGAATAATTTATATCGGGATTATACTGATGATGCCAAGGAATTCCTAAGATAATGTCACTAGATTGCAAAGGCACAACTAAGAAATTTCTACGTTCAACATAGTCACCAATTTTAATTTCTAAGTCATGCACTTCTTGTGTTCCATTATATCTAGTGCCTAAGAATGCAGCCTTGATGTGATAATGAGTAGAAACAGTATGTAAATTCAATTCTTTGACCAATTTTGCAGAAATAAAATCGTGTGTGCTCCCATCATCATGTAAAACAATATTTTCTTTACCATGCACAAGACATTTCATTGTTAATAAATAATAGGGATTTGGCATACCTGGTAAAGTATCTGAAGTAGTATAGATATCATCATCGTCTTCTATGTAATTTGGCATTTCTTCATCTTCTGTTGCTCCTAAACAGTTGATGTGAATAGTTGGATTTTTGGATTGACAATTCGCTGCTAGATGTCCAGGTTGATGACATTTGTAACAGACTATGGGTTTGGCCTTAAACACATTATTGGTAATAGCGGGAAGTTTAGGGATGTTGTGATTTGGCTGGTAAGATGGCTTAGGATTTGGATTTGTGTTTGATGGCAAAGCAAGGGGTCGTGTCCAAGATTTACGGAATGAAGATGGAAGAAAATGGTTTTGATTGAATCTTCAAAAATTTGAATTGAATTGTTTTGAACCAAAGTTATCATTATTTGGGAATTGTTGTGGTCACTTCTCTCATCCTCGAATTTTGACTTCAGCATCATGGGCCAAGGAAATTGCATCTTCGAGAGTTGTTCATTTGAACATGTTCACCTCCGTATAAAAATGTCCAAGTAAGCCAGACATAAACTTGCGTGTATGGGTTGCCTCAGGTACATCTTCGAGCATTAGAAATTGCAATAAAGCATTCCAAAAATGCTCGGTATATTGTGAAATAGACTCACGATCCCTCTGTTGCAAAAGATCCCACTGTTTGATTACTTTTTCGTGGAATTGGGTTGGAAGGAAATTCTGCAAAATTTTCTTTTGGAAAGTCTCCTAAGTAGTAGGATAATCAATGCTTTTGCAGACAACAGTCCACCATAGGGATGCTTTGTCCACTAGATGATTAGCGACAAACTTAATTTTGTCTTTCTCAGCATACTGTTCTTCATGGAAATAATCATCAAATTGACTGATAAAAGCAAGTACAGTCTTTCCATCACATGACCCATTGAAAGTACAAAATTTGAAATTTCTTTTACTTATCTTTGTTTCTTTTCGAATAAATTGCGCTTCAAGTGTCGCATCGATCGTATGTCGTATAAGATTTTCAGATTGTGGTCCATCTTGGTCTTGCAGATTGGCCAATTGAGCTTGCAAAGTTTGACATGCTCTTTGTTCCTCTTGAAGCTGCATCATAATTAGATCCAATTTTTGCTCCATCGTTGGTTCCGGTAAATCACCTTCGGCAATAAAATATTCCATGGTTTGATCGGACCTCTTGCAAAATTCTAAAGGACCTCACATACTCGAAATCTTGTTAGCGAGATGAGCGTAGCTCAAAGTTGGGTTTACAAGGCTTATTTCTCTATTTTTTTAAAATGGTTTTTCGTAGTATTTCTTATTTGTGAATGCTGAAATTGATATCACGGTCTTCTTTCAAAAGGATATTCGTGCGTGTAGTCTACGTGTAGCAATCTGTTTCCTGGAATTGAACTCTCTCAGTCCCCAAGTGTGAACAGGGGCTTGCAGGGAAGTTAAAAATCCATTTGAGACTAGCTGTGTACGAACAACCACTATGGGAGAGGTTGAAACTTAAGAATTGATAACCTTAATAGCTTTAAAATTTAAAGCTCTTGGCTTTTTTAAAAAAAATCAATCCTTTGCTCTCGCTGTGAGAAGAGGGGTCGTTTTCTTAATGCCGTCATCTGTGACGACATACTCCCGCCACAAAAGATCAAAATCTCAAGAGCTTTAAGCTCTTATAAGATTTTAAAGCTTATCTCTAACTTAAATAATGATAATTAACTTATTCTCTTATCTGTGAATAGGCGACTTGATGTAGGAGGTTATATGCTGGTCCTCCACCTATAGAGGCTGGTCCTTCGCGATCCAACAGCGCAGCAGGGGGTTCTTCACTGCCAAGAACACGCTGGTATTGAGGGATTGCCACAATACTGACTATAGAGCTTGATCATTCCAGGAGCTCCGCCTTCGCATGAGATGGTAAGCGATTGGAAGCCCTCGATCTCAGCTTTGCTGTGATACCATTGGTGCATAGATCGAATGCTGTATACGTACATAGCGAGCGACGGAAGGTCCCCAAGAACAAAAGAACTCTACTTTTGCACAAAAAACAAGAGAGAAGACTTGCAGTACATGAAGCAAAAGACTAATTGGGTACAATCTCCCCCCATGCCTTGTGTGAACGCTCCAGAAAGCATGCATTTGATATATTCTTCATCTCCAAGCTCAAAAAATAGCCCAATTTACAATTAGCACGCTTTAGCTTTTGTGTTTACTTTTGTCCAACTAAAGAATTAAAGTGATTGGGTGCCCAAAGAGTCGGGGTGTGCCCAAATATGATGTCCAATAACAAATATTTAAATCGTGCGCCCATGCGCATACAAAATAATAAATAAATATCAAGCGCTTCAAGAAATAAGCGCGTCAAAATAAAATTTGGCATCACGCCTAATATACACTCCCATCAAAATGATAATTTCTTCTAAATAACTTGAATATACGCTATCACCGAATGCTTCCCAATGCCACCGCTGCCTGCTCTACACATCAATTGAAGCATTCACAATTGTTAGAAAATAATAAAATTAAACCGACAAAAGTGAATACCTAGCAGTCTTCAGCTGCAAAATAAATAAATTGGTTAGAACTCAATCCTAATCTTAATTTATTACTAGTTCGCACTCTAAACTCATAAACTTCCATTAAATTAAATATGTAATTTGCAGAATCACCCGCTATGGAATCACCCACTTGCACATTAAATTAACAAGACACCTGAAAAGGACAGGTGTCCCCATCCACTTTTCGCACAAGGAATCCACCTTGTGTATGAGCCCTGATAACAAATATAATTTTATGGAATCCACTACAAAACCTCATGGAATCCACCGTGGAATATGCCTCCTGGCATCATTGGGAGCATCACATAAGCTAAGAGCATGACATTTTCTTATTGTAAATCAAACTCAAATCTATTGCAAAACATTTAGTGATTAGAATTTGGCAAATCTGACATTGCCATTGAGTCTAGAGCATGCTAAAACCCCAAGTTATACTCTTACCTTCCCTAAATTGGGTTCGGGATGCCCGAGATATGAGAGAAAATGGGATTTTTGAGCCAGATTTTGAAACAAGCGCAAAAAATATGTGAGCTGCTATGGGGCCTACTGGTTATCGTGAGGATAAGGGGAAAAATGGGGGCATATAAGGTGCCCAATGAGGCCAAGAAACACCTGGAAAAAAGCCTATGAGGGATGGGAAGAGGCAGGAGATGAAATCTTACCTCGGGGGGAAGAAGCCATGGCTGGCATTGAAGCTCCAAGCTCTAGGTCTTCAATCCGGGTTGAAGAGCTAAGCTCCACAATCAAGCTCTGATCCAAAGCTTTGATACCAGTTGAAGGGGATGCAATGGCAGTGGAGAAGGAGAAGAGGAAGATACAGGAGAGAAGAGCACACATAATGGAGGTGCTGTTAAGAATGATATGATAGCCTTATTGCACTATCTCATATATATGAATAAAGAATATGGGATGTCACTATACACAGGTAGGCCCAAGGACCTTTTGCTCCAAGTACATTGGCAACCTTGTTGTAGACTTGGTGATCTTCCATAAGAAGTGCTCACCACCACGAAGGTATGAAACAATCATGAAAATTTGAGCTTTGACTAAGTTTGGACCTTTTTGAGCGGTACCTATGACATCTAGCTTGGAGAAGGTGGTGTTAGTCAATCGTTAAAGCTTCTTTACTTATTTGACCAAATGCATGGTGGATCAATGTGTGCTTGCTACATTAGGTGACATTGCTAAAGTGTCAGATCTGCTTCTCTTAAAGAAAGAGTTGAAGGGGGAGTGTGTCATTTTTGAAGCAAAGAAGGAACTTCTATTTTCATCAGAAGCTAGTCCCTCCTCTCCACTGATGAAAAAGCCAAGGAACAAATGAGAGTTCTTGTTGGCTATTGGCTTCTTGTATCTGCCATCACTATCAGCCATCTCATGTATTGTTATTGATGAATATAATATATTTCACTTTGTACTTATAAATAAATATTTATTGAATAAATGTGTGGTTCATGTAAGTGTGATGATCATGTGTAGTGCATGAATGACACATTCGTATATGTTAAGATAATCTAATTTAATTATGTCAATGCATAGTACTACATTTGCGATTGTGCATAGACAATAACATAATTCGTATCCGTACTACATATTACTACTTTCTATGCATGTGTATGTTAAACAAAAATTAAGAGTTGTGCATATCAAGAAACAAAACAAAACAACTTTATTTAATTATTTGAATTTAGTACACATTGCATTATATATATATATATATATATATGTGTGTGTGTGTGTGTGTGTGTGTGTGTGTGTGTGTGGCACAATATACAAAATGTTTTGGCCTTCCAAGATGTTATGGTGCTATAACACTCATTACAAAAACTTGCATCATTAATCTCATAACCTTGGAGGAGTCCCCTTGTCTTGTCGAAGTCAAACGATAAAGCTCATGTCTTTATTTATGATTGTGATGCGCTTTGCATGGATGGCTGCTAGTTGTGTGTCATCAAATAAGTCGATGAGAAAACCCTTTGCAGCCATTTGTAAGGCCTCCCTAGCTACAACTGTCCACTTTCTTGCTGGTGGGCCGCCCCGCACTTGCACCCAAAATCTTACCATCCCTTTGAGCTCCAAGTCTTGCATAACTTCCCAAACAACCTTATGAAAAGATCTTTTTGGGATGAGAATCTCGTATTTGCGATGGATTCTCCTTATCTTCCAAAGGGCAACAATGCCCAGTTTCCATATCCTCTTCTTCCGTGGTGGTCATTGTGCTCTATGGGGAGCACCTGTTGCTACACTAGAGGAGGCTCCACCTTGTGCTCTAGGTGGCGGGCCTTGGTGTGAGACCTTCCTGTGGTGGCCAAAAAGGCGACATGCTTTCTTGGTGTGTGCCACGTAAGCTTGAAGAGGGCAAGATGGAGAAGAGACAGAGGTTGGGGGTGTGAGAATGGAGGAAGAAAATAAAGTAAGATGTGAAAATGAGAAGAAGAATGAACTTTTAACCCGTTTAAACCCCAAAACTAGGTTAATGCAGCCTCATACGCACTGTCCATCGTGTGATCGTAAATCCATAACCTTTTATCAGAATGTGATGAAACTTCACATGTGCACTTGTTAGGTGGCCAAGAGCCCAACTTTTTTTTTTTCCGAAAAAAATAATCATGCAGACCTCTAGTCCAAAGTCTGGCGTTTGGAGCCACTTTTCTACTCCAGACGCCACACTTTGAACCAACAGTCTACAAGCTTTTTTTTCCCCAAAAAAAAGGGCTCTTGGCCACCTAGTGAGTGCGCGTATGAAGTTTCATCGCATTTCAATATAGTTTAGTATTTTAAAAGTTATCCCACACCAAAATTATGGATGGATTGGTAATTGAGAAATCAACATTTATGATGCAATGAAAAAAAGTACGATTTTTGCTTAATTGACAAATATGCATAAGTGTTTTAACAACTCATTTTTAAGCATGCTAATGTTAGTGCATAATCTAAAATATTACGAGCATAATCAATAAGGTCATGGCTTCTTTTTTTGCATGCATGAATGCAAAATCTTCAGTGCAATTTACTCATTTAAAAACATACCAAAGTGTAAGTAAGCACAATTTCTAATATGATAAAATGATGTAAACTAAATGATGGTTAGTTATGATAGACTTTCGCCAAATATCTTTCCCTTTCCAATGAAGTCAACCTATGTCCTTAAGACCTCCCGTCAGGGTAGGGTGTATGGAATTCACCTGATTACCAAGTGATGTGGTTCCTTGCTCTGCACCTCCATCGATTGAGGAGGGATTCGTGTTTGGTTGCATTTGGGAGGCATCGTGTGATTTGACTTTTGCTTCACGACTACGCACCCAGATTACATGAGAGACGGCTCCTCGCAGAAGGGACTCGTCTGTGAGGAACTTCTCCAAGAGGGGGGAGAAAGAAGATGGCAAGATCCGAGAAGCTCAGAGTTCTTCAGGGAGGAAGAAAAAAGAACTATTTCCTTCTCTCTCTCCCTCTCTCTCTCTTCTCTTACTCTCCCTCTTTCCTCTTACTCTTCCTTCCTCTCTCTTTCTCAAAAAAATTTTAATGTTCTCCCTCTAGTGCGAAGGGTCCTCCCTCCCATGCTTAACCCCTTTTTATAGGGTCTTGGAGGGGGGGGATTAGTAATGGAGTCCCTCCCTACTCCTTCCATGGTTTGCGGCAGGCCCTCCCTACCACATCCAGGGCACGTGGCAGCCCCCTTACCCCTTCTAGGCATGTGCCAGCCCCCCCCTCGCCACCTCCTTCGCCATGAGGCACCCTCCCCTGTTGTTGATGCCATGACAACCCCACCTAGTCCGTCGACCAAGAAAACCCCCTCCCCTCACGCCGTCCACCAGTTGGGCAGCATAACTAGGGGGGTTATATGGTGGGAAGGAGGGAAAGAGCCATTCAATAAAAATGAAACCTATACATGCAAGGATAGGGCTCAACTCAACTTATTTATGGTTTTGAATTCCCAAAAGAAAAGGCCTACATTGCAGCATTATTTAGGAAAGATACGTCTCTAAATTGCATGGCAGCATGATCTATTTCAGTTGCGTTGCTAGGGATTCATCTTGAAGACAAACGTAAACCACATATACAAAATACTAATAATTGCTCAAGAGCCATTCAATAAAAATGAACCCTATAAATGCAAGGATAGGGCTCAACTCAACTTATTTACGGTTTTGAAGAAATTAAGCCAATCTATTAATACTTCATAGGGGGACGGAATGAATAAATTTCCTATCCTTCGGAGGATATTGGAAATTACCATTAAGGCAAGAAGGACAAATGCTAGGGTCAAGAGAGGGACCCCAGCTTAGCAGATGTCTCGAGCACTCACTTGCACCTTTGTTTATGCTTCTAAATTTAGAAACACTACTTCAACTAAAAAAAGAGAAAAAAAAGGAAAAGAGAGATTGTGTAACCCCAAACTCATAAATGAGCATAGTGAATCAGGTTGAACTTTTAGAGGGCACGCCAAACCACCCCAACTGGCTGCCAACCCTAGCTAAGGGGGTTCTAAATAGCCGTGACAGGAACGTGGACCAAACCCGCCACGAGAGGTCTCTCCGTAGATGGGGTTGAACCTAGGAGGACACTTGGATGCTGGGGGGGGATCTAGCTGTAAATTCCCTATCTGCGGGTCCTACTCAAATGATCAGCGTGACTCGGAATAGATTTTTGAGAGGCCCTTGTTACTAGTGCAAGGCGAAAAATTGGTGGAAATAAAAGTGCATCCTTAAGGATTGCGGATATTGTCCCTTTTGAACAAGATTTGTATCTTTGATAAATTGCTAATATTAGGTACTTCCAGGGATTCTATTTAAATTTATTTTCATGTCGGTGTCATAAGATTACATGAACGAACCCTGTCCTTTTAAAAGGCTAATTAAGGAAGCGGTTTTTACATTTCACACCTAAAATTGATCATAGGGCTAAGTAGACAACTAAAATACACCAAGTGAGGGAAGCGGGAGGATGGAACCCCTGACGGGTCTGTCTTACGATAGGGTGGTCCCAGAGAATTGGGAGGCTTCTCACAAGGTTAGGTTTTACTGACAAATGATGCTTAGAAATCGTTAGGTTAGAACCCAAATTGATGCCATTTTAGGGGACCGGAATGGGGTTATGCCCTATGGGCAGAGAGGTGGAGTGCCGAATCCCTCTCGTTTCCCATTCTCTTTGAACCAAGTGTGGCATAGGTTTTCTTTGGCTTGGGTATCTCTGCGTAAAGTAGGATGTCAAGAACTCGACGCTAGAATGCTGTTAGAAAATCTCAACCTCTAGGGACTTAAGTTTCAGGTCGATCCTAGTTGGTTCGCTCGCAAATATTTTGTTGCAAGAGGCGGACTAAAAAACCCTAGGCGACAAACCCCGTGACATTCCATGGGAGTGCCGAGCGGTGTCGCTTGGACTCATCTCTTGATGGACCGCTAAAAATGTGCTTGGACAGCCGATAGGTGGGCACATTACAATTGGTATTAGAGCCGATCTATAGCTAAGACAATTAGGGAGAAAAATCGAGAAGAGTGAGGCAATGTGTTTATTAGAAAATGTTTTCCTTTTTACTCATTTGTGGATTGCTGCCACTTTTAGACTTACGAGGCATGGAGCAGGTTCCTCATATTTCATATCATGTTCAGGACAGCTATGAACTCTTCAAGCTATCGCAGATGGTCCGACATGATGGGGATCCTAGATTGGCTCTACAACCCCTCACTGATGTATGTGGAAAGGCATTGGACTTGGAGCATGGGATACTGCTACATAGATGACACCCAACTCACCTATCTTGAAAACAATCTGAAGAGGTTAAAGTGGTTGGAAGATTTGAAGATTATTAAGTTATTCACCTTCCATGAGGGTCGTGTGAACTCAACCCTACACATCGGATGTCGACAAGTTGATCAGAACCGCTACATCTATGAAGAGGTGGCTAAAATTTTACCAACAGTCAGAATTAAAGTAATAGGACGAAATGAACATCATGGCTATCAAAAACATGGATTTCCTGAACTTCCCATGACTTATCGCTTCCTGAGAATCCATTCCCCCAATCCATACTACTATTTTGTCCCTATAGCTGATTCCAATAGGGAATTATTAACCTAGCGTTAATGCAACTCCTGAGAAGAAAAAGAAATCATCTCAACCAAACCCTATCCATTCTCGAATAATTGTACTTGAGACTTACGTTTCCCTATGGTTAAATAAGAATTTATGTTCATCTGAATGGTTGCATAGTTGCAACAAAAAAATACGTGCACATTGATTTAAGTTGTATAGGGGTGTGTAAATGTAAACCTAACATGGAAAAGTTTAAATTGGTAATTAGATACATCCTCAAGTGCAGATCTAGAACCCTATTACCACAATGAACCCAGCAAAGGTACAAGAGAAGAAGTTTCTTCTCAAACAAATTAAACCACCAGAATTTGATGGAAAGGGGAAGACTATTGAAGCTGATGCTGAAATATGGATTGAATCCATGGAAGACTATTTCAGTGCAGCCGGAACAGCACCTATGAACCAAGCCATGATTGCTAAGGTCAAGCTCATCGGTGAGGCTAGGCTGTGGTGGAAGCAATGGTGTAAAGACCAAGCAGTCAACTGAAAGCATAATAACTTGGGAAAAACTAAAGGAAGCATTACATGGAAGGTATATGGCACCTGCGTATAGAACTCAGAAGATGAATGAGTTCTTTAAGTTGAGGCAATTGGGCCTGTATCTAGAAGTATACTACTCAAAATTTGTGTCCTTGCTAAAATACGCCTCGACAATGAGCATCCCCCAATAGGTCTCGAAGTTTTGTAATGGGTTGATAAGATCAAGACCTATTGCCCAAGAAGTCCAGCCAAAATCCAGAACTTGGGCTTTCAAAGACCAAAATTCGGGGATGTCGAGAGCTCAAATTAAAAGGGTGCAAGGACAGGGTCAAGGCTAACGGAAGAAGCCAAGAGCAAATGCAATCAATGACTTTGTCCCCACTCAAAGAAGTGATCAAAGCCTATGTTGTTTCCACTACAATGAACTTGGCCACTTTAAAAGGGAATGTCCCAAGCTTAGCAGGGACCGCCATCAAGGGAAATTTGGAGGCCAAGCTAGGGCTACCCGTGGCCGCAGTCATGCGGCGTTGGGAAGGGCAAAAACTTCCAATATTACCATTAAAGGATTAGATGAAGAAGAAGATCCATGCATGGAAGCCGAGATTGAGAGGGCATCCGTTCATGCTGCCCTCCATAGGAAGGGGCCGAACCACCAATTCTCAATGATTCAAACACCATCAGACTACTAGGGTAAGGAATTCAAAACTCTGATTGACTATGGGAGCACTCATTCTTTCATCTCACTGACGTGTGCAAGAAGATTAGGGATAGCCACAGTACTTGCACCCACTTTGCTTGTCGAACTAGCAAAATGGGTGAGAAATCACTTACACTAGACAAACTGCAAAGGTGGAATTCCTACTTGGAAACTAGCCCACAACTGTTAGGTTCAGAGTAATGAATCTAGGTGTCCATGAATGTCTACTTGGGATGGATTGGCTAATCCCCAATGATTCTCACATTCATTGTGGAAAGGGCCAAGTCTCCTTTTGGAATCCTAAGGGTGAGCTAGTTACAACACAAAGTGAAGCAGGTAAACCAAATATCTAGTTAACTAAGGCAACTCGAATAGTTGAAGGAATGAGGAAGGGATTATCCATCTACCTGATAAAGCTAAACAAACCCGATCAGGTAGAAGACACTAATGAAGAACCATCATGGCTTAAGGAATATGTGGATGTGTTCTTGAAGGAATTGACTAAATTACCACCACCTAGGGAAGTGGATCATGAGATTAAACTAATCCCAAGAGCTACTTTAGTTGTGAAAAGGCCCTACAAGATGTGCATTCCTAAGGCCATTGAGTTAAAGGAACATCTCAAAAAACTACTGGATCAAGGGTACATACACCCTAGCAGTTCTCCTTGGGGAGCTCCAGTCTTGTTCCAAAAGAAGAAGGATGGTACACTTCGACTCTACATTGATTATAGAGGTCTGAACCAAGTAACCATAAAAAATAAATACCCCATTCCAAGGATAGACGAGTTACTCAATCGACTGCAGGGAGCAAAAATCTTCTCCAAGATTGATTTAAGGTCAGGCTATTATCAGATTTGCGTCAAGGATGAGGATATTCCAAAGATGGCATTCAATACCAGATATGGTCATTTTGAATTCACACTACTGTCTTTTGGATTGACTAATGCCCCTGCCACCTTTAATAGGTTAATGCAGGACATTTTTAGACCACACCTTGATGATTTCGTACTCGTATTCTTTGATGACACCTTGGTTTATTCCAAGAAGGAGGTGGATCATGAGTCCCAAGTTCTCATCATCCTTGAGACCATGAGGACTCATAAGCTCTATGCTAAGAAGAAAAAGTGTGCCTCCTTAAAAAGGCTGATTGAATATCTCGGATTTATTTTGTCAAATGAAGAGATCTTTGTAGACCCTACCAAGGTTAAGGATGTTCAAGAGTGGTCTCCCCCGATTACTATTAAAGAAGTGCGTAGCTTTCTTGGGTTAACAGATTGGTACAGGATCTTCATTAAGGACTATGCTCTAATCGCAGCACCCCTCACAAATTTGCTGAAAAAACAAGTTGCCATAGTGTGGACGCCCTCTAAACAAGCAAGTTTTGATCAACTCAAGCATAGCTTGGTGACATCACCAATTCTGAACCTCCCTGACTTAAGCAAGGAATTTGAAGTTGTCATGGATTCTAGCACACTTGCACTGGGTTGTGTACTAATGCAAGAAGGTCATCCCGTAGCCTTATTCCTCGCATAAGCTAAAAACCCATGAGAGGAATTATGCCACCCATGACCTGGAACTGCTAGCAGTAATCCACGCCCTCAAACTTTGGTGACATTACTTGCTTGGTGACAATTTTTCTTTGATCACGGCCATAAGAGCCTTAAATGGATCTTCACCCAGACCAACCTCAACATGAGGCAACATTGTTGGATAGAAGTTATACAGGAGTATGATTTTGAGATCAGGTATCGACTCGGCAAGGAGAATGTGGTCGCTGATGCTCTAAGTCACAAGGCGTTTCTCAACTCTCTTATCATGGAAGAACCCTCATTATCCAAATCTTTGGCAACTATGGTGTCGATGCCCAGCAACCCTATCCTTGAGCTAGCCAAGGAAGAAGTTAGCCCTGATCCGGAAGATCTGATGATGATAAAGGAAATTTTGGGAAAGGACCAAAACCCAAAGCTTAAGGTCAAATATCAAGAATTCTTTGTCAATGAGGGACTTGTCTATTTTAGGACAAGATTATGCATACCCTCCAACAGGAAACTCAAACAGAATTAATCACTATTATTAATGTGTATATTTTGGATGGTCCAAAAATATTAGATTTTGGAAAAAACTAGTATATTTTAGATATTATCCTAAAAAAAGATATGGAGATTTCTAGAAGTGGATGTCATTTAAAAGAAAAGACAAGTGATGTTTTAGTCATTTTTAGAGATTTTATATTTAAAAAAAGAGGGATTTGCAAAATCGCGCACGCCGCAATCGCAGTCTACAGGCACTAGACATCACTTCAAACGGAGAAAAGAAGGAGTGAACTAAGAGCTTTCTAAACAAGTGTCTTGGGTTTTACCCCCCTTTTGAAGCCAATGGAACCATCAAATTTATGATCTGAGCATCAGATCACTGATCTTTCCAAGATCCCCCTCCACAAAGAGCTCCACTTCTCAGCCACAAGCCCTCTTCTCTAATCCACTATAAATATGAGGCATGGGGAGGCACAAGAAGCATAAGGAGACCACAAGAGGCTGCAAGAGAGAGGTAGAGAGAAGGATATCCTCCAAGATATTGTGAGAGAACTCTTGAGAGAGAGAGAGAGAGAGGAGTTACCTAGAGAGGCTGCACAATTTCCTCTATCTCGATCCTTGACTTAACCATCTTCTCTTACACTCTTCCATCTCCAATCTATTCCGCATTGTTAAACTCTTGAGTCTACTTGTGGATGATGGCTCCCAAGCGAATAATGTCACGTGCGGATGGAAATCCCCCAATGAGCAACAAAGCGGATGGCATCATTGTCAATCAAACTGCTGTTATGGTCATAAGTAATGTATTTCCACCCAAATTGATAGATGCTTGTTTTAATTCTCGTATGAGGTACGTTAGGCCCATACTATGATGCACAAGTATAGATAATTTCATCTCACATATTCGTAAGATGGGGCTTGCGAAGTGCATATATTAAGGAAAGATAATTGCACTTAGTTACATGTGGCTTATTCGTTGATAGAGCAATTACAAGGAAGAATTGGTTAAGGGTTATGAATGGCATAATCATGACATTAAAAATTGGGTATACAAGTGTTAAGTAAACTTTATATAGAATCTCTCATTGAACCCAAGGGGGAGAGCAGATATGCGATGGATATGTTATCGGGACTATTCTTGCATTGTTTGGGAAGAATGCAATTGGTTTTGTTGGTTGATCGAACAACATCCTAAATGCTTTTACACTCAACTAGTTCTTGGTTTATTGTTTGGAAGATTATTTCAAGTGCTTATAATTTATGGTAAATACATAGCAAGGGTCTGTGATGACAAAATGCCATGAGGATAAAGGAATGTTTTTCTAGAAAATGATATTAGGGTTGAATGCCTTGTTTATGCTTGATTCTTAAAGGTCCCAGAGAACTAGGAGGCTTCTCACAAGATTTTATCGTCGTTCAACCTTTAGGTATTATTAGGTTAGAACCCGATTCATGCCATTTGAGGGGACTGAAATAGGACTATGCCCTACGGGCAGAGAGGTTGAGCAGTGCATCCCCCTCGTTTCCCATTCTCTTTGAACTAATTGTGGAAGGGATTTGCTTTGGCTTGGGTATCTTTGGGTAAAGTAGGATGCCCAGGATTCCGACGTTAGAATGCTGTTAGGAGACCTTGGCCACTAGGAGCCCCAATTTCAGGTCGATCCTAGTGGGTTCGGCCATGAACGTTGTCAAAGAGTTTTCTGTTGATGATATAAATTATAGATTTATTATGTTTGCAAAAGAACTTCATTAGGATTCACATGAGGAACTTTCATACATAATTCAGTCATTGTTATCCAACATCCGACTTAGATATCACTTAATTTTATAAGTTCTTTTGTAATTGTCATGCAATTTTCAGTTGTACCATGTATATTGACAAAAATTAAGTCTATGGGAACCCACAATTTGATCAACTAGAGGTAATTGACAGCCTCAGGCTAAGTCACATTGGTTCAAGAGGAAAATTTGCCTAAAAATCAAGAGAAGTGCCAAAAAGTCCACTAGGTTTGTATGGAACCTGGAATAATGGACTTATATGACTTATAAGTGACCTAAATGGTCAAACTGAAGTGTGGGAGCTGAAGAGAGTGCAGCCCACATTTTTCGGTGCAAAAATCGGGCCTACATACCTGTGGCAGATGGAGGGTGAGCTGAAGGCTATGGTGCATGCTCCGAAGCATGCAAACTCAAGGCAAACTGAAGCAAAAGAAGGAGATACAAACAAAGAAGGTGAGAGCTCTTCTGGCCCGTCCATTTGGTATGACAAAAATGAGTGGTATGATAGTCCATAAAAGGGGGAAACCTGAGAAAAAGTATTCATCCTACTCTTATGTACGTCTTCTTTCATTCTTTTACCATATTCATGGTCTAATGAAGCCCGTCTTGTACCAAAGTACTTGAGTGACTTTGGGGCAAGCAAAGGGGAGGATTTTGAAGGTGTATGGGCTGTTTTGGACTGAAAAAAACCAGTCATAAATAGGGAAGCCCACTGTTCTTGCCCATTTTGATGAGAAAACAAGTGATCTGTGTGGTTGTAAGAGAAGGAACTGACCTCTTAACATCAAGGCTTCATTTGTGAATGATTAGAGAAGCTTATTCTTGGGATTATGTGCATTTTTGGAGCTTGTTTATGGGCTGAAAATTACTGTTTTAAAATAAGGCTGAAGTAGATTTTATGCTTTGTCAATGCATTTCATGAGTTTTTGATCTATGTCTTGGATGTAGAAGAGTCTACCACCAAAATACTTGTATCTTAGAGTTATTTTCCATTAATATTCATGAAATAGAAACCGATTGAGCTTGCATTTGAAGTATGCATTTGAATTAAATCTGAGATAATCCCTAAATGTATTGGCTTATTATCCGCATATGCATTTGATGTAATCAAGACAAAGTCTTTCATTCCATTCATGTATGTTAAGTAAAAGAAAAAGTTTGTGGTCTTCTTCTTCAACTGAGTCATCTCAAAAACCCAAATCTTATCAAACCCCAATCTTTTCTCCCTCTCCTAACCTTGAATCCCACACTCCTCTTCTGCTCTAAACCCCGGTGGAAGACCTTCAACCCCTAACACGACGACAACGTTTCGTTGTGAGGCGGATTCAGGAAACCCTAGGCGAAAAAACTCAAAACATTCCATGGGAGTGCTAGGCAATGACTCTTAGATTCGTTTCTCGATAGACCGCTAAAAGCGTGCTTGGATAGCCGATGGGCGGGCACCTCACATACCTCAAAAGTAGTAGTAGAAATTCCTATTTTTCCAAGAATACCTTGCACATTGACATTTACAGATTGAATGATACTCTTTCAATATATGACTGCAATTTTTCCCTTTCTTAATGTTATTTTTTCCTTCCTTTCTTCTTTATTTGAAGTTCTATTCTTTTGATTGAATCTCCATTTCTCTATCTTGGAATTCCATCCATTTCTCAAATTATTTAGCAAGCCTATCGATGGAAGACTTGGTCTAACTCATGGCATTAACTAATCATCTCTAGAAGAGTGTCAGGTCTCATGCTCACACAAAGTAACATTTGATTGACTAAGTTCCTTATACGCTTGAGTATCATCTAAATACCTTTGGTTGTCATTTTCTAAGCGAGAGAATCTCTGATTAGGATCCTCTAGAGCCTTATTTTTTTCCATTGTGCCATGTCATGGTGGCAGTCGCTACATATACCATAACTTTTGTTGAAGAGCTCCAATTGACAAAAATTTTGGTTCAAATCAAAGCTCACATTTCCCTTTTTAAAGGAAGCACTTAACCTTGGATTTTGGTTTAGGAAAAAAAGGTTCTAGCTACTCAAAGTTATGTAATGTAATCTATCTATTATAATGAATGAAGCTGAGAGAAGAGGGGAGAATGAACTGAAGAGAGAGAAAGAGAGCAAGAAGAAGAGAAAGAAAGACTAGAAGAGGAGAGAGAAAGACAAAAAATATGGGAGAAAGAAGGAGAAGCCATGGGAACTAAAGATGAAGGTGAAGAGTAAGTTCTTGATAATCACTAGTTGCCTTAAACTGGGACTCTTACACCTTATGTACCCCAGTGAGTGTGACTGTGTGTTTAACCCATAGTTTCTATGTATCCCCATCATTATAATCCATACCCACCTTAAAGGTTTTTTCCCTAAAACAATGAAGACATTTTGAGGGAAGTGACAGGTGGGCTTAGGGAGTGGGGTGTAGAGTACTACTCTGAGACACATTACAATGAAAATGGATGGGTAAAGACTAGGAATAGCATGTTGTCTATGACAATCCTACTTAGATAAAATTGTCATAACTTTTGATAGGCTACTCCAAATGGGGCGTGTCACATGTTGAAAAAGAGCTCATGACGAGTACTTTCAAGCCAAGTAGGAGGCACATTTCTGAGATTTGGACCTGTTAAAAAATAGTGTACAGTCTCTGTAGGCAGGGGGGTCAAACGGGGGCATGACATGCTGGTCTTCAGCCTATTGGGCCTCTTGGAGGTGAGAAAATTCATTGACAATAGTGGTCTTCAGCCTATTGGGCCCCATGGAGGTGAGAAAATTCATTGACAATAGTAGCTGGGCGCCAAAGAGGCCTCTTCCAGTGGTAGATCTTGCCATTTGATGAGGTACTCTTTGATGGATAGAGATCTTAAGTGCTTATCTCATTGCCCAACGATTGCCTCAAGGATATATTGAATGATACCTTCTTCATTTATGGGGGGAAGTTCTTCCACATAGTCCATTGAGGTGCTAATCAAGGGTTTCAACTGGCTGACATGAAACACATTATGGATCTTGGTGGTAGGGGGAAGCTCTAACTGGTAGGCCAAGTCACCAACTCTCTTCAGGATCCGGTAGGGACCATAGAAACCATGGACTAGCTTGTTATACTACTGCCCTTGAGAGTGAAGTAATGGGACTCAAGCACTTTCAAGAGGACCAGTTCCCCTTCCTAGAATTCCAAATGCCTTATTTTCTCATCAATATAGAGTTTCATGTGATTTTGTGCCTTTTGAAGATTCATGTTACATTGCTAAAGTAGGGCCTACATGCAAAATCCAACTCAGCTTGACTCTGAGGGGGGTTGATCTTACATTAAACAAGATTGTAGGGAGGGGGACCGTATACCCAAATATGCCTCAAAAGGAGAAACCCAAATGCTAGAGTGGGTGGAGTTATTATAGGAAAACTTAGCCGAGTGGAGCCATGTATCCCAAATATGTTGTACATCATGGAAAAAGTGCCACAAGTATGTCTCAAGCCATTTGTTTACTCTTTTAGTATGGCCATCAGTCTTGGGGTAGTATGCAGTGGATGAAGCAAGATTGTACCCATAGATGTGAAAACTATCTACCAAAAGTTGCTCATAAACTTAGCATCCGATCATGTACTATGACTTCTGGTAAGCCATGCAACTTGAAGACATATTCCATAAATTGAGTGGCCACTTGAGAGGCAATGTATTGTGTCTTAATGGGGATAAAGTGGGTAGCTTTGATGAGGCGATCAACTACCACATATATATTGTTCCAATATTTCTTGGCCATGGGTGTTGAGATATCGAGCTCCACTCGTGATACGCCAGGGTGACCGTTGTGTATTTATGTCACCGACTTGTCAGTTGCAGACGCGGTTGGTACACCGCCCATGAATAATAGCTACATGATAGCTATCCTTATCTACTCTAGTTCGTGGCTCAGTTAGTATGCCACCTTAGTTAGTTGAGTTTGGTTTGAGATCCATATAGAGGGTTCTTCTATTTATTTGTACTTGAGTTCTTTTGGCTTACACAACTAAGAAGAGAAAAACTGTTTTCAGCCTCCACCCTTGTGTGTATTCCCCCATTGTGCAAGCAAGAAAGCTTCAAGTGAGACTCCTTCCTTCTCTCCCACAATCTTGACATGGTATCAGAGCCTTGTTCGTGGTAAGGAGCTCAAGAAAGCAAGCCAAGCTCACGGTGTTCTGGTAAGAGGAGCAGTGTTGCTTTCATTTTCTGTTTTGGGAGCAGATCTCTGCAGGTAGCACAGCCGGGAAGTGCAGGAGTGCATTGTCTCAGGTTGAGATGCCCTTCGCGGTGAAGCAAGAGGGCAGTATATTTCGGGGCCTGTTTTGGAGGCGGAAGTTTTTTTGATTTAAGGCCATTTCGGGGCCTGTTTTGGAGGCGGAAGTTTTCTGCACGCACTCAGGAAAAGGCCCAGTTTTATGCTGTGCAGCCACTGTTCTACAGATCAGTGAATAGTTACTGTAAAAATTGCATTGTATGCTTGTGCGCAAAGACATTGGGAGTTACAGAATCATCCCTGTTGCCTGTTGATGCAAAATCGTCACTAGGAAGTGACTGTGTGGTCAAATACCACTTTCGCCAGTTTTGCAGTTTTTCCCTTGTGAGGGTGAAGCTGTGGTTTTTGCAGTGACATAATTTTTTGCAGTCTTCTGTAATGGCATCTGATTCTCTTTCACAGATTGTCACTGAAAAGCTTGACAAGAACAACTTCCAAGCATGGAAGTTTAGAATGACGAATTTCCTTATGGGAAAAGGATATTGGGAATTTGTTGCAGGAAATGAAGAAGAACCAGTTCTTCCTGATGTTCCCAATCAACAGCAAATGCAGGCATTTAAAGTATGGCATGAGAGAGCCAGGAAAGTTATGTATTGGCTGTCTATCAGCATTTCAGACTCTATGATTGTGCATATTCAGGATGCAAGTACGCCAAAGGAGGCATGGGATACTTTGTCAAAAATGTATAGCACAAATACGCAAGCCAGGAAAATGCAGCTCAAGCAAGAGTTGCACAATGTGCAAAGAGAAAATATGAGCATCAATGACTACCACATGAAGGTGAAGAAGATTGCAGATGCACTTGCTTCCATTGGGTCGCAAGTAGAAGATGATGATTTAGTTTCTGTGACCTTGAATGGTCTAGGAAAGGATTATGCACAGTTTCGAACATCCATTTCAGTTCGTGAAAGATTTCCTAATTTTGAGGAGCTGATTGCTCTTCTAATTTCTGAGGAGCAGAGAAATGGTGGTGCATCTTCTTCAGGAGGAACTTCAAAAGAAGCTGTCTTCTACTCAAATGCTGGAAGAGGTAGAGATAGAGGTAGAGGAGGCCGATTTGGAGGCCGTGGTAGAAATCAGAATATGCAGCAAACTCAAGAAAACCAGTCCTATGGAGGAGGACGTGGTAACTCTAGAGGCAGGGGGAGCCAAAGAGGTCGTGGTGGATGGCAAAGAGGCCAAAATGCAAACAGCAATATTGAATGCTACTATTGTGGTAAAATGGGTCATATGGCTAAAGACTGCTATAAAAAGCAGAATGACATCATGAATGGAAAACTGCAACAAGGAAATTATGCATCCTCTAGTAGACAGGGTGATGACAGAAATGAGCATCTGTTTATGGTGCAGCACATGAACAATTCTGTGACAAGTGCAGAAGAAAGCAATGATGTATGGTATGTTGACTCAGGTGCATCAAACCACATGACAGGTCATGCAGAATGGATGGAGGATGCAAGGAAAATGGAAAAACCAGGATTTGTGGAGACTGGTGATGATACTGCACATCCTATTGTGCAGATTGGAAAAATTCCCTTGTCTATGCAGGATGGGAAAAAGAAACACCTGTCCGATGTATTTCATGTCCCGAATATCACCAAGAATCTGGTTTCTGTTGGTCAAATGGTTGAACAGGGCTTGCAGGTCAGATTTAATCCTCATGCATGCTTTGTTGAGGATATGAAAAATAAAGGTCTCTTGATAGCAAAAGGAAAGAAGAAGGGCAGAATGTTTACGTTGGATGCAGACATGTCTGAATTGAGTGCAGCAATGTTTGCACATGGGACCGGTGTAGTTGCAGATATTGATATCTGGCATAAACGCATTGGTCATGTTAATGTACAGCGACTTAAATCAATGCAGGCCCAAAATATTGTTGCAGGTTTGCCGAAATTCAAGGTTGCAGAAATGCATAAGGTATGTGAAGCCTGTCAGTTTGGAAAACAGGCAAGGAAACCATTTCCTAGACATGTTCAAGAGAGTGAGAAGCCATTGGAATTAATCCACTCTGATGTGTGGACTACTAAAGCTGCATCTCTTGGAGGCTATCATTATTTTGTCACTTTTATTTATGACTATAGCAGAAAAGTTTGGGTGTATTTTATGAAAAAGAAAAGTGAAGTTTTTGGGCATTTCAAAACCCTTAAAGCGATGGTTGAAAAAGAAACAGGCCTGCAGATAAAATGCCTAAGGTCAGATGGAGGGGGAGAGTACCTCTCAAATGAGTTTGCAAGGTTCCTGCAGGAGCATGGCATAAATCAGCAATATTCATGCAGTCAAACCCCACAACAAAATGGAATTGCAGAAAGGAAAAACATGCATATTGGAGAGGTATCTCGTGCCATGCTCAATGAAAAAGACTTGCCAGATTTTTATTGGGCTGAAGCAGTTGCTACAGCAGTCTACATAATGAACAGGACTCCCACTGCAGCAATACATGGAATAACTCCAGAGGAGAGGTATACTGGTAGGAAACCAGATATTTCTCATTTGAAAATTTTTGGTTGCATTGCCTATGTACATGTGCCAGATGAGTTGAGATCCAAGTTGGATCCAAAAGCTCAGAAGTGCATCTTTATTGGTTACTCTCTGCAGCAAAAAGGGTATAGATGCTATAACCCTTCTACTCATAAGTTTACAGTGAGCAGAGATGTTGTTTTTGATGAGATGAGTAGTTGGTATAAACCAGTAAATGTGATTGATGATGTAGATGCACAAAATGGTAATGCTACACACAATTCACAGCAGCAGTCACAAAATATTAGTGGACCTGGAGCGTCCTCTAGCAGTGGTTCACATTCTTCGCCATGGACAGGCAGATTGAGATCAGGAGAATCTTCTCAAAGTAATGCAGATAGTGGTATGCAGGTATCACGAAAAGGAAAAGAGAAGGTTGATCAGCCCATGTTTGATGTGAATGCAGGTCACTCTTATGTGGATGGTGAATCCAGTGGCTCAAAACAGAGCATTGATGATGAGTTGGGTATTCCTTCTATTGTTACACCTGGAGTAAGGAAGACCAGGGATCTTTTGAGAGCACCTGGGAGTGAACCTACTTTGCGCAGGTCTACGAGAGCTAGGTATCCTGTGGATAGGCTGAAATATGATGGATTTACAGCCATTCACTATGCATATATGGTCAAAGTGATACAGGAACCAGAACCCACTTCTTTTGAGGAAGCCATGGGAAAAGAAAAATGGGAGAAAGCCATGGATGAAGAAATGGATGCCTTGGAAGCAAATGCTACATGGGAATTGGTACCTTTGCCTAAAGGTAAAAATGCAATTGGTTGTAAGTGGGTTTATAAGGTGAAGCACAATGCAGATGGTTCTGTGAACAGATACAAGGCAAGATTAGTAGTCAAGGGGTATGCACAAACATATGGTATTGACTATGAAGAAACATTCAGTCCGGTTGCAAGGATGGCAACCGTAAGAGCGGTCATTGCTATGGCTGCATCAAAGGGATGATCTTTACATCAGATGGATGTAAAGAATGCCTTCTTGCATGGTGATTTGCAAGAAGAGGTCTATATGGAGCAGCCACCAGGTTATGTGGATGCTGTTTATCCTGAGTTTGTTTGCAGGTTGAAGAAAGCCTTGTATGGCTTGAAGCAAGCACCTAGAGCATGGTCTGACAAGATTGGACAGTATCTTGTCACTATTGGCTTTCAGATTTCCAAGGCAGATTTCTCACTTTATGTGAGAAAAACAGAGAAATGTATTATGTTACTTGTCATTTATGTTGATGATTTGATTATGACAGGTGACAGTGATGAAGATATCCTTCATGTGAAAATGCTATTGAAGCAGAAGTTTGAGATGAAGGATTTGGGAGAGCTGCGTTATTTCTTGGGCATTGAGGTGATTAGATCACCAAGTGGGATACAGCTCTTGGAGAGGCAGTATGGATTGGACATGCTGTCCAAATATGGGATGACAAGCTGTAAGCCTATTTCAGTTCCTTTGGAGCAGAATGTGAAGCTGAGCACAGATGCAGGTGAGCTTCTAGAAGACCCTACTATGTATAGACGCATAGTAGGAAGTTTGATTTATATGACTATTACCAGGCCAGATTTGAGCTATGCTGTTGGATTGGTAAGTCAGTTTATGCAGGCTCCAAGGAAACCACATTTGGATGCGGCTAGACGCATACTTAGGTATGTGAAGTCCACATTGCAGTATGGACTATTTTATGAGACTGGGGTTCAGATACAGTTGCATGGATACACTGATGCTGATTGGGCTGGTAGTATTTCTGATAGACGATCTACCAATGGATATGTGTTCTCTTTTGGGAGTGCTACAGTCACTTGGAGTAGCAAGAAACAGCCTACAGTTGCCTTGTCAAGCACAGAGGCTGAGTACAGGGGTGCAGCAATGGCTGCATGTGAGGTAGCTTGGTTGCATAAGCTACTTTATGATATGCATCAGTCTATAGATGGGCCAGTTGTCATTTATTGTGACAACATGAGTAGTATACACTTGGCAAATAACCCAGTCTATCATGCTAGAACAAAGCAGATTGAGGTGCATTATCACTATGTGTGAGAGAGGGTTTTACTAGGTCTTATTGATCTAGTTTATGTCAGCACAGAGGATCAGGTAGCTGACATATTCACGAAGGCATTGGGCGCAAAGAAGTTGCGCAAGTTTAGAGACCTGCTTGGTGTGCAGGAATTGGGATTGAGCTCGAGGGGGAGTGTTGAGATATCGAGCTCCACTCGTGATATGCCAGGGTGACCGTTGTGTATTTATGTCACCGACTTGTCAGTTGCAGACGCGGTTGGTACACCGCCCATGAATAATAGCTACATGATAGCTATCCTTATCTACTCTAGTTCGTGGCTCAGTTAGTATGCCACCTTAGTTAGTTGAGTTTGGTTTGAGACCCATATAGAGGGTTCTTCTATTTCTTTGTACTTGAGTTCTTTTGGCTTACATAACTAAGAAGAGAAAAACTATTTTCAGCCTCCACCCTTGTGTGTATTCCCCCATTGTGCAAGGAAGAAAGCTTCAAGTGAGACTCCTTCCTTCTCTCCCACAATCTTGACAATGGGGAGGCCAGTGATGAAGCCCATTGTGATATGAGTCCATTTCTCTTGAGGAATAGGGAGTGGCTGCAAGAGGCCAGTGGGCCTGAGTGTGCTGACCTTATTCTGTTGGCATGGGACACATTTGGTCACAAAATCCTTGACATCCCTCCATAATACTTTCCAATGATTCAAGCTCGGCAATCTTGTCATATGTTTTGAAAACACCCAAGTGACCAGTAGTGGGACAAGAATGCATCTCTTCCATGATCTTTTGTGTGAAGGAAAAAATGTGTGGGATAATTATCTTGCCATGGGACCAAATAAGGCCATGCTTGAGCTGATATTGGGAGTTTTCATCCATGACCCCATGCTATGATTTTTGGAAGATGTGGCTAGAGTTATCATCCAACAAATAAGCTTCTTGAATATCTTCAATCCAATCACTATGCAACTCTAAAATAGAAGATATTGTGCATGCCCACATCAGAGAGAGTGAATCAATCACTATATTATCTTTGCCCCAAGTGTGAGAAATGTCAAAGTCATGGTTTTACAATGTTGCCACCCATCACCCTTTCTTAGGAGTCAAAGTAGACAGAGTTAGGAAGTACTAGAGGGCTCAATGGTCACTTTTTACTTGAAAGCGGCTACAATGCAAATAGTGGTGCCATTTCTTGATAGCATGGAGGATGGTCAACATCTCCTAGTCATACACATTCATATACATCTCCTTATCATCAAGCTTGTGGCTCTCAAATGCAATCACACCATGCTTTTGCAACAATACTGCACCAATACCCTTGCCACTACATCATAGTGAATGGTAAACATCTTGGAGAAATCAGGGCAGATGAGGATGGGGGCAAAAGTAAGCATTTCCTTCAACTTTTAAAGGTATGATCAGCAGTGGCATCCCAAAAAAATGAGTCATTTTTTAATGGATTAGTCAAAGGTGCTGCAATGGTGGCATAGTGCTTAATGAAGTGTCTATAAAATGAAGAGAGACCAAGGAAGCCATGTAATGGAGTGGTGTTGGACGGGGTGGTGGGCCAATCCCTAACACATTGCACCTTCTTAGGGTCAGCTTATATGCCATTTTTGCTCACAATGTGTCCCAAATACTCCACAGATGTTTGCATGAAGATACATTTTCTCTCCTTAGTAAAGAGTCATTACTCTCTCAATATGTCAAACACCCTTCTGACATGTGCCAAGTGCTCCTTTTGTGACCTTTCGTAAATGAGAATGTCAACAAAGAAAAATAGCACAAACTTGAATAGGAAGGGTTGAAGGATTTTATTCGTGAGGCTTTGAAATGTGGTGAGGACGTTAGTCAACTCGAAAGGCATCATACAAAATGATAAAGCCCATGATAAGCCCTGAAGGCCGTTTTGATCTCATCTCCCTCCGTAGCCAAAGCACAAAACAATCTTAGTGAAAAAGCATGCCCCTTTCAACTCATTTAGCAAGTCATCGGTTTAAGGGATGGGGTAGCCGTTCTTCACTGTGATTTTGTTCAAGTCTATATAGTCGATGCACATGCGGAAAGAGCCATCTTTCTTCTTGACTAACAGGGATGCATAAGGGGATGAACTTGGTTCAATGAAACCTATCTCCAGTAGCTCCTTGACTTACTTTGCAACCTCTTCATGCTCACACTTGGAGAGTCTGTAAAGTGGCTTGTTTACTGGCTTGGAATGGGGCTCTAAATCAAGTGGGTGGTCCACTTGCCTCTTAGGAGGAAGGATTGCAGGCATCTAAAATAAATCAATATACTCCTCAAGTAGGAATTGTGAGGCTAAATCATTAGACACTTTAGATGGCTGACCTGAATTTTCCTTATTCAATTGCAAAACAAAGATCTGTGAGCATTTCTTAAACTCTCGTTTGAGTTGCTTTGCTGTAATGAGCTGAAAATAAGCATGATCTTGAATTCCCTCCAAGCAAATGAGCTGTCCATGCATCATAAACTCCATAGAGCTGAGAGAAGTCCTTGACAATTTTCCCCCATTATTTTAGCCAATCACAACCCAATCAATGGGGCCCATATCTGAGGCAATTAGGTCAACCAATGCCACATAATTTTTAGCCAAGTATAAGGGAACTACGGGACATGCATGTGTGTTGATTTTTTCCTCTCCATTTGGTACTTGGACCTTAAAAGGGTGTTGTAATTTCATAGGGATGCATTTCAACCAGTGAATGGCCAATTTATTGACAAAACTATGAGTGCTACCACTATCCACAAGGATGAAGATATGCTTCCCATGAATACTGCCTTGAATGCACATGGTGTTGGGGCTTCAAGAACCTGTTCAAACATCCAAGGAGATGGAGCAAAGGGAGGTGGTAGTTGGATGGGATATCATTTTAAGTGCCTAGGATGGCCGAGTTAAAGGGAAACCCATCCTCTGGGTCATAGAATTACTCGTGATCCACATTCTCAACATACTTAACATGGTCAGCGGGTAAGTCATCCTCATCATTTTGCCAATCTTCCATGACATACATGCTATGAATCTTGACCTTAGATGTCTTTTAAGGGCACTTGGAGGCATGGTCAGTGGCGTACTTATCCTCACATTTAAAATATAGGCATTTTTCCTTCCGTTCTATGAATCGTTGGCAACTAGAGCCATGGGAAGGTGATGTAGTGGGTTGTTTATTTTCAGCATACTTACTTTCAACATTAAAGCCAAATATTGTCCCAAAAGTGCCATGTTTTCTTTCAACATGGAAGGTGGGGTAAGTGGGTATTTTAGCTTTGTTATTAGATGTAGAATTGCCTCAAAAGCCACCTCCATATGAGGCTGATCTTGAAGGGGTACGAGGATGTCCATAATCTTGCTAAAATTTTTCATTCTTATGGTACTTCCTTGCATATCTTTCAACCAATTCAATTGTTTCAAATAGTGTGCTAGGCTTTTGGGCCATGACATCCACCAATAGGCTTGATTCCAACCCTTAGATATACATATCCAATTTGGCATCATTGCTAATGTTCTCCACATACATGGTGAAGTTCATAAACTGATTTGTGTACTCGTGCACATTGAGATTATGTTAGTCAAGAGTGTACCGTCATCTTGCCAACCACTCTTTTTCCACGGGGGATACAAATACTTTAACCATATGCATTTTAAAGTATTTGCAATTATTGAATTGATGATTCTCTCAATTGATATAGCACCACCATGTGTGGAAAAATCCTTCCAAGTGGAGAGAGGCAAATATAATTTTTTGATCATCAATGTAGGGGTAGATATTGAAGTATGACTCTAACTTGGACGTCCATTTCTCCAAGTTTGATGGTGAGGGAGAGTGAGCTTCTCCTTGTGCATTCTGTGTGTGTTCGGCGCAGCATCTTGAGCAAGTCCCCCCACCACGCGATTCTTGACAGTTGAGCAGGCTATAGAGATCCATACCATATTAGGGATTTCCTCATGCATATCACCATGGTAATCATGTGTTGAGCAAGGTTCATCATTTGTGGAGGACTTGGAATCTCTAATCTCTCTCTAGAGTTCTTCATGGGCCTTACTTTTGCATTTCCGACCCATCATCTGGATGTAGTCCTCCAGAGGACCCGTTGTTAGTAAATGGGGTATAAATTTTGGTAGGAAACTCTGATCGGTGAGATTTTTTATTCAAATTGGAGGGGGAAAATCCCTCTTTGAGATGAGATGTTAATATTTGTGACAAAAAATGATCAAAATATTCTGCAATGGGATTTTTGTGTCTATCAGGAGTAGCCTGCACCCTCTCCACAATGACCTTAGTGCACAAAAATGGCCATAACTTTCAGACCGTAGCTCTGATTGGGGATATTTGTCATTCAAACCAAAGGGACAAAGCCCTCTTTAAGAGGAGATATAGGGTTTACTCCTAGGTGTAATAGAAAATTTTTGTAATTGGATCTTTATGATTGTCCTGATTGATTGTGATTGAAAACATTGTCTGTCCCTTAATGCAAAAGCACTATATGAATGGCTCATATACTAAGGGGCCTGAGAAACATCATAAATAACATCCTAATCATACTGATCACCATTTGAAGAACAATTACATGTCCATCTACTCTGTCATCATTGCATAAGTGAAGCTCATTGCCATACATGTCTTTTAATTGCATACACTTCAAGTGTCATACATAGATACCATTAGCACTGAAAGGGTATCCAAGGGGAATAATTTCATTGGGAGAGGTGGTGATCATAGGAGAGTACCTACACTTGCATACAAGTATCAGGCTCTGGATCACCAGGAGGTGGGAAAAGTTCCCCCTAGACCGGGTTTTGCACCCCTTCAAGGTCTTAAGTAATAAGGGAGGGTCACCTCTCTTTTGTCTTACCACCTTGCTTAGCATCAACCTTTTTCCTCAACCCAAGAATTTTTATGAAGCAATCAACATGAGATACATTGGAAAAAAACATTGGGTCGTTCCATGAGATGCAAGGAGGAACAAGAGCTTGGATAGGGATTACCTTGGCATGGTCCAATGACTCACTAGCTACTACTTACCCATTTACAAAAGTCTATTACTCACTTGGGATTAATCTAAGGGACACAAGATAAAGAGGGGGTTAATGTCATCAAATACAATTAACTTAGGATTAGTTATGATGCATTAAGAGGCAAATGGGATATTGATTTTCAGTGGACACATGCATACAATGAGGGATTGAACTACTAAAGCCTATGCAACCTTGATCTCTCCAAAAAAAAGGATTAAGCTCAACAATTGAATTAAGATGAGAGATTAAAATCAGATTGACATACCTCCTTAGTGTTTGAGGAAGATAGTTAAATCATAACCCATCATGATGCCAATTGCTCCATTAAGCAAGGCGAGTTGGTTGGAGCACTCCAATGGATGAAGACTTCAAGCATTCGAATGCTTCCACTAATGATGGGTCTCCTATGTTAGCTCTTATGCTTGAGTCTCACAATTTTGGCTAATTTTTGTTGTTTTTGTGGACTAAATGGTTGATTATTGATGCATTTTATATGATGATTAGTTGTTTTGAAAGTGTTTGGGAGTGTTTTGGATTATTTTGATTATGTTTTGGAAGCTCATGATGGTTTATAGTAGAGATATGATGTTCTAACATGTTTTGTTGATATCATATTAGTGTCTGATTGGTTATGTTTGAGTCTATTGACCTTCAGTTTTGTTCTATTTTCCTTCTACATGAAGGGTTACAATGATTATTGATGACTTTTTAGAGCTTTTAAAAGCTTATTGATTGATTCTTGATGGTTTGGAATGATTAAAGTTAAGCTTAAATCTTTCTGTTGACCTTTTGTATGGTATTGTAAACCCTCTTTTGAGCTTCTATAGAGCTTCGGTTTCTGTTTTGTTCTGTTCTATATGCTCTATAAGTGTAATAATGGATGAATGTGAAGCTTGGGAATTTTTTACAAGCTTGGGAAGAGATGAATATAAGTTGAAAATAGCTCAAAGAAGTGGAACAAGAAGTTGTTGAAGACTAAAGTAAAGTCTGAAGTAATAGTGACACTATTGAGCTATAAAGAGACACTGTAGTGGCTCTGGTGACCTTTCATATCAGAAATACCTCTTGGGAAGGATATCCATGACCAAAAAGGGGTTATGAATTCTTATTATTTATTATCTCATTATATTACTAAGAGAGAGCAAGTATGAGAGAGAGAGATAGCAAAATCTATGCAAAACAATGTATCTATGAGTGAGAGATTGTGAGAGAATATGTGAAAAACACGGATCTAGAGCATGGCAGATGCAAAAGCTATGGAGGTTGGAAGAGAAAGAGTGAGTTCATGAAGACACTGACATGACTGACTGTTACACAATTGAATTAGGTTCCAAGATGGAAGCTTGGACTCATAAACACAATCTTGTGTATTGATTGACAATGACACATAGACTTTACTAAATGACAAAAGTACTATGACATTGCATTAGAAAAGAGAGCAAGTACAATGCTTTATAAGAAACTGGGTGGTAGCACTTCTAATATTGTGCATATGGAATTCTATTCCTGAGCCCTCACTGCTCCTTACAAAGAGACTGAAGTAGATGTGATTGCAAACATCTCAACACCCCTCCTCAATCACAACCAGAAGTACAAAGTGTATAGAGGTTTTAGTGAAAGAAACACCTGCAAAGTGTGGGCACACCATAAAAATAGCAAAACACTAGAGGCTATCCCTGAAAAGGCTAAGTGTGGATACCACAAACATGATGGACATCCATAGGCTGTAACAAGGGCCTCATGAAGTGTACAAAGGCTGTAGTACAAGGCTACATGAGGAGTTTATAAGTTTATGTCCGAAGCATTAGGGCTAGGCAATACAAGGCTAAAAGAGTCTATCCGAATAAAAGAACTGATGAGGTTTGTCCTTCTCTTGGTGGAATTTTTCTTCTTCTTCTTCTTTTGCTATATTTTCTTCTTCTTCTTTAATAGCAACTACATATGCCTTTTAGGACCTCTTTCTGGCATGGCAGAACTTCTCGGTGTGTCCGGTCCTTTTGTAGAAGTCACAAAAAAGCTAGTCCTTCTTGCCTTTGTAACTGTTGCCAACATATAATGCTTGTTCATCTCTAGAGGTGCTTGGTTCTTCCTTAGTTCTTAGCTTCTTTTACTCCTCTAACAGTGATGCCTGGATATCAACAAGCTCAGGGTTTGGCATATTGATTAGCGTTGTTGATACATTATTATATTCAGGAGGCAAACTTTTAAGTAGAACACCAATGCAAACATCTTCTTCCATTTTAATGTCGATTCTTGCAAGCAAGGTTAGAAGTCCTTCCATATAATTTAGATGTGTGGCAAGTGATGTGTTGGACTTCATTTCAAGCCTGAAAAATTCATTTAGATGTGTGGCAAGTGATGTGTTGGACTTCATTTCAAACCTGAAAGATTCAATCAAGAGACCATACTTTGATGACTTAGACTGTGCACTAAACAAAGTGTCAAGTCTCTTCCATGTATACTATGAAGTATTAGAGTTATCCACATGGTGGATATAGCTATCTCGAGCTCCAGTTTGATAATGGTCTAAGCCTTATCATCATTCTTTTGCCAAGTGATTGCAAGGTCTGTATCATGAGGCTTCTTTTCTTTTCCAATGGTAATGGCCCAGAGGCCCTTCTTCATCAGGATGAGTTTGATGTGAGAGTTTTTTGCACATATCAGGAGCTATGCTTGATCATTTTTGAATTTTTTTAAATGGAAATGAAGCTTATCTTATGCTTTATCAAACCCTCATGCTAATCATCCAAGTCGCCTGATTTGTGACATGTGGAGCTGGAGAACGTGAACGGGTGCAATTTTAACAACAATCACAAATTTTTGTAATGTCCAACTGGTTGAACTGTAATTTTGGTGTTTGATGTGCCATAGAGAAGCCTTATGAGTTAGGAAAGAATTCCACAGAAGAAAGTACAGAGAGATATGGCTTCTATTGAGAGATCCAAGAGCTCCAAGGTGGGTATGTCCTGCATGTCACAGTTGCAAGCTATGGTAGTGTTTAGGAATTTCGACAATGCTAAGCCTATGATTGCCTGATATTAGTGTGATTGAGGTGACAATAAGAAGCTTTGAAGAAGGAGAACACTTTTCTAGAAGAAATCTCCAAGAGATTTGACATGTAGAGTGAGATGTAAGAGCCTCATGCTGTCAGGGTGCTACTAGCTATGGCTGCCAAGGAAGTTCAAGTGAAGGAAGAGTTGAGAGATGAACACATGGGTTGGAACTGAGCTGACCAAAGAAGAGCTAAGCCAAGTTGAGCCATGTCCGACTGTCTTTGATACCATGTGAAAAACACGGATCTAGAGCATGGAAAATGCGGAAGCTATGGAGGTTGGAAGAGAAAGAGTGAGTTCATGAAGACACGGACATGACTAACTATTACACAACCCCTTTCATGAAATGCAATTGGATGGAATCTTGAAAAATTGGATAGGGAGAGGATCTTACCAATGCAATTTAGTGACTCACTGATCGCTAATACTTACCCTTTTACAATATTTCAAGCTTGGGTAAAATAATTTAGCCAAGAAATGGATTAGAGTGAGCAACCTCATCAATCAATAGGTTTAATCAATTGGATCGAATGTAATGGTGGAAATTTCACATTGAAGCCTCTAATTCATTGATTAGAACTAATATGCATAGAGAAAACATTGTATTACATGAATGGATTGATTCAAGCAAGGGTTGACTAAATTTTGATGGAAAATTTTCAATTCTTTAATCTCTCAATCAAGTGGATTAAGCTTAGCAAATGGATTAATGAAAGAGATTAAGAATTGAAGAAGAGTACTTTGACATGGTTGATGCGATCCCCAAATGCTTGATAAAGCCTCCGGTGGTCCAATTTTTCCAAACTAATCATCAAGACTTTTGTATTTAATGCTTGAGAGCAATCTTAAAGCTTCAAATGCTTAAGATTGAAGCATTAAACCCATTTCCCCCATATTTTGGCTCCATGCAAGCTCTTGAGCTTCAATCTTTGACCAATCTTGCTTGCTTAATCCTTGTAATTTCTTTCAGAATCCTTATTGAAATGATTCTACGGGCTGAAATGATGAAGAATCTTCAAGAAATTGATGAGTATTGAAAGCTTGGGCTGAAGCTTTCATGGCTATCAATGGATTGCACAGTTAGGGTTTATAGGAGAGCTGAAGACTCACAAATAGAGTACGATCTTTAAGGATTACTAAGTGTTTTCATTTGCCAATGATCAGAAGAAGTGCTAAAGGCTGAGGATGAAGCAAGAGAGCAAGCAGCAGAGAACAAGCTGAATTCAGCCTGAAAAATGCACCCATTTTTCAGGGATGTTCTTGGCTCCATAGCTAAGCTCCTCTATGACAAATAGGTAGTCATCCTGAAGATCTTGAAGCAAGGAAGCTATATCATGTGTTATTTGGCCAAGAAGATTGGGGATTTTTGATTTATGAAGAGATCTTGATAGTAGACACCGTGAAACCTGTAGGAAGCTCTAAGAAAGGGGAAAGAGAACCCTCTCTTTCAAAGTAAGCATAGTTTGTTTCCAAACTAAGCCTATTAACTCCCATTTTACCTAGTTACCTCCAAATTGCATGAAAATTTGATAACGACCTACTATTTTAGCCTTCCATCGCCATATCTAACCTTGAAGATCTCCAAACATAGTCTCTTGCTAATTGTAGATGGTCTACAAACCTTTGCTAGTCACTGTCTTTGTCAAGTACTTGTGTGAAATTGATTTTTATGGAGGAAAATTAGACTAAAATAGAAGGAAAAATGGATCAAAGACCAATGCTCTGATACCACTTGTCAAGAAGTGAATTGGAGAGAAAGAAAGAGGAGAGAGAAGACTATAGAAGAGATAGGAGTGGAGAAGAGAGAGAAATAGAGTGACGAGAAGAAAGAAAGATTTAAAATGGAGAGAGAAAGATAGGAAAGAGAAAGAAGCCATTGAAGTAGAGGAGAAGAACAATAATTGTATTAATGTGTCAAAAGATGAGAAAATTTACATGTCCTCATCTTTTATACCAATGTCAATGGGACATGGCATCAATATTATTTACACACTAAATCCTTATTCTTCCCAGGTTCTTACATATTTTTTCATTTCATTGCACTCCATTATGATGCATGGATTTCCTCCTATTAATTTTCAACTCTGTTTTTGTTGGTTTTTTTGTCGTTTTTCCATGCAAACGTGCTCTACCACCCCTCGAACTATGTTCTACCTTACCCATCATGTCCGTTACTTCCCTGCAAACATTTTTGTTTTCATTCTTCCTTGTTTCGACTGCTATATTTTTCTATATTAAATTGTATTCCTATTTTTGGACATGTTTTTACCGTTATTCCCATGTGATCGGGTCTTATCCCTATTAGAACTGCATTTTGCTGGGCTAGTCAGTCTGCCACATTATCCCAGATATTTTTCGTTTTGACTTCCCTTCATTTTGACCAATGGATTTGCCGGTTTTAATTTTTATATGTGTTTGCAAGCCCAAATTTTACATTTTTTCCATGTAAACGCCTTTAATTGTCACTAGACATCCTATTTCACTTTTCTGCCCTCTTTCTCTCGTCCTCAGGAATATTTTTCCCTTTTTGTTCATTTATTAGGGGTGCTCAATTTGATTGTTGTTAATTTTTCTCTCATTTGAGTTTTAGCATTTCACGTGTTTATGTGCGAACACCCGCATTTTGTGATTTTTTGTGCTGACATTCTTTTTCCACACATATACCCCATCCGTTGTGTCAAACCCACCGTCACAAACTTTTTACCCCCTCCCCACGCCCATGTTCATGTGCGATGTGGAGGGGGGATTCTCCATTTTCACCTTACAAAAAAAAGATAAAAAAAGAACACACCAAAAAACAAACCAAAGACACCCAAAAAAAAGCAAACAAACAAAAATCCACAAACCACCCACCCCAACCTTATTCTTTTTACAACACAAAAATCAAACCCCACAAAAAAAACAACAAAAAAAATCCAACCACCACACACAATGACACACACCCTTCCCTCCCTCCCTAACCATCCTTCCACCCTTCTCTCTCTCTCTCTCTCTCTCTCTCTCTCTCTCTCTCTCTCTCTCTCTCTCTCTCTCTCTCTCTCTCTCTCTCTCTCTCTCTCTCTCTCTCTCTCTCTCTCTCTCTCTCTCCACCTATGTACCCCTTCTCCCTCCTCCATTTCCCTCTCCCCTCACTCCTCCTCCTCCTCTCATCCCTATGTTCCCCTCCTCTTCTTCTCCTTCCCCCACCCTCCTCCGCTCCTCCCTTCCTCCTTCATTAGGAGAAATATGGACTCTCCTTTTTTACCATTAAGGAGTGAATAAACAAATATAGGCTTAACCAATGAATGCAAGTGTCCATTTAAGGAATGGATGAGTCAACTATTGGGTGAGTCTTGGCAAGTCAAAAGAACGCATTTTGATGAGACGATTGAGTGCAAGGTCAACCAATCTAATCTCACATTTAGGTAAATATATTTTACTACTTTGAATGCCTTGATTTAATTCACATAGGTCTTGGTTAGATAAATATTTGTGTTAGTTGCATTTACTTACCATTAATTTTGTTTTTATTACAGGTATTTCATTTCTAGACAAACTCTATGCATTCACTTTTGATATAGAAGATGGTGACTTTTGTGAGGGAAGTGGATAAGCTTGGATCAAGGTACTTGAGATGAGACACATACAACTCTCATAGATGTGGTTATCTTGTGGAATGGTCATAATCCTTTTGTGGTTAGCACAGTGAGCCATTGGCCCTTTTTTTTTAGACAAGAAATCCAATTAATGTCCAATGAGCCCCTTTGCAATTTGTATTTCAAGTTAGATAATAGAAAAGTCAGGATTCGTAGTAGTTTGAGCAATCCATGACATGTAAACAATGTGCCTCTCCACATGTCCTTGAGATAGTGGAATCCTTGTAAATTTTGTTTTAAAAGAACGAATATGAACTTTTTTAAAAGTTCTGAGTACTTTCAAATTAGATAATCTTAGTTTATTGTGATCCAAGCCTGCGATAATACATAATGTAATTAGTCAATCCTGTTGGTTAAAATCATAATTAAATTACAGGCTAGAGTTCTATAATCTATGCAATATTATCTTTGCATAATGATATATTGTAGCTCATCTCTTCTACTCATTTCTTAAATTTAAATATTAAATTGGATCCAAGGGATCTAGAAGGTATTTTAGATTTCTTTTCTTAAATTTTTTAAATATTTTCTCTAGTTGGACTTGAATATACTTAGTGATCCAAGTAAATTTGAGGATATAATAATGTAGAATGAAGTGTTTATCTATATGAGCAATTTTAACGGTGACTTTAAAGTATTGAAATAAAGAAACTAAGGTAAGAGTTTTAATTTGAAACTTTAGGGTTAAAAAAGAACCTTTATTTAACACACTTGATACATAAAAGCTATAATTCCAAACTCATTTTCACTTTCATTCTCTACTTCCTTGCACTTGTGCTCTCCTTCCTTCTCTCTTTGTGTGCCATGGCTACCACTCCTGCCTTTGCTGCATGGATTAGCTCCACACGCTATGCACACATAGGAGACCAAATATACCCTAGGTTTTGCATGATTTTAAGTCTAGAGAGCTTGCTTTCCACTATAGACCCTAGCTCTAGTATAGTGGCATCGTTTTGTGATGCAACAAACCCTCTCACTTTCTCTATATCCAAAATCTACTCTCAAATGGGTTCCCATAGATTTCTTATATAGTTTACGTGCTAGATCAAGCCATGGAAATGTGATGAATCGAGCCCTCATGCATGTGGGTAGTATCTCCACACCAGAGCAATGTCCACCTCATCCCAAGACCACGCCATGATGGATCTCATCGAGCACAATGTAGCATTTGCCATATATATTTTATACACTGAGGTGCAAGAGGACAGTGATGAAGACATTGACGTATCCTCTCAGCCACATCTAGAGTATATTGAGAGGGAGCTTGAGGAGATTGCACTCTATCCTAGCGTAGAGGTAGCACAAAGCTTAGCCATTGTGCACCCACCTCCTTGCCCTGATGAGATGTTGACAAGCGATGAGCCACCCCTCACTTCTCTCCATGCTATCATCATCGAGGGGGTGGAATATCTACTCATGCAGGATGTACTAGAAATTTTGGAGCTAAGAGAAGAAGAACTATATTGTATCATGGTGTGTGATGCACCTAATGATTTTATATATTTTGATATATAAGATGCCCCATCACATGTTGATGAGGTGGCTCGATATGATGGCATGAGTGTTAATGACATCTTTGCCATTGTGGGCATCCAAGACCAGATTGAGGATGTGGTGCCACAACATGAAATCTCAAATGAGGAGTTCGAGCGGTTGCAAGAAAGCATTTTTAGACCTCGACTTGACTACATAATACCTTCCCAAGAGAGAGATGTAGGTGGCCCAGTTGCAGGAGCAGACTTGGATGCTACATTACAACAACATATAGATTATGCAGAGAAGGTAATGTTATCATATTGATGTTATCAAATTCACACACAAATTTAATAGTAGGGCCTCCAGGGCATTGGGATCATTGGGATGAATTTTTGCTGGGATTGGGCCCCCAGAGCAGGCTTGGACAGAGGGTCGCGTCTAGGGGCTTGAATTTGTAGCTTGCGTCTAGGGGACCTGAATCTATAGATTTTTCAGGTCCCCCAGATGTGAGCCTCTGGTCAGGGCGGCTCTAGGGACCCCACCCTAGCAAAAATTCATCGCAACGGTCCCGATGCCTTAGAGGCCCTACTGGTAAATTTGCACATGAATCAGATGTATATATCTTTAGCACACTCCATGCATAGTGAGTCTAACACATTGAGTCTGACACTAAACTCATGTGATGCATGGCATTGTCTATAGAGATGAATTTTCATCTAGACAAGGTGGCTGATCTGGTAGCCAAGGAAGGGTGCAGGACTCAGCATTAAAGGAGTATATCAGCCAACTTGTGAGCGACATTATTGTATTTCATAAGACATGCTCTTTAGCTTTTGTTGAGAACTTCCTGAAGTTGAGGGTAGTAATGAAGGCTGGGCCCTTCAAGACTATCCCAATGAACTCTAGCTTGGAGAAAGTAGTGTTGCTTTGATTCGAAGCTCCTCTACTTATTCTCTAGTACTAGGTCTGGGTCACTTTTTTACATGGTGGCCCGTGGCATGGTTGCTAGTGTTCAAGAACCCAATGTCACTAGGTAAGAACTACTAGGGCAAAATGTGTTCTTGCCTATGATTAAGAATAGCTCTGACCATGGAGAATGTAGCTCGAAGAAGCCTAGGAGAGAATAGATGTACTTATTGCCAATATCTCATCACCAATGTAATGCACTTTGTAATCTTCTCTTGAAGTAATGAAAACTGATATTTGTTGGATTTATGTGCAATGTAGTTTGTCATACAAATCCTTTATTATTGTTTTTTACTTGAATGCTACATTTATTTATCGAAATTATACACAACATAATTCGTACCCTAACTTTAATATGTAGTGTCTTATCGAGTTCATGCACAACATGTATTTGTTTGAATGAATATAACGATAACTCAAATATATAAATAAAACAAATAACAGGTGAATAAACAAAAATAACATGAGCTAAAAAATATGTATTCATATTCATAACATTTTACATGGGATCCATTACGACCAGGGTTTTACAAAATCTCTTTGGAAGCTACATTCTGTATGTGTTTTAGTAGTACACCCCTATCATTTGTTGATCTCCACAAGGAATATCCTTCCATCGCCAAAAGAACCTCACTATCTGCAAATCCCTATCCGTGAGGTTCCAAGGGGTCGCATGTCTCCTTGCATGCATCACTGCATAAACCGAGTCTCCAAACAAGTTGATGAGGTAAGCTTTGGTAGCTTCTTATAATGCAAGGAAGGCTTGGTCAGTCCAGCACAATCCGATTGCTACAAGGGTGATCCATCTGGGAAGTGTCTCTTGTTGTTCTTAATTAGTATGCCATCCATAATCTCCCGCACTAGCTTCTGGAATAGACCCTTGGGTATCAAGAGGTGCGTGGTCTTCTGGTAATGGCAGATCTCACGAAGAGCCAATGTGGGTGGTGGAGCTGGGGGAGGTGGCTTGTGCATGGGATTTCTAGGGGGTGTCTCCAGGTTGCTTGCTCGGTGTGTGCCATGTCTTCTAGGATAGAAAACTCAAAACTCAAAAGTGAAATGTGTAAAATGAGGTGAAATTTTAAACTTATAGCAAAACGTTTTAAAAACCCTTAAACTTGAATTAATGTATCCACGCTTTGGAAAAATGTGACCAGTGATTTGATTGACATGAAATTTTACATGTGGAATCCTCTATGACACATCAAGTACCCCCAAAAAAAGGCCTCATCAAAAGTCTCTAGGGAATACCTATCCAGAGGTTGGCGCATGGGGCCCTGAATCCCCAAATTCAAGACTCCAGTTGCAAGCCTCCAGACAGGTATCCCAGAGGCTTTTAATGGGGTAAATTTTTAAATATCCATGAGTTTTTATCAAGCCTAGCATGTGGGTGAAGTTTCACCAAATTTTGATTTATAAAATTGACAATTCAATCATTTTTTGAAAATGCATTAACTAGATTATACTTCACTAATAACGGAAAAACTCACCATCGAGTGTGCACAACTGTATATTAAATGCGTTAACCAAACTACGTGAAATATTGGAAACTTAAAAATTCACAAAAATAAGTCATGGGTCAAATGGAATATCGCATATATGATATAGTGTTGCCAAACTGCTAAATATAGTAAAGATATAGTGCATCGGCCCATGTACAATTGATCACTGATGTGTGCGTGATTGTGCATTGAATTTATCCTCAACAAAACTACTTTCAAAAGTATAAACTTGGAAATATGCACAATGCAAATCATGGAAAAATAGAATATCAAATATCATATTTGGCATTACAAAATCATGAAATACACGGTAGATAGTGCGTCGCACCAAGTACAACTAGAGCTAGGAAAAATTTAGCTCCATTTTGCAAGCCACTACTATCAAATACTTGAAGGTCTACTGGAAAGATAACCCAAAACTAAACTCCTTACAATCTACAACCAAACCTAAGCTAAAAACATAGATCTAATTACAAGGTAGTTTCTCAAAGCATATTGTTGACATTAAGATTAAATGCATCCTTGTTGTTGTGAATCCTACAAACAAGAACCATATCTATGGGCTTAATAGTGATATGTCGGGCATGAATGGCTAGAAGTTTACAATCACTCATTAGATCAACCAAGTAACTTTCAGCTACTTCTTGGAGAGCAAGCAAGATTTGGCTTGACCATTCCTCCCCCTTCCTTGCCTGGTTCCTTGAGAAAAAATTGTGATGATGCCCTAAACTGCAGATCTTGTAGTATTTCTTGCACCAACCTGGAGAATGGTGTCTTAGGAATAATCAAGTTGGCACTCTTCTAGAATTTTATTATCTCATGTAGCGCATCTATGCTTGATCTCCATCTCCTCTTCTTATGTGTTGGAAGATGTGTATTACTACTAGCTAGAGCAATAGTGGAAGGTGGAGCAACTGGAGCATGTGGAGCACCATTTCTAGACAATGGCAAACCATCATTATTGACCACACTAGGGCCACCATTGTTGGACACAGTAGTGCCATCATTATTAGTTGTAGTAGGGCCACCATTGTCAGCCACCCACCAGGGGACCTTTGTCACTCACAGTATGCTCACTAGATTTGGAAGAGTGTTGATCTCTTGCTCTTGCAGGCGCCTTCTTGATAGGAAGCTTGGAACGTGCCATGGTTGTGATGATGAAGGATAGAAAGGTGGAGGGTAGAGTGAAGAGTAATGGGAGAAAATGAAAGGAGAGACTTGAATTAAGTACGAACCTTTTAAACTTACTGTGGTGTAAATGAACTTTAAAATTATCATTTCATTTCATTTCTCCACCCCATCCCTGCCTCCCTCTCTCTCCTACCACCCCCCTCATGCCCCTCTCTGTCTAGGCCAACGAATGTTCCAAGGTTTGGAATTTTCATATCTTTGTCTTAGGATTTTGAAATTGAATTTTCATAATTTAAAAACACAGTTCAAAATTGACTTTGAAAAACATAGTGACAAACCTTCAAAATTTTAAACAAAATTTGCAAGACATCCCATGTTAAAGCTAGGAGTATTGATGTGTCATATGCTTAGTACCTGTGCTCTCTCATGGACTCTAAATGCATCAAAAGTATTATCTTTATCTAGGTCTCCATTTCTTGCCATCTCTCTCTTGGGTTGCCAACCATTCTGTGTGGTGTTGTCTAGCTGTGTTGTTTTCATATCTTACTTTTCTCACTTCATATATTGCCCTACTTATAAATTCTGCTTAAGAGGTTTTGGACTTCTTTTCTTTTTTCTCATATCATATCTCTAATCTCCTATACCACCATTTTCATAATTGCCTCATAGAATTGGAATCATTGATGCCACCTCCATGATTAGTTGCCTTTTGAAAAGCATAGTGAGTTTGCCAATGAGATCGTTCCATGCCTTGAGTTCATCATACTGCCAAACTTCCTTGATCTGCAAAGTATGGACCATGTGCTTCAAGTATATGCTGCACAAGAAGAGAGATTAGGAACATAAACTAATTCGACATGATGATATTTTTTTGTAATGGTGACAATACTAACCATGTAGTGTGTTATGATGTTTGTAGTCCATGCCTCTACCATGGATTTATGAAATTTAGCAACTATCTCTTTAAATGTATTGGCATCACCATCCCTAAACCTCAACTTTTGTAAGAGAGCTACTAATCTATCTAGGTGTATCTACATTTCTGCCTTTGCAATCCTTGTTCATCCCCCATTGCTCCAAGTCGGAACAACAAGGTGCAACTTCTTCCATGCTTCATACTTCTCTGGTTATTTTACAAGTATATTGCCTTTCTCATCTCGAGGTGGAGATATAAACTTCCTATCCTTGGGTCTGCCAAAGCATGGTTTACAAGGGATATTTCTACTCTTTCCTAATTTTTTCTCGTCCTTTCTTATTTCTACTTGGCGCTCGTGCAATCCAACTTCAGAGAAGCCTTGTTCTACCTTCTTGCATATAGCATCAACTTCTGACACAGGCTACATCTTGTATGCAAAGCATATATATTTATATACTAGCTTCTCAATCATTCTATCCAAACAATGCAATGTGAAAAAGTGGACCCTTGTTAGTGGTATTTCCAAAATAGGGTGCCAGTTTGGATCCACTGGAACTAGCATTCCATTTCTCACGACTTTTTGATCACGTGTTGGAGGACCTTGTTGTCTTGCCTTAGCAAGCCATTCTTTCTTTGAATCTTTCCCTTTCTTCCTAGTTTGCACACAGTATATGCACAAAAATTTTGCATTCGTTGCATTTGATAAATCAAACATGCACTTCAATGTTTTTATATCGCATGTAAGATGCCATTCAACTTGATAGTCCCCAAACCCCTCGATATGCAAAATTACTCAATTATTTTGCTGTCAGAAAACACTAAGTATATTAGTGAGATTAAAACAAACTTTTAGTATTAAAACAAACACCTGGGGGGTTCGCATGGGGGTGAGATTAAAACAATTTTTTTACTCTCACTCTCTCTCCCCCTGCCGACTGCATCGCAGGGAGAGAGAGTGTGTGTGAGTAAGAGGAAGTTAGGAGGGGGCATGCAACCCCCCCAGGTGGGAGGGGTGGTGGCCATACCACCCTTCTCCCCCTCTTTAAAAAGGGGGGGCCTTCCCCTCCCTCCAGCAGCGTAGCCCCCTCCCCCCCGTCACCTACATTGTCACCCCCCTCCATCTGCGATGGCTGCAGCTCCTCCCCTCCCTCGTCAACAGACGGTGGCCTCCTCCTCCTCGGCTTCAGCAACAGCCCCACCCAGGTCATTAAAACCCCCCCTCCTCCTCGTCAGGCAGAAGTCCCCCCCTCGGTGATCTGAGAGAGAGAGAGAGAGAGAGAGAGAGAGAGAGAGAGAGAGAGAGAGAGAGAGAGAGAGAGAGAGAGAGAGAGAGAGAGAGAGAGAGAGAGAGAGAGAGAGAGAGAGAGAGAGAAGAGAGAAGAAGGAGGAGGAGAAGAAGAGGAAGAAGGAGGGAGAGAGGAAAGGAGAAGAAGAGAAGAAGAATAATAAAAAGAAGAAGAGAAGAAGAGAGAGAGAGAAGGAGAAGAAGAGAAGAAGAAGAAGAAGAAGAAGAGGGAGAGAGAGAAGGAGAAGAAGAAGAAGAAGAAGAAGAAGAAGAAGAAGAAGAGGGAGAGAAAGAGAGAAAGAGAGGAGAAGAGGAAGAAGAAGAAGAAGAAGAAGAAGAAGAAGAAGAAGAGGGAGAGAGAGAGAGAAAGAGAGGAGAAGAAGAGAAGAAGAAGAAGAAGAGGAAGAAGAGAGAGAGAGAAGGAGAAGAAGAGAAGGAGAAGAAGAAGAAGAAGAAGAGGGAGAGAGAGAGAGAGAGGAGAAGAAGAGGAGAAGAAGAAGAAGAAGAAGAAGAAGAAGAGAGAGAGAGAGAAGAAGAAGAAGAGAGAGAGAGAAGGAGAAGAAGAGAAAGGAGTTTGGAAGCTTCCAAGTAGCTTCTCCTTTAGGAGGTGTTTCACCCGCAAGACCCGGCTTAATTTTTTCCTTAATCCATGATCACATAAGTGCAAAGGCCATGAGGATTGGTGGGAAGCTACTAGTTAATTTGCAGGAAATTCCTGCGCATCTAATAGCTATCCCCGCACACGAAGGCCACTAGATTTCCGCGAAAGATGGCACCCAAGAGGCACGCAACTAGCAACTCTGCAGGTGTTTCTACCCAAGGTGGAGGAGTGGCTGCTAACTGGGTTTTGATTGTCAACAATCAGGTCCATGATCTCGCACTCCTTGTCGATGAACTCAATATGTTGAATGATTACGAAATGCGTATCGAATAAATTCATAGGGAGTTTTTGCATTAGACACTCTCATAAAAATTGTTTCATTGCATTGTTTAAGAAGGTTCTCTTGAATTTAATAAAAAAGGTCTAGCGCATGAGTTGCATGAATATTTACAAACACGGGGTGATTTCATGGAAGTCACCTGCACTACCTTCGTGTCCCAAATATATTAATTATGCTCCATCATGTATTGAATTGGAAATGGCATATCCTAGGGTCTTCTCTTGAGATTGATAGTGAAATGCATAAAGTATCACAGGCATATTAGATACATGCAAGGAAAACTTCTACATGCATGGGAAAGATTCTCACATAAACAAGCAACAAGTTAAGTCGCATGCATTGAAAGGACCTTCGCATGTGTCGTACAAAACTATTGCTTGTGACTAGTATTTATCATGGGTTTCTTTCATACCTTAATTGCATGATCATGAAAAGATAAGTGCATGGAAGGGTAGACATATCTTAAGGGTCTTTCTCTTGAATTGATTAGCAAAATCAAGTGATATGGTTGTCGCATCCATACTAGATGCATACGAAGGAACTATTGCATGCATGGGTAATATCAAGATTGCACGCATAGAAAGATTGCATGAAATTAATGTGCATTAGAATGCTTGAATTCATGCTTTGTACATTGGCCTTGGAATTGTTGAGTAAAGTCAATACTTGCCTTAATCAACGTAGTTAGACAAGCTCAAAGAAAAGGGTTAGAAAGGGGCAAACATTAGTGCATGTGAGTACTATAGAAAAAGGGGGTTAAGATCAGGTATTCTTGTATCACCAAAAGTATCCTTAGTCAATTAGGGATCGAAGGAAAGATCACATAGATACTTCAAGGGATCTAGGAGATAACTAGCAAGTTGACCAACCAAGGACAACGGGGTTGTCCATGACCTATTTTTACCAAGAGAGGATAATTAGGGTCGGCAGGGTATGAACCCTAACCCAAAGATAAAGGGAAAACAAGAAACCTAGCTTGCCAAGCCCTTGGGATCTCGCCAAGTCGCGAACAATCCAGGATCAAATGCTGGGAGCATTTAAGAGAAAGGAATCACACATTAGCAGTTGGTCATACAAATGGCCTCCGAAATGATCGTGATTGTACACTTAGGTACATTGTTTGAACTTCTTTGCTCAAGGAACTAATTCAATGCAAAACACTTAATGCTTCAGGTTAAAATCCTAGAGGGAGAGGTAGGAGCAGTTATCTCCGTTTATCTACTGTCCTTATCCAAGGGGGTTGTTAGCCGCACCGAGTATATGGACCTAACCCGCCACGAGAGGTCTCTCTGTGGGTGCTACTTGGAAAGGGAGGATGCTTGGGTGCCAGGGGGGCTCTGGCTGTAAATTCCTTGCCTTTGGATCCCTCACAAGAGGCCGACGTGACTTAAGATGGGATCTTGAGGCTCGTGTACTAGTCTACGGGTGAAAACTTGGAGCAGCAATCATGTTGATTGTTGCTGGGATAGCCTTCGGGCATGATACTTGATGTACTCCGGGATTATGATAAATAAAGATCAGATATTTGAAAAAGGAACTCGCTTGACATTGTTTTTGTGTCAGTGCCTAAGTTATGTGAAGGAACCTGTGTTTAAACTGGTTAATTAAGGAAGCTACTTTTGCATGTCAAACATAATGTGGTAGGTAATTAGATAACTAAGCAATCCGAGGAAAGTGCGGTGGACATGACTTGGGTCCGTCCTACGGAAGGGTGGTCCCGGTTAGCTAGGAACTTTTCTCAAAAGATGAGATAACGAGACTATGAAGACCTAGCATCAATATAGTTTGAATCCCGATTTATGTTGTTTTAGGGGAAAGGAATGAGACTATGCCTTATGGCAGAGAGGTTGAGCTTCGCATCTCTCTCGTTTCCCATTCTCCATGAACCAAGTGTAGCATGAATCCACTTCGACTCTGATGTTCCTACGCAAAGCGGTTCATCTGGAGCTCGATGCTAGCTACTTCCTAGAGACTTTGTTGATAGGAAAGGAACCCTAACTTCAGGTCGATCCTAAGTAGGAACGGCTGGACACTCGGGGCAGACTCGGGAGGACCTAGATCGCAAACCCTGTGACATTCCTTGCGAGTGCCAGGCATCTGTAATATTTCCGTACAAAATATTAATGACCCCACACACGACGCGTAAAAAGAAGTTCAAAATAGTCTCCCACATCGATAATTGTTAGTAGCTAAGAGTTCCCTCCGAGTGCATTGAAAAATTCCAACTCCGTAACGTGCAAAAGAGGCCATGGCTTGAAGACCGCAAGCCGCACGAGAACACCCTTCTCGGGAAAAAGGAAAAAGGATAAGGGTTAAATTTTGTGTAATTTATTTTTAATTATAAACCCCTCCCCCTCAGTCAATGCATGGTAGGGGAGAGGAGTGTGAGAGGGAGTGGAGCTAAGTGGAGGAGAGAGGAGCATGGAGGGGAGCGTGCCACTAGCCATGTTTGTGGCTATCTCCCCCCCTCTAACTATATGAACCCCCCCCTTGAAGCTTGGGAGGGGAGGGAAAGGAAGCGTGGAAGCTATTGCCCTACCTCTATGGACGCCGCCACACTGACCCACCATGCCGCCGCGCTGTGCCATGCCACCCCCGTCCTCACCACCATCATCATCAACATCTTCTTCGTCCTCATCTTCCCCCCTTTCCAATCATCCCCCCCCCCCCCCCCCCCCACATCATTTCTATCCTGATCAAGAAGCATAGAAGCTTCTAAAGTTAGGCTTCCATAAGCCTGGTTTCCTTGTGCGTTCCCGGGTGCTTTAAAAACCAAGTCCCTAAGGCCATGTCCTGTGCAAAAGGAGGGGATGACGGACAGAAGTAGATTCAATACACGGAGTGACTCAGCGAAGAGTTGCTGGAATGAGATTATTGTGTCAAATGGCCCCCCAAAAAAAGACGCGAGGCACACATGCAGGAGCTTCTACTCCGAATTCGCATGTGGATAACACCTCGAACCCCATTGCCCAGGTTCTTACAAGATTAATTTCGCATAAAAGGGATGCATTAGGCACATTTAATTTTCATGGAGAAGTTATGAATGTAGTTATTCATTTGTCTTACAAGATTTAGTTGCATGTTGCGCATTGCTTACACTTCCAAGTCGCAATCCTGAAAGCATATTGCATAAGTAAAAGGTGGATTTGCCTAGATACATCCTTGATTGCTTCGCGAAAAAGAACAGTGCATAATGCATTTAGGCAATAACTTCCTAGTTGTGATTCACATGAGATAATCCTTAACACCCATTAGATGTTGTCCAAGTAGTTGCATTACATGAAAGGGATTTATGTATCTTGCAAATTGCATGCAGTGAAAATTACATCCTAGGATTGGGTTAAGCTTTGAATGACGAATTAAATCATTAATGGTCTTGTGGCATTCATGGACTTCTTTTATCAAAGTTTTTTTAGAAAAAGGTGCATTTCATATTGAAGCTTGAATTCAATGCATTAACCGAAGGGTTATGAGCATAGTTCTTGTTGAAATTCAACGTAGGTTTGTGTACAAATTAGCTGTGATTTGTCTATCATTATAGATTAGGCAAGCAAAAGAAATGGTCATTTTACATTTTATAGTTGCATAGAAGGAAAAGTCAATGAATCACATATTTGCTTGTATTGTCTTGCAACTATTTACACCTCATAGGAAAAATATTAGCGTCTCTAAGAAAATATCACCTCCTGTCGCAAGACAATTAGATCGATTTAGGTAAATCGTTTATAATTGCATAATCCACATAGAATTCATAAAAGCATAATTAGTTAGTACAATGAATACCTCAAAGTGCTAGGTAGGGTTAGATACGTCAAAAATTCTGCCTAGTATCGCACTTGGGATGCCAAGTCAAGATTTCCAATTCCCAAGGATCCTACCCACATTCACGGAATATTAGGGTTAGTTAAAAGAACGATCTAGCCTTTTTACCCTAGGGTAAATTGGCCTAATTTCTAGACTTCCGATTGAGTTTAGAAACCCTAGGGCCAAAACGTTGTCGGCCTAGTAAGGTTAGGGTTGGGTTGGGTCAAGAGGACTCCCAAACCCTACATCTTGACCAAAGGTATTCTCGACCAAGGAATACCATTTGATGAGAGAACTAGTCCCTCAAGTCAGATGTGACTCCTATGCAACAAGTTGCAACGTCGCATGGCTTTGTGTTTAAATCACAAGATAGATTTGCCACTCCTTGGAACAAGGTTGGCAGGTTCTAGTGCAAGTCTAATTTGCAAGAGGATGAGTAGACATCCTGCTACATCACCCTTCTTTGGACCAATTTGCCAAGTTAGGGAAGTTATGTATTGCCTAGCAAGCAATGGACCAATCAAGTTGGGGCGACGAGGTTGCCTAGGATTTACTGTCTTAGTTTAAGGAACCTAAGGTGTTGGTTAATTTGGGTTAATAGGGTATAAACCCTAACCCAAGGATAAAAGGGTAAACAAGTGACGAAACCCTTGGGGATCTTGCCAAGTAGCAAATTGTTCCCAGATCGAATGCTGGATGCATTCAGAAAGAAGGATTCACACCTTAGCAGTTGGCCAAACAAATGACTGCTGGATTGATTGCGTTTGTATAGTTAGGAGCACTGTTTGTACTTCTTTGCTCAATGAACTAAATCTAGAAAAATAATTAATGCTTCAGGTTGAAGGCCTGGAGGGAGAGACAGCTTTAGTTAACCCTGACTGTCTGCCTGACCCTATCTAAGGGGGTTGTTAGCCGCGCCAGGTACGTGGACCGAACCCGTCGCAAGAGGTCTCTCTGTGGGTGCTACTTGGAGCAGGAGGACGCTTGGGTGCTAGAGGGAGCTCTGGCCGTAAATCCCTTGCCTCCGGGTCCTGCATAAGAGGCCGATGTGACTCGGGATTGGATCTCGAGGCCCGCATACTAGTCTACATGCAGAAACTTGGAATAGCGATCCCTGAGGATTGCTGGATTGCCTTCGAGCGGATTATGGAATTGCCTTTGGGCAGATTATAGATTGTCTTCAGGTGGATTATGGATTAGCCTTCGGGCTAGATTATTATGATGTATTCCAAATACTAATAAATAAGATCAATTGTTGAAAAGGAACTTGTTTGACATTGTTTTTCTATGTCAATGCTTAAGTTACATGAAGGAACCGGTGAATAATTGGCTAATTAAGGAAGCTGTTTTTGCGTGTCAAACTAAATGTGATAGGTAATTAGATAGCTAAATCCACCCTGAGGAAAGCGCGGTGGATGTGACCATGGGTCCGTCCTACGGAAGGGTGGTCCCGGTTGGTCGATAACTTTTCTTGAAGGAAATTGATAGCAAGAACGATGACCTAGAATCTAGAGTACTAGAGTCCCGATTTATGCTGTTTTAGGGGAACGGAATGGGACTATGCCTCACGGGTAGAGAGGTCGAGCTTTGCATCCCTTTCATTTTCCATTCTCCTTGAACCAAGTGCTACATGAATCTGCTTCGATCCTGACGTTTCTGCGTAAAGTAGTTTGCCTGGGGTTCGACGCTAGCTACCGTTCTAGGAATCTGACCACTAGGAAAACCCTGATTCAGGTCGGTCCTAAGTGGGAACGGCCGGAATGCTTCCGCTTCATGGCAGACTCAGGGAGACCTAGATCACAAACCCGATGACATTCTGTGGGAGTGCCAGGCGGCGCTTTCTGGGCTCTCTTCCCGATGGGCTGCTAAGACATGTTCTACAAGTCGACAGGTGGACACGTTACAGCGGCACTTTCTAGACTCTCTTCCCGATGGGCTGCTAAGACGTGTCCCACAAGTGGACAAGCAAACACGTTACAAAATGCTGCTAGCCACATATTTCATTCTTTGATTGTACACTGAAGTATAAAGGATAGTTTTCATCAATGTTGGGATCCAATGCTCGATTCATAAGTGTTATACTCACATGTTCAAGTTTTTGCCCCTTAATAATCTCACTCTCATCAAGTTTGAGGACTTAAGCTTGCCTCTACATTCTTCCATAGACATATTGTAGAACTTGACCATAGCAATTTTAACCCTACATATACCCAATACAAAGTTTTTGGATATATTCAATACAAATGCAACTTCTTTGGAACCATACTTCAATATGTGTGTATTTTCTAGATGCATTGGCTCACCAATTAGTTCTAAAACTTTCTCATTTAGTTGTTTTCAAGCCCTCTTCATGTGAAATGGTTTTGATAGAGGCATTACGCGCTTAGTTTTAAAGAGTTGCTTAAAAATTGTATCCAATTGTTGATAGAGCATATTAAAACTCATTCCCACCTTCTCACATAATCCTTGAGCATTTGTAGCCGAGTAAACAAGTTGCTCACATCCCTAAGATGTTCACTTGTGACACCATCTACATTATCCATGAATTTACGATTTTTCTATGCATTTTTTACTATATCCTTGCTTAGGACTTTGGAAATAGTATCACTCTCTGCATGAGGGAACATATTTCGCATTGTAGCAGATTAAGCATATATCCATCTATAATATTGTCCACTTCCTTTGGTTTATTGGTGAATTGATTTAATTAATTGAATGCACCGATGTGCTTCTTTGGTTTTTTAAAGAGGGCCCAATCTCCAAAGTTTTTGTGAGCTTCCTCTTTATGTTTCGATTTTCCTTTTCCAAGTCCATAACTTTAGATTGTAACTCCATATTCTGCATGTGTGTAGCATGCATAGCATCTTCAATGATAGAATTTGCTTCTTGTAGGATCTGGTTCCCCTATCCTTCTTATCCTATCTATCATTTTCCATCAAGGAATATATATTCCCTTATAATCTTGTCAGCATATTTGCCAAGGCTGCTTGATGAACCCCTACTAGTCCATGTGTGACAAGTCAGCATGTGTATCCATACAATCCTTCATTGCCTTCACAAACAAACTTTACAAATGATGTAAGCCCTTCAAATTGTAGTGGCCTTTGAGTGACTGGATCATGTGGATAAATGCACCCATCAATCAAAAGGTCTACATTTTCTTTCCCTGCATTTCTTTCTTGTTGCATCATGTATCTTATTGCATCATCCCTTTTCACAATTATTTTGAACATTGATGCATATTCATACTCCAATTGAAAGTGAATATCTCTCTTTCTCTTGGTACGTCCTACACCTACATCCTGTAAAGAAAAATATATGCCAATTTTAACTTTAATTAACATTCAAATCACACAATTATACCCCTTTGATTCACTATATCTGTGTTCTTTTTTACCCAGTTGGATCTTGTCTCTTTCTCTTGATTTCAGTCATGATAGACCCTAATCAACCCCTAATCTGCCTGTAACCTTAGCTTTTAATCTACCTCTAATTAGCATCCAATCTTATCTTCTGTTCTATCCAAAATATTGTTTCTCTTCCCTCCTCTCTCTCTCTCTCTCTCTCTCTCTCTCTCTCTCTCTCTCTCTCTCTCTCTCTCTCTCAACAAGAATTGATCAAAGATATTTAAACACATTTCTACAGAAGCTTGGCTAGTGGAGAACAATAACATCATCTTATCTTATACCCTAATTCACTCTCTGTCACTCTATCGCTTATTTTCTTAGTTCATCTCACACAGTCATCTCTCTTTCCCCCCTTCTCCCTCTCCCCCCTCTCTCTCTCCCCCTTTCTCTCTCTCTATGAATTGATACTTAAGGGTTAAACAACTATGAAGAATAATAACATCACAGAGATTTAAAAAATAAAGATACCTCCATTATCACTTGTTTGCTTGTAGTATAGAGTGTTGAAGAGGAATATATCTTATAGCATAGTACTAAAGAGGGAGATTGCTTGTAGCAGGGTAGAGAGTGTTGTAGATAGAGATTATTTGATTTCAGCAAATGGTATCAAAACCACTCTTGAGATTGCTTGTAGCAAGGTAGAGAGTGTTGTAAATAGTAGTGACTGTTGCTTTAGAAGAATTTGTATGCAAGAAACCATATTCTGGAGGGAAGGAGAAGAGTACACAAAATTTTGGACAAAACTGGAGCTTTGAGAGGGAATGAAACAATGCCGAGAAATAGGCATATACTTGTCCAAAAAAGATAAAAATTTACAAGAAAATTCTCGAGTCAAATAGGTTTCGTTGGGTAAAAGATAATCTTAAAATATGATGTGCACATCATTTTATATTGTTTTTTAACTTCTACCCTTTTAAGAAGTAAGAATGAAAATGATTCTAATATATTTTCATGTTGAAAAGTCATGAGGATATTAAAGAGTTGTATATTAATCATTGGCTCCATTTTTAGAGAAAATAGAATTGTATTTTTTTAGTTATGAGGATTTTGAGAAAAAGTGATTTTATCTTATATTTTGGCAATAAAATAATAGGTAAAATCTATTGAAAATAAAAATGCGAGATTTTATTGATTGTAGAAGATCTCTTATTATAATATTATTTTGGAATCTCTTTTTAGAGAGAGAGAGGTGAGAGAAACCCCTTAAGGGGTAAAAAGGAGAGTCCATATTTCTCCTAATGCTTCCTTTTCCTTCCTCACTTCCTCTCTCCCCTATTGCCACCACGACACCCGGCGGACATTTTGCCGCTTAACGCTCAATTTGCTACTTGCAAACATGCCGCTCGACACCCAGCATGTTGCCCGCACCCACTCGACGTGCCGCCTGTCGATACTGCCCTGTGGACGCCGAGTCACCTGCGCGAAGCTGCCTTGTAGATGCCAACACCCCGCCATGTTGCACATGCATATGATGTGTGCGTCACTTTGGCCACCTTCTCCTCCTCCCCTATGCTTCGAGCCGCCTTCTTCTCCTCCCCTACACTTCGACCACCCACATCCTTTCCCCGCGCCGCTCGTCAACTACCTTACCACCCCCATCCTTACTTCCTGCCCGACCACCACTTTACCTCCCTACCCACTCCCTATTACCCTCCGCCCATCACCCACCTTGCCTAATCCCTACTACCCCCCGTCTGTCCTCAAAACATCTTCATGCCCCCCCAAAATAGATATCCCTCTTTAAAAGAAAAAAGAAAAACAACTAATATACAAAAAAATATAAATTTTTAATTAAATATTAAAAAACCTTTAAAATTTTAAATTTTAAAATAAAAAAATACAATATGCATACTTGTCCTATATATATATATATATATATATTCATCTATATCTGTATATTTTTACTCAAACAACACAACAAAAATCACAAAAAATAATTTAAAAAAAAAACCAAACAACACCACCCCACCCATACACACACACACACACACACACACACACACACATAATATATATATTTATATTTATATACTTATCTTTCACATACTAATTTAAAAACAAACAAATTCACCTTCCCCCTTATGTTAATTTTTCCCTTTCCCATATCTCTTCTTTTGAACAAAATAGTCCCCCTTTTCTGCCGTCATGTGTGTGTTGCCCCTCCTAAGGTCTTGTTCGCATGTGGGATTTTTTACCTCATTGCACGTTGTCATCGCGTTAAGAGTTGAAGGTCTACCACCGGGTTTTTAGTGCAGAAGAAGAGTTTGGGATTCAAGATTCAGAAAGGAAAAATGGATTGGGTTTTAATAAGATTCGGGAATTAGAAATAATTTAGGTACGCAAGAGGAAATCAAGCCTTCTCACTTTGTACTAAACATACATGAACAGAAGGATTAAGACTAACTTGATTACATCAAATGATTCAGGATGCATACATCATTTCATAAAGGATATTTTTCAGATTTCTAATTCATTTATGAATGTCAAATGCAAGCTCTAATGACATTTATTTCATGTACATAGATAGATTTCAATCCTTTGGATCAAGTACATTGTTGATAGAATCAAATACATCCAAGATTTTGGCCAAATATACATGAAATGAATGGGAAAAGAATAATTTTAGCTTCAGCCTTGTTTTAAAATAGAAAATTCCAGCCCGTTAACAAATTCAAAATGAGTGCATAAACTCATGAAGAAGCACTCTTGATCATCTATGAACAATGTCCTGAAGAAAAGAGATCATTTTCCTCTATTACAACCATAAAAAACCCATGTTTACTCATAAAAATAGATCAAAATAGTGGGGCGCCCTGTTTATGACTGGTTATTCCAGCCCATATCAGTCCTTAAGTCTTCAATATCCTCACCCTTTGCTTGCCCCAAAGTCACTCAAGTACTGGCTTCATTGGACCAAGATTAAGGTAGAGAAGATGAGAGAAGTCTTGCATAAGAGCAAGCTGAATACTCTTTTCTCAGATTTTCCCTCTTTTATAGACAGTTTCAGCATGCATTTTCGTCAAACCAAAGAGGTAGAGAAGTGGAGCTCTCACCAAGTTTACATCTTCGGTAGTTGGTCCAGTTAATCTTCAGTTTGCATGCTCCATTCCATGCATCTCAGCTCCATCTTTTCTCCAGTCTTCCTCAGGCAGTGCAGCCCGCATTTTGCGCCGAAAAATGTGGGCTGCTCTCTGCTCTAACCCTGGTTACTTTTTGACCAGCCTAGGTCACTTGTTGGTCACCTAAGTTAGTTACTTTTGGTCCCATGTGGACCTAGTGGACTTTTTGAAAGTTTTTGGCAACATTTTTGGGTTTTGTCCATATTTTTGTACCTGAATTAATGTGATTTACCTAGCAGACTATCAATTACTTCCAAATGTCCATGTTATAGGTTCCCACATACTTATTTTTCATAAATGTACATGGTATAATTGCAAATTATATGACAAATACAAAAGAACTTGTATAACTAAGATAGATATTGGATAATAATGTCTGAATTTTGTATGTAAATATCTCATACAACTTCCAGTGAAACTCTTCTGTGTTTATAAGAATCCCATGATTTATATCATGGACAATAAGCTCTTTGACATTCACTCCCTCCTAGCCTGCACATCCTCCGGCATGTGCCATTTCATAAGATTACTGGTCAAGGAGGATCTTCTTCTTCATCTTCATTCTCTAAGTCTTTCTCTTCCTGTATGTCTTCAAGTAGAGGACTCATTTCTAAGTCATCAAGTTCATAACTTGAAGATTCTCTTCGTTTGAAGAGTTTGATTCGTTTCCCACCTATTGGAATCTTAATCATAGTCCAAACTATTGGAATCTTAATCATAGTCCAAACTATTGGAATCTTAATCATAGTCCAAAGAGTAAGTAGCATTATTATGTACTACTTTTACAACATATGGTCCAAACTATCGCTTGGCTAACTTCTTATGAGCACTATATTGATTATCCAGGCTGCTATCATAAACAAGAACCCAGTCATTCTCTTGAATAGCTCTTGAATGGAGTCGATGGTGCTTATCAAACCTCTTCTTATTCTTTAATCTTGCTGTTTTTAGCCTTTCAATGGCTATTTTAACATCCTCTGGCCTTCTTTCAAGTTGCCTTATGCGTAAAGACAGCAACTCTTCCCTGTTCATGCCTTCATCCCAAGGCAAGATACTCCATGTGACAATGGATTCCTCAATAGGCATAATAGGTGGTTGTCCATACATGAGTTCAGCTGGCATATATCTTGTCACTGCACTATGGGTTGTTCTATCAGCCCATAATGCGAATGGTAGCATTTTAGGCCATTCCCTCAACTTTCCTTTGCATGATTTTGCTAAAGCTTTAAGAATTGGTTGATGACCTCTTTCACTCTTACCATTGCCTTCAGGATTGTAGGCTGAAGTAAGAGATAGCTTAATTCCCAATTGAGCAAAGAAATGGCGAGCTTCATCAGCATCCAATTCTCCTCTATCAGCAGTTACTTTAGCAACACATCCATACCTGCAAAATACTTCTTCAAGTAAAAATCTACAAACAACATGAGTGGATTTTGTTGTCAAGGACTTTCCTTCCACTTGATTTGTGAGATCTTCTCTGGCAAGTACTAGATATCTCATGTTCCAAATTCCTGTAGGCATGGTTACTAAATCAATGACCCATCTATAGTGAATAGATAAAGGATAGGTAGGCTAAAGCCCATCTCTATGCTTTACCATAGAATACATTTGACAAGCATGACAAGACTCAACAAAATGCTCAATGTCTTTATACATGTTTTGCCACCAAAATTTTTCTTTTATTTTGGCAAAAGTACCCCATATGCCTATGTGACCAGCCAATAGGCTTTCATGAAATTCTTGCATGACCTGTCTTTGTGTCTTTTTGTCACCTAAGACACGAACAAGCGTTCTTCCTTTCTTTTTTGCATGCCTCCAAAGGTAGCCATCTTTAAGAAAAAAACCATAGGCTTTTCTCTTAATTCTCTTGAATTCTTCATGAGTCCATTCTTCCTTCTTTGTCATAGTACTTAAGAATTGTCCAATTTTTAGCCAATCATTTGCATAATATTCTTCTTTAAAGTGTGAACAAACCATAACAAAACATGGAATATGTTGTTTTCTGGCTGTCCATTGTCATTCTTTAGTTGATTCTTCCATCCTTGCTGATGTAAAGGTTGTATTATTAGCTGAACCTGTTGTTCTTGCTGTAATTTTTGTTGTACTTGCATTAACAGCTTCATTTATAAACTTTGATTTTTCTTTATCCATCATTTCTTCTTTATCCATATATCTGGCACGTGAAAGCATGTCAGCAACTGGATTATCTTTACCTGCAATATGTTTCAAATCAGGATTTAAGGATTTAATATAGGCTATCCATCTTAGCATGGCTATGTCAGGAGTGGAACAGTTGGCTATCATGCCCAAGAGTGGAAGGCAATCTATCTCAACTATAACATGTGCACCCATGAAGTACTCCATGTCACATTTTAATGCAGTTACTACTCCCCAAAGCTCTCTTTTAATTTGAGCATACCTTCTTTTTCGTTCATTAAGAACCTTTGCTCCAAAGCGGATCACATATCTGTTGCCTTCAAGGTCGTCTTGATCAACTGCCCATCCTATTCTAATAGGACTTGTGTCCACTGTGAGTATAATGGGATGTCCATTAGAGTAGTTAGCCCTCTTTAAAGTAGGAGCTGTAGTCAGCATTTTCTTGAGTTTCCAAATAGCCTGAGTGTGTTCTTTTGTCCATAGAAACCTTTGGCCCTTTCTTAGAAGCTGATAAAGACTTTCAGCAACATGAGCAAAATGTGGTATCCAAATAAGGTAGAAGACACATGCACCAAGAAATCTTCTCACTTCTGAAACATTTGTACATTCTTCTTGCATCTTGCTGATAGCATTTTATTTTGGATGGAGAAGGCTTTCGGCCATATGGACCACACATATGACCAACCACAAGGACTTCTTCAACTCCAAAAACAGATTTAGCTGCTGAAAGAGTAAGATGAACTTCTTCTAATTTAGACAAGATTTGAGCACAATCATTAATATGATCAAAAACAAACTTTCGACATCCAAGTTCATTGAGTTCTTCATTTTTCTCATGAACTTCACATCCTTTGATTGGAACATCATCAAGGAAAGGAAGAGTCAATTGAGGAATATAATCCCTCAATACTTTATGCATGGCATTCATCATGTGAGCTACTAAATTCATAGCCCCTTGAGGTAGAGTACACATGCGGACTAGGCCAAGAGGCGTCTTCATTGTAGTAATGTCACGGCTTTCCAAAGCAAGATGAAATTGGTCGTAGCCCGAATATAAGTCTCCCATGGAATAGATTGCCCTTCCTGCAAAAGCTTCAGCAAACTCATCCACAATTGGCCCTGATCCAACAATTCTTATAGTGACTTTATTAACGGGTTGCAAATCTTGAATGAATCGTAAAGATCCATTCTTCTTAGGTACGGTAAACCATCGGTTGGAATATGGAGCTGAAGATGGCTCTAATATTCACATTTTTATATTTTCATTTAAAAGTTCCAATAACTTAGGCAAATGAGCCCTTGGAACCGGAATTGGTTTAAGATTCCAAGGCACATGTGGAACCGTAAAAATTACCATTGGAGCCACAATGCTTGGATCCACACAGCCGATTTCATGAGGTTGAAATGAAAAGGCTTTACCATGGTTCTTTAACATTTGCATGAAAAAAAAATTTTCAACCGGCAAGAGGAAAGAGTCTTCACCTATTTTCAGCTTTTGTAGACTTTCAGCTGTAAATTGATGGCCAATATCTTTAGGATCACGAAGGCTTGGTTGTTTGGATATCCTTTCTACCAATCCTTCGCTTTTAGGTGGTAGAGGAGTAGCTACCGACTTGACCTTCTTATCAATTGTTTTATATTTTGTTTCTACTCTTGCTTCATCCTTGTTTGGCTGTCCAAAGGCTTCATAATCTGCAAATTCTTGGATTATGTCATACATATCCAATGTACATACCTGTATGGACTGATTTTCTGCATGAAAGGCTGTATAAATTTCAGCCATTGTATCATTATAATTCAGCCCATAAAATAGACCTGAAATTTCTTCATCTTTAGGTAAAACATCAATTTGCTTCAATTCTTGCTCCATATGACTCAAATACTTTCTTTCAGCCGTGTTCATGGTTGAAAATTGTTTATAAGAACCCACTCCATTGGCTGAAAAAACCTGCAAATCAGCTTTAGACCTTGCCTCCTTCATATGTGGAGGCAATTTTGTATGACATGATGCACTGCCATAGCCTCCACTTATAGCAGCGCTACCCGAAAACCCTTAAATTCTCGGGCATTAGGAGGAACAGATGATCTCTCAATCGATCCCTATTCCGATGGTGATTAACAGAGACAGTTATGAATTGAACAGCCTTATCATTATCCTTGCTTCTTATCCGAGCGTATGATGAACCATCATCAAGAGCCTTTGTCTCTAAACGAGACTCGGAAATAAATGGTTGTCCAAGAATGATTGGATAACTGTAAGAATCTTGAACAAAGAAATGAAATTCATCTTTTATATTACCAATAGTAACTTGTACATAAGGACATGCTGCATAAAGATCGCCAGAAGAGTTATTGGCTGCCTTCATGCACCACCCTGGGTCCACGTCAATGGGCCATCCACCATTCTCATAGAGACTTCTTGACATAACATTAATTTTTGATCCATGGTCTATAAGGGCAATGCATGGAGTTTCTTTTTCACCAATTTTAACAACAGTTTCAATAGTCGCCCTTGCCCAATGGGTACGGGAATAATGACTACTTGGAATAAAGTGAGTTTCACTTTCTTCCTACATGTTGTGAAGAAAAGTCTCTTTATTTTGCATGGGCTGCACTTTAGATTGAGAAGTTTCCACCATTATGGCTTCTTCAGCTTCTACTTCATAAATGTCTTTATCTTTGGCTTCTATGCTGCAATCAATTCTTTGATTGCCTCCAATCGAATCCCTTGAGTTTTCAGCTTTTCTTCATCCTGCAAATATACATGAAGTGCTTGCAAAAAAGCATGTACAAATTCTTCAGTTTTCTCACCAACATATTGTCTTTTTCATTTAATTACATCAATTATTACATCATGAAATCCTCGTTTTGCAATACTAAGAATTTCACCTAATGTAAATTCAATTCTACTACCAAGAATTCTTTCTTCTAGGATCCGTTTAAGATCCATTGTGGTCTCTATGTCCGACTGCAACTTGTAACTGGGATGTTTGCTTTTTCTTTTTCCTTCTGTCTTCTTTGCTTGAGGGGCATCTTCCATGTCAAATTCTGGTGGTGACGGATTTTCAGCAGCCTTCTGTTGGTCTGGTTTGCTTCTTGTTATGCATTTAGTCGGTCCTGAAGAAGAAGGACCGACAACATCTTCTTCTCTTTTCTTCTATCATGGCTTCTTGATTATTAATTTCAGCTAGCCAGGCAAAAGTTGAAAATGAATCCACAGGCTCGGACCATCCGGTTCTTCCCCGAATACATTGGCTGGCAGTGGTTAAATCATCCTTAGTTGCCTTGCCTTGCTCCATGCGTACCAAGGCCTGCGTCCACACTTTAGATTTTGCATTAGTTTTACATGCTTTAACAATTTCATTAGTTGGCTCAATTTGCAACCCATAAGTTGCAGCATCAACAGCTGCATAGGCTGTTCTTGTTGCCAAGTCCTCCAATCTTTTCTTCATGCCGCCGTTACCAAAGTTTGGCTTAAGAGGAAGCCCAGTTTCGGTTGCATGAATTTTGCCATCCTTCCAAAAGACTAATTTTTGTGCTTCGGCTTCACGGAATGCTCCGCACTCCCTCTTGTCATGCTGAAGGCTATCACACCAAATGCAACGTCTTTTAAAGCCTTCTCGTATAGGTCTTTGGGCGGTTGACTGACCCCTTTCTTCTACTTTAACATCAAGCCTTTCTACTTTAGAATTAATTTCTGTTAAATTAAGATGGAGATCCCGCATGCTTTTAATTAACTCATCCATAACATCCTTCTTTGGAGAAGGAACAACAGAATTTCTTGGTTGCTCGGCCATAGAGACAAGAGGTCGAGAAGATGGAACAGGCTCCTTCATAGAATCAGTTGTTACAGGGGTTGATCCCCATCTTAGGCACAATCGCTCTCTTCGAGCAATCATATTAACTGCTTCAGTGACATCACTCCAAGCAGTCTTTAATCCCGACTCACAGTCAGGGTCTTCAAGTCGGTCAGTCAATTTCTCCTGAAGAGAAGAATCTGCAGCTTTTAAAAATAACTCAATCTTTTGACTTTCCATACCTTGTTGGTCATCATGATCTAGTTGGGCAAATTTGCTTTCAAACTCTCGATGAAGAGCAGTAGCAGTTAGACCCTTATTGGGCCTCTCGACCCATTCGGTGAAGATTTTCTTTTTCATAAGGCCAGAATCTTCGAGGAAAAATTCTTCTCGAAGAGCCTTTTTGAACACAGTCCATCTAGCATCTTTTTGGGAAAGACCATGAATTCAGTCCTGGAGGCCATGCACAGCCAGGCGGGCAAAGTAACTGCTCCAGGCATGTTGAGGAACTCCAAAGAAGACCATCTTGTCTGTGTAGAGACGGATAAAAGAGGACACATTTTGCCCATTAAATTGCTTGAGCTCATGCCCAACTGCTTCTAAGGCCTTAATGGCAGCAGCATCAATACGTTCTTCTTCTTGTCTCCGTTGTTGTTGCAATTGCAACTGCTGCTGAAATTGCAGTTGTTGTTGTTGACTCTCTTGCATTAGATGAACCAACTGTTGCAAATCATCTCCTCCCGAGCTTGATGATTCTCCCATTGGACTTCTTCTTCTGCAGCGGACCTTCACGTGCAGCGGACCTTCACGTCGGGTTCACCACTGTCGTCGCGTTAAGAGTTGAAGGTCTACCACCGAGGCTTTTGATGCAGAAGAAGAGTTTGGGATTCAAGATTCAAAAAGGAAAAATGGATTGGGTTTTAATAAGATTCGGGAATTAGAAATAATTTAGGTACGGAAGAGGAAATCAAGCTTTCTCACTTTGTACTAAACATACATGAACAGAAGGATTAAGACTAACTTGATTACATCAAATGCTTCAGGATGCATACATCATTTCATAAAGGATATTTTTCAGATTTCTAATTCATTTATAAATGTCAAATGCAAGCTCTAATGACATTTATTTCATGTACATAGATAGATTTCAATCCTTTGGATCAAGTACATTGTTGATAGAATCAAATGCATCCAAGATTTTGGCCAAATATACATGAAATGAATGGGAAAAGAATAATTTTAGCTTCAGCCCTATTTTAAAAGAGAAAATTCCAGCCTATTAACAAATTCAAAATGAGTGCATAAACTCATGAAGAAGCACTCTTGATCATCTATGAACAATGTCCTGAAGAAAAGAGGTCATTTTCCTCTATTACAACCATAAAAAATCCATGTTTGCTCATAAAAATAGATCAAAATAGTGGGCTGCCATGTTTATGACTGGTTATTCCAGCCTATATCAGTCCTTAAGTCTTCAATATCCTCACCCTTTGCTTGCCCCAAAGTCACTCAAGTACTTGGGCACAAGTCGGGCTTCATTGGACCAAGATTAAGGTAGAGAAGATGAGAGAAGTCTTGCATAAGAGCAAGCTGAATACTCTTTTCTCAGATTTTCCCTCTTTTATAGACAGTTTCAGCATGCATTTTCGTCAAACCAAAGAGGTAGAGAAGTGGAGCTCTCACCAAGTTTACATCTTCGGTAGTTGGTCCAGTTAATCTTCAGTTTGCATGCTCCATTCCATGCATCTCAGCTCCAGCTTTCCTCCAGTCTTCCTCAGGCAGTGCAACCCGCATTTTGCGCCAAAAAATGCGAGCTGCTCTCTGCTCTAACCCTGGTCACTTTTTGACCAGCCTAGTTCACTTGCTGGTCACTTAAGTCAGTTACTTTTGGTCCCATGTGGACCTAGTGGACTTTTTGACAAGTTTTTGGCAACATTTTTGGGTTTTGTCCATATTTTTGTACCTGAATTAATGTGATTTACCCAGCAGACTGTCAATTACTTCCAGATGTCCATGTTATAGGTTCCCACAGACTTATTTTTCATAAATGTACATGGTATAATTGCAAATTATATGATAAATACAAAAGAACTTGTATAACTAAGGTAGATATTGGATAATAATGCCTGAATTTTGTATGTAAATATCTCATACAACTTCCAGTGAAACTCTTCTGTGTTTCTAAGAATCCCATGATTTATATCATGGACAGTAAGCTCTTTGACAACATGTTCATAATTGCGGTCATTCACGTGTGAGGATGCCTATGCCGTTTGTTTCTATGGGGTGGCGAGCTAGCAGTTGTTTACACGTAGCTAACACAACCCATTTCCAACTCGTTAGATATTGTACTTGGATTCCCTTGTGGTTGCATCACATCAATTACTATAGTGATTGTACATTCAGAATTTATTTACATACACCCTCCAGACATTCTTTGTGATTGTGAGTGTGTGGTTGTGGTGTGTGTAACCCATCTGAATGGTGACTCCTACTCCTCCCCCAATCTAGTATGTTTCTTTAGTGTCTCATGACTACTCATTATTGCTGGATTTGGATCTTATTAGTAAGGTAGGATTATCCTAGTTTGTGCCATTTCCATTGCCGCTTATCCCAGAGGATGCTCATGTATCTGTGTTCCTGCCTAAAAGCCTAAAAGCCTGCTCTGTCCTTACCATATCGAGGAGAACCTTTTCCTATTGCTCAACAATTATTCTCTAACAAGAATATTCTCAAGTTGTTGGTGAAGTAGACCAAGGATGTGTTGGACCCTAAGAGGGTTATTACTACTTCTAGTATTAGTGTTTCTATGATCTCCAATCCTATCTGGAGGAAGCAATTATGTGAATTCCTTTAGGATAGGTTTATGCCTACCAAAACAACTTCTAATTAGCTTTCGAAGGAGTTATTTACCACTTCTCGAATGGTGTTGAAAGGAATTACTATTGGGTGGAGTTCTTATCTCCTAGTAGAGATGGATTACCATTTTGTCAAAGCCACAAGGGGTAATGCGACCAAGGTCACCTTTGGTTCCTATCTTTTTGTTTTCTTGGCATATGCTACCCTTGCAAAGGAAGTTCCTACATATTTACTTGTTGATCCTCCCAAGGTTCCTCTTCCTCCTAATGAAAGTACTGATTTTATCATTGAGGATATTGATCTCGTCCCTCCTGTAGAAATTCACAGGAAGCGACTTAAATGAGTGGCTCAGTTAGCACTAGCTCCTCCTTCAATCTCCATTCCTATTCAATCTAGCAATCAGCCTACCAGCTTTCCTCACAATGCTGAATCTTTCCAGACACATTGAGATAGTTCTCTAGAGATTTCCATTCCCTCTATACAATGCTTGGTGACAGGAGATGCAATTCCTTTCTTATGCAAAGATATTAAGAGTTCTATTGAACTCTCAATTATTACTACCTGTATTCAACAACTTTATTCTTCTTGTTATGAAGAAGTTCAATGGTCCAAAAGAAGAGTTGACTAATGTCACTAAATTGATTGCTTATTATGCATTCTCTATTGAGTAAATTTGTCAATAAATTCATGACTCACTTTCCTTTAAGTGTTGATGATGATCTAGCATGGCCATGAGACCATTTAGAGACTAGTATTTATAGTGCATCACTTAAAGGGGTGATCAGAGCATTATGACGAGGATATCTGGTACATGCAATACAAGTTATGAAGGTGGAAGGAAGTGCTTGCCAAGTGTAAGAGTGTACACAAGAACCAAGGAGTTACATATAAATGAAGATGGATTGAGTTATAAGAAGAGGAAGTGCTTCAGCATTGTGTATATGTATTTATGTGTGCATCCGAGGATGCCTAGGAATGTTTACTTGTGTGTAATGAGCATTGCATTGATTTGGGGTCATCCTCTTCCTTACAAGTCAAGGTTTAAGGTATTCTCTCTCTTAATGAATTAAGGATAAAATTAATTTTTTCACTAAGAAAGAAGAGAGAGGTAGTTATCTCACTAAGAAAGATGAGAGATGTGATCCTTTGGAAGTGAGGAAAGAATTGATTTTCCCTTTCTAAGGTCTAAGATGACACAAGCTTTTGTGTGGAAGTCAATCTTAAGGTTGAGGACCAAGGCAATCTAATGAACTCTTCTTATCTATGGCTCAAGCTGGTTGCATGGACCATAAGTTAAGAATAGAGTTTAAAAAGTTGCTTTTCTTAAAATAGACACAGTTAATCCATTTTTAAAATATCTCACGATAGAAAGCCAATCTCTTAAAACAGCTCGCATGAGTTATCAGAAACAGCAAGATCTACAAGTTTTGTGTTGGATATTTTTCCATCCAAGCAACGCACAGAGAGATATTCCAATTTTACTGTTGCAAAGTAGGTCCTGGAATAGACATCTTGAATGAAGATCAACTTTTTCAATATTAGTACTCAAGTTTCTCTCCAATAAGAGAAGCTCTTGGAGCTTATAAAAGGGAGGCTCTCCTTAGGAGTGGTGGAGGTGAAGGTGTTAGCTATATATAGTCTATCTATGTTAGCTATATATAGTCTGTCTATATATAGCGCCCCAAGTCCAAGTCCCCTCTATATATTCCTATCATGTGTGTTCAGTTGACACACTTCTGGGGTTCCATTTCTGGTGTCTCATGTCTCTCTTTTCCTCTCTCTTCCTCCGTTCCTCGTCTCCCTCGCGCACTATTCAACATGGTATCAGAGCAAGGTTTCCTCTCTCTTCTCTCTCATGTCAGGAGCATCCTACATTGAAGGAGTAGTGTTGCTTCCTCTCTCTCTCTCTCTCTCATCATCCATCCTCTTTCTCCTCTTTCCTCTCCTTCTCGCCCTCGCTGTTAGCATTGCCTTCTAACCCACTCACAACAGTGACTGTGCCTACGGCTCTGCTTCTGACATTGGTGTGCTTCCTGCTATCAGCGCAGCTGGGTCTATGAGTACACCCATGGATCATTACCAGGGTGGAAAACATTGTGGGCGATGCACCGCCCTCAACCATGCGCCCACTGCATTTTGTCTAGCCTGTGGGGTGTAGTTCTCGCGAGCCAGATGAGCACCGTGTGTGTGGAGACAGAGGCATCAGCGGCTCAGCCAGAATGTACTTCAAAAAACCATGAATCAGAAACTGTGCTTAGGATAGCCTTCCAAGGTAAGGGGAAGGGGAGCGTTGTCAGCCTTGGTTCTGGTGAGCCAAATCACAATCTTTTTGGGATGGCTGTAGACCCAACCAACCCATGCTTCCACAGTTTTGAGACATCCCTCCAAGGCAAGGCACAGCAAGCTCTTCCCATATGAAGGGAGCAGGGATGTGATCGGCTTGATGAAGATGATGATCTGTATGGCCATGGTTGTCTTTTTCTTCCTCTGCCCCTGCCCCTGCCCCTACCTCTCTGCCTCAGAATGGCTTCCCCAGGCGCCTTATCCGCCGCAAGTACCGTGCTGAGTGGCAGGTCATCCTGCGCAAGGGCCTCGGATCTGCACAGTGGCCCTACTATGAGCGGATGGAGCACTTTCTTAGATGCCTTCATGTCCATGCCTTACCATATGCAAGATGAGGCCCCAATGGGTTTGCCTATAGATGCCTTCAACGTTGCCATCGATGAGCATGCGGCTGCTCTCAAAAGGTAGGTTCTTCAATCGTAGGTTGCGGCCTTTGATGGTGCCCCCCACTCACTGCCCTTTCATGAATCTGTGGAGTCTCGCTAGGCTGTGGTGGAAGATTCCATGGCGTAGGGTCAAGGTCCATTGTACGCATCAAATTTGCAGATGAACTTTCCTGATGGCTCATCAGAGAGGCAGCTTCCTGAGGACGCATCAAGGGAACAAGTCAGTTACCATATGGCGCTTGATAGCGGCAACAGGCCAGTGTGCAGTTCTTGGGTACACGAGTTAGAGAAGTAGTGAGATGAAGGCAGTTTTAAACATCTACTGCATCATCTTGGCTTGTGCAGTTAAAAGTGTTTTGGTATCGCTAGTGGAGCCCTACTGATATGGCAGAGCTCTAATTCATAGTGTGCAGGTCATGTTATGAACTCTATGGAGAGAATATGCTTGTTGCTGTAACAAAGCCTTCTATTTTTGTTGTGATTACTGACGTGTCAAACACTCTTTTCATGGTTTTGTGGGTAGACTCCTAAGTCCAGCGATTCCCTCAAGGTGGTTGTCTACATTTAAGGTGAGATCCTTGCTTCTTTTGACAGGTAACTGATGGGCCAAACACTCTAGTTTGTTCAAGGTTTCTGTCTTCATGTGGGTTTATGCCAAAGTGTAGTGCTTACTTTCAGGTTCTGATCGGCCAAACACTCTAGTTTGTTCAGGGTTTTTGTCTTCATGTGGGTTTATGCCAAAGTGTAGTGCTTACTCTCAAGTTGTTATATACCCTTCCCAAGGTGGGATCCTCACTTCATTCCAGGGGTCTATTAACATTACTTTTGGATGTTGATATTGCCATGCTTCATGATGATCGTCCTTGTTCGTTATTTCATTGATGAGCGTCTATATTCTAGCAGATGATACGTTGTTTCGTTTATATTTTTTCCAGCTGATGAGGGTCTATATTCCAGCTGATGACACATTATTTCATTTATATTCTTTCCAGCTGATGGGCGTCGTGTCATCATTTCGTTTATATTCTTTCCAGAGCTGATGAGCATCTATATTCCAGTTGATGACAAATTGTTTTATTTATATTATATTCATGGGGCCCCACATGTGTTATATTGTCTATAGAGTGGCATCGCGAACCGTCTCTATAGACCTTGTGTTGTTCTAATGTCATTGTAATGTTTTTCTTTAAGTTTTACTGTGACAGATATACTACTTACATCCCAAGTTTAGTTGAAGGAATTTCTTGGAGATTTTATATTTTGCAGTGATGTCACTTACCCTTATTTTACATGTTGTATATTTAGGAGTGATAAAGCCCTTTTGATGCCTCTGAATAGGTTCTTGTAATTCAGGAGTGATGTAGCTCCTTCTCCGTTGCATGTTGTAATTCACAAGTGATGTAGCTCGTTTGACACCTATGAATAGGCTCTTGTAAGTTCAATTTTGTAATTTTATATTTTGAATATTAATATAACGGTAGGCCTATATAGAGCTGTGGGTTTTTTCCTTGAGCCCCCAAGGGTTTTTTCATCCATAGTAAGGGACCTTTATTTGAGCGGGGGTGTTAGCTATATATAGTCTGTCTATATATAGCGCCCCAGGTCCAGGTCCCCTCTATATATTCCTATCATGTGTGTTCAATTGACACACTTCTGGGGTTCCACTTCTAGTGTCTCGTGTCTCTCTTCTCCTCTCTCTTCCTCCGTTCCTTGTCTCCCTCGTGCACTGTTCAACAAAAGGAAGCATCACTTTGTATGCATGCAAGAGGAGGAGAGAAGGTAGTTTGAGTCTCACAAAGTGCTGCGGAAGCTCTGCTGAAATCAAGCACCAAGAAGAGAGACCTACATATATTGTGTAGGAGAGAAAAAGAGAAATCAAGAAGATCAAAGGAGCCAACTTCTAATTTGTGCAAGTGCTTGCCGGTTGTATATTGTGCAAGGATTTTTGTAATCTCAAGCTCGCCATTCCTCGATTTGTGCAAGTACTGCGAAAGCTCTACTGAAAACAAGTTCCAAGAGGAGATCCCTACACATATTGTGTAGAAGAGAAGGTGCAACTGCTGTGGAAGCTCTGTTGAAATCAAACTCCAGATCCCTACACATATTGTGTAGGAGAGAATGAGAGACTCACGAAGGATCAAACGGTGCCAACTTCCAAGTTATGTGTGTTAGTCAATTGTATACCATGCAAGGAACCATGATCTTGTTCCCAAGATCTATAAGTTAAGAACTGGTTTATGTGTAATGAAGAAGCTTTCTCCTTGTATAACTCCACAAGGGGGGGACTAGCTCATCTTCTAGTCCCTAGTGTGTTGTCATCTCTCTTTCTCTCTACATCTTTTCTCTCATCTGTTCTCTCTACACTAGCATAATATTTACCATATATCTTTTAAGTATATAAGAAGTTTGAGCATGCATCTCGGATCTTATAACAAATATATCAAATAATGAGCTAGCTTTTTCTCAAGAAATATTTTTTTATATTTGTACCCAGATGGAGAAACAGACTAAGATTATTGATGCCTAAAAAGTGGAGATTTCTAGATTGCAAATTCAACTGACTGAGACAAAATCCCAAGTGGTGAGTCTCAAGAGCTTAAAGATTTGATAGTTGTCTAGATAGAAGATCTTAATAGCTAATATCAACCTCGAACAACAGAGCAACACTCAGATTGAATAGCTTAAGGAGCAGTTGGCTTAGTCCCATTCTACTTTATAGAGTCCCACTGTACAGCGAGTTCCTTCCTTATCCCCTGTACATTTTGTGATCCTTCAAAGGAATGCTACCTTATGCCCCTTATTCCAAGCCAAGGTGGAAAGGCTTTAGTTCCAAATGGATTTATTATGGTCTTCATTTGAGCAATTTCAGGAGTTTGTTCCTCCAGACCACTCTTTCTTTGTTCATTATCAACAACACAAGCTGGCACTCTTTTATCAAGCTTTCAACGATGGATTTGGCTCTTCCAGAGGATGGTTGGAGTGGAGCTTGGTTTGTTGATTTATTGACTAAAGTGGCTAGAATGGTTTTTGAAGACTCTGTGACTAGATACACTATGTTGATGTCTTATATGTACCTGAGAGGTGATTTGTTAATTCCAAATGATGAAGATTTGGCTTGGTATATAGGGAATGTTATATTACAAGCTACATTGTATGTTCGATATTGGAGTTGCAAATTGATCAGATGTTCCAAGCCTATTCTTCTAAAGTGGCTAATTTCCTTGAAAACTCTTGGAATACAATGATTAGCTCTATGATCTTGAATCAATCACAAAACAAAGCCTCTATGCATGTTCAAAACACTAACCAATTGAGGATGGACCTCTTGGCCCACCTTTCAAAACAACCTCCTTTTGATTCATATTTCTTTGATGCCTACCATCGTCAATCTATCTTAGGTCAATGAGTTCTTTCTTTTGATTCATCTTTCTTTGATGCCTACCATCTTCAATCTATCTTGGTTTATCTTATTATCAGTAGATGACCCATAGATATGATGCTTATCTTTCCCTTTATGAATCTAGCTCACAAGTTATTTTACCTCTTCTTTTTCAACCTCAAGGTGCTCCTCAAATTTCTATTTTCACTTAGTGTTTTTTTATTGAGGATCGAGTATTTTCCCCTCCTCCGTCTTGTCCTTCCTCATCTATAACTACTCCTTCCACTTTTCAAGTCTATTTATTAACATCCTTTTTAGCAGATTCTCCTAAGTTCTCAACTACTCCATATTTAGCTCATTGTTCCTTTTATTATTTTTCTTATCCACCCCTTCATCCTCTTTCATTGGTTCATCTTCCCTCTCCTACTACGTCTATCCCTCATCCCCCTTAGTAGGTTAGCGGCTATGCAAACTTTGATGAGAAGATTTCTAGACAACAAGGGTGGAGTGTAGGAGATTCACTTACATGACCTCAAATCAAATGGCCCTTGATTTCAGGAGAATGGACAATTGCTAGCAAAGCTTTTCCAAACTATCTTTATTTTGCTCAACAGCATTCACTATCTTCAGATCCTTCAATGAGATTGCCTACTCACTTACCTTGGTATCTAGCATATATGCACTGACATTCGCATAATGATTAGAATTTGATACCAAAACTTTGCATAAATGTAAATGTGACTATTGATCCTCAACAATTGGATATCTTATTCTTTCATGCTATTTGTTTGCCTAGCAAATATCTTGTCTTGGTGGAGAGGATGTGTTGTTTGCAATTTTTCGAAAATCGTCCCAAGACATTTGTAAACGAATCTTTATTGATGGATCACTTTCGTAATCACCAAGCCTTCAAGAGGGATCATCTTCATTGATACCCATGAATGTAATTTTGATAATTCATAATGATATCTCTTTTGGAGGTGCCATTCAAATGGTTGTTTTGTGTAAGTGTGTGTATGTGATGGTTATTTTGTTTTATGATGGGGTCATGGTGATTGGAGATTCAATACAGTCCAAGAAGATATCTTTTTGAAGATTTGTGGTGGTGATGCTAAATGGATAGCTCAAGATGCTAAAGACGCAGAACCAATTATATCCTTTAATAGTTTGTCATGCCTTTATCTTTCTAAGATGTAATAATGGATAAAGGTGTTTTCCTTTCGTTGCAATTCTTTATTAGAGATAGGTTATGAGTTGGGGTCATGTTTGGATGGTATTTCTTGAAGATGATAAAGAAGATCAAGATGAGCTATATTTTTAACTTGTATTCTCTTTTTCTTAGGTCACAAGGATGCTCCTTGAGATTAAGTGTGGGGATATGTTGAGGGTTGAGACAACTTGAATTTTTGGCTGATTTTTATTGTTTTTGTGGACTAAAGGGTTGATTTTTTATTACTTTTATGTGATGATTAGTTTTTTTGGAAGTTTTTGGGAGTGTTTTGAATGAGGTTGATTATGTTTTGGAAGCTCATGATGGTTTATAGTAGAGATATGATGTTTTGACATGTTTTGATTATGTCTTATTAGTGTCTAATTGGTTCTGTTTGAGTCTGTTGACCTTTAGTTATGTTCTATTTTCCTTCTGGTATGAGGGGTTAAAATGATGATTGATGAAGTTTAAAAGTTTTTGGAAGATTATTGATTGATTCTTGATGGATTTGAATGATTTAAGTTAAGCGTAAGGCTTTCTAATGACCTTTTTGTATTGTACTATTGAGCTTCTATTTCTGTTCTATTCTATTTTGTATGCTCTATATGTGTAATGATGGATGAATGTGAAGCTTGGGGAAGCTTTCCAACCTTGGGAAGAGATGAATATAAGTTGAAAATAGCTCAAAGAAGTGGAAGAAGTAGCTACTGAAGACTAAAGTAAAGACTGAAGTGATAGTGACAATGACACTGCTGACCTAAGAAGGGACACTGTAGTGGCTCTGATGACCTTTCATATCAGACATACCTCTTGGGAAGGGTATCCAAGACACCAAAGAGGGGTTATGAATGCTTATTATTGATTATCTCATTTTACTATTGAGAGAGAGCATGTATGAGAGAGAGAGAGAGAGAGAGGGAGCAAAATCTATGCAAAACAATGTATTTATGAGTGAGAGATTGTGAGAGAAAGCTACGGAACCTTTGAAGAAGAATACTATGTGATGATTTCCACTCAAAGTGGTATATTCTCTTGTGTCTTTGTGGTACCTTGACAAAATTCTATGAATAATATAAAGAGCATAATCAATTTTGTTCAAGTTAAAGCCATGGGATAATTGTTTCTATGAGGCTACATGAATATTTTTTGTTCTTGGTGTTCTTTTCCTTGTTGTGGCCATACCAAATATGAAAAAGATGTTTGTTAATGATACAAGATAGATTTTCTTGTAGTAGATTCCTCATTTTCTTTGTGTTCCTCTTGGAGCTCCATAATTTAGCCATTTTACCTCCAGGTATATCTGAGTCTCCATCCATAGCTTCCACTTGCTCCAAAAAGCTGAGACCTCTAACTGTGGCCCTCCTTCCTGCTATACCTATACATGTAACCTGAGTAACTAGGGTTTTGGGATTTGAAAAGGGGGAAAGAGGAAAGAAGAAAGGGACCAAAGCATGATTCTCTGAGACCACTTGTAAAGAATGAAGCTAAGAGGAGAGGAGAGAATCAACTGAAGAGAGAGAAAGAGAGCAAGAAGAAGAGAAAGAAAGACTAGAAGAGGAGAGAGAAATATAAAAAAGAGGGGAGAAACAAGGAAGAAGCCATGGGAGTTCAAGATGAAGGTGAAGAGTGAGTTCTTGATAATCATTGGTTGCCTTAAACTGGGACTCTTACACCTTATATACCTCGATCAGTGTGACTGCGTGTCTAACCCCCTAGTTTCTATGTATCCCGCTTGTTACATCCAAACCTTGTCTCTATCTAAATGACTATGTGGGTGATCTATAAACTCAATTTGAGCCCTATCAAACCTAATAGAATCCTTGTTTGGGATGAGAGGACATTGAGGGACATTGAGGGACATTGAGGCACCTATAGATGACTTGTGGGGAGTTTTAAATGACCTAAAACACTTAGGTTTGAGTCTAGAAATGCCATATTTCTCACTATAAGCCATGTTTCCATCTCTTAAACCTATAACGAAGTGAGGGACACCCTCTAAACCTCTATAGATGTTGGAAATATTCCTTATTCTTCAATGATGACATTGTCTTCAGTCCTCCTCAATGCTATACCTTGTAGTAAGCTTGATGTTGGATGCCTTCAAGAATCAATGTAATTGGATGCATTGGTTGATATAAACTCTCCATTAAGTGGCTCCAATAGCTCTCCCACAAAAAATGAGTGAAAATTTCTCTATTATATGCAAAAGCCCCAAAATAATGCTTCATAATGCACGTCATAGCTCCATAAAGCCTGAATTTGTGGCTCCATATGGTTCAATGTCAAACAATAACAAGAAAGAATCACTTGAAACTCCAATGACTAAATGTCTTCAACTTTATTTAATTATCATGATGAATAATGCATGTGCTTGATGAGGAACCCCCAACTTTTTCCCCCATGGAAGCTTGATAGAGTCATGAATGCTTCAATGCTTCAAATCTTGGATGAGCCTTGAAGAAATCGTGCTATAAATGAGCCACAAGGATGAAAAGAAATAAAAGCCTTCTAAATTTGAGAAGCTTGTATGAGCTTTAATCGCTATCCATTGAATGCATTGCTAGGGTTTGGAAGAGTTGGAAGAAGAGGAGAGTGTCACCAATCCTAATGATTTTTGGAGAAATAGCTTGCCAAAGCTTAGCATAAGCACCATAAACAAGATCATAACCAGCCAAAGAAGAAATCAAGCTTGAATGAACTCCAATATTGCATCACAATTTTTCAAGGCTATTTCCTACTTCTTGTTACTCCATTTGGTTTGGCATTTGTTTTATAGACTTGTTGAAGATGAAGATGAGAAGCTTAATCTACTATTAGATGCTTAGAACGAGCTATGGATTGTGAAGGAAGAAGAGGTCATTGTCTAATATTCCATAAATAGCTATGAGAAAGCTTTTAAAAAGAGGAAAGAGAACCCTTACTTTCAAAAGTAGTCATGACTTATTGCTTGTCTAACTCCAGTTAGATTTTTCTCCAAAAAACATTTCAAAATTACTTACTGCGATTAGTCATGACTTTTTGCATATTTAACTCTAGTTAGCCATTTTTCTCCAAAAGGCCTTCAAAATGACTAGAAATTTGTCCACAACCTAGCATTTCAGCCCCATGGTGTTGTCAAACTTGCTCCAAGACTCTTGTCAGAGCTCCAACATAGCCTTTGCTTCATACAGATAGTCTACAAGTACCTACCATGTGTCCCTATACCTATTATGTTGGATTTCATTAGGTAAAATAGAGAAAATGTTTGGAATATGAAGAAATAAAATGGATCAAAAGCCTAATCTTTGATTCCACTTGTAAAGGAGACAAATAGGAAATATAAATTTTATAGAGGAGACAAAGTATGGATGAGGAGAGAGAAATACTAGAAATAGAGAGAAAGATAGGAAGAAGAGACAAAAAGGAGAGGAAGCCATAGATGTTGAGCAAGAAGGTTGGAGATAAAGAGAATTTGTATTACTTAATTAATGATAGAAAGATTAATCCTCTTACATCTTATACTCATGCGAGTGTGGCTAGAGTATTTTTCTCACTAAAATTAAATGCCTATTTTGCATTCATTATAGATACTTATCTTACCTCTTTGATTTATTCTACTTGCATGAGTAGATTTTGGGAAAAACAAAGGTGTTCATCTCTCTCTCTCTACTTCTTATTTTTCTTATGTTTCAATATGGTTTAATACTCATTTTGAGAGAAGTGTGAATTTTGAGCATTAATCTTAACTCTTACTTTTATTCTTCTTATAATAGTCAAACTTTGACCAAAGCATCCATATTCTCTCTTATAGATCTTTCTATATGTAAGTTTTTACTTCATTACGCTATAACTTTAAGGTTTGATCACCATTTTTGAGTTTGTACTAATGTATTCCACTTATACAATGTAAAATGTTATATAATGTTGCAAGGAAGCTAATACTTATCTTAAAGAGTATCTTTGTTTGGTTAGTTCTACTATTTTTCATGATAAGAGTAAAACTCTCTCCCATATGCCACTATCTTGCTGATTTTGTAGTTGATTTAAACATTTGTGCTAAGATAAATTGACATTTTGAACATTTTCTTAATCTCTATTGTATTATACCTATTATAGAAGGTTATGAGTTTTAATCTAAGAACAATGAGATTTTTGAGCAATGATCATAACTTTGTAAATTGATTTTTCTTATAGCAAATCGGTTCTTGTTAGAGTAAAGATTCCATCTTCTCTTCTGCAAATCTAATTGTAAGTAGATTTACCCTTTTCTATTGCCAATATTTCAATGATTGATTGATTATTCTTAATTTGTATTGATGTGGTATGTTTTTATAATATGCACATATAGTGTAAGGTCAAATTGAAGCATAGCTGTCTAGGAGGACATTTGTAATGAAGAGGGCTAGATGAGAGAGAATGATTAGAAGAGAGAGAAAAATAGAAATAAAAGGAGAGAGAAATTATAATAGAAGAGCGAGAATGCCAGGCACAGAAGGGAGAAGGTGGGGGAAGCCATGGAAGCTGCAAGAAGGTGAAAGAGAGATTTGATTATTGATAACTAATAGCTTAACTAAGCCCCTTACACATTTTATATCCCTGCCTGTGTAGCTGAGTAATTTCTTGTATTTCTCCTATTTTTCCTATCTATTCCATTCTTTACATTCCATCCCCACTCGGATGTTTTTGTCCTCAAAAATAAAAGATTGAACTTATTGCAAGGTTTTTCCAAGTGGTGGAAAGGGGCAATGTACTAGTTTGTTTAGATTACAAAGAATCCAAAATCTTCAAGATAACACATGGAGCTAGATCTGAGGATAATTACAATATTATTGCATCTATATTGAGCCAAAAATATTTAAAATTTGTTGAAAATGTCTAAGTTAGGAGCTCCTTTGGTCAATAGTCACATTGTGTTGTCTATACAAACCTAGCTACATTAAAATTGTCATAACTTTCCATAGGCCATTCTAAATAAAGCATACCATAGCTTGAAACTAATCTTATTCCAAGTTCATTCAGGCTATGTAATAAACAAATCTTTATAATTAAATGAGAATTTAAATAGGTCTAAAATAGAGAGTTGTTCTGCATGTAGTTTGCCATGAAACGGTGCTATAAGATAGAGCCCAAGTGACATAAAGATCCTTTGAAAATTCTACCATATGTGCTAGTCTAAAAAGAGCCTTTTTAGGCTAAATACTTAACCCAACTAGATCAAAGGGAAATGTATGATCTATGCCATCCATTGGAACATTACCCATAAGGTTAAAATCAAGTGGAGTTGAAACGATGATTGTACCATTAGTAAATCTGTAATGACCATCATATGCTTATTGTATGATGGACCTCTATCTTATTGTATGCTTATTGTAAAATGGGCCGGCACTGGCTCATGCACTAGCTGGACCTCTATCATGCGCTCAACAACCCCACCGCCTCGCGGCCAGGATCGTTGATGACACATACATTATACATTTCCTTCCTAAACATCTTACGTTTGTATCACGTATCGTAGTCCAACTCTAACCCAATTAACACTCCTCAGAGGGAGTCCCAGCACATTGCCAAATAGCATGAATTACAAACATAGGAGGTCCTCCCACGGCTAACTGCCGCTACCTCACTGCAACTCTCCTACACCCTGGGGATTAGCCCCTCGATGAGTCACTAAACATATATAACACTTCGCACATAGTCCTCTCAAGGTACCAACTATTTCGTTCCAGGATGTACCATACCTCACTTTACTTTCCCCTTAGACCCAACGCCTAGCCTGCAGCTTGGGATATCCTGTCTCTCACTCAACGCGGGTCATGTTCCTCTAGAAAGCAATTGCCATGCATCCAGGAGTTCCTAATGCCTTTAAGTTTCTTTATGATTTATGCAAGTAGTGAATGCCCACGTGCTCAAACAATTAAGAAAATAAGCATTTTTACACATGTGAAAAACATTTCTTTCAATGATTTTGACTATCGCTCGTATGCGGCGTTGCATGAACCTAGCACCGAGAAACCCTCGTGCTACTAGGTTCTTAATTTTAAATTATCGACCAACCTAAATGGTATGCATAGATGAAAAAAATCAGCCTTTTCATTCTCTCAGCACTTAAACACCACTCTCATTCTCTCTACCCCCTTGCCATTTAGATTGTGCATGATGCATAGGTTTAGGATAATATTTACCATGTTTTTTGTTGTATGAAAAGCAATAAAAACTCACTAAAACATAAAGGTAGGGCTGAACTGAGGCTAAACCTCATACTTTAGACCCCCCATACATACACAAACATGAATCTTATTTTTTAGTAATTTTCACACACTCAAAACCTATTTTTCCCTTATTTTTACCCATTTTTCATATTTTTCTTGTATTTTTTGTAATATTAAATAACTAAAAATGCAAAATGAGTTGTGGACTGTGGCCCTTAGGTTCATTTGTAGAAAAAACACAAATTTAGTTGGTGTGTCTTACTATATTTTCCATTTATATATCAAAAACACCCAATTTCCCCCTATTTCTCGTGTTTTAGGGGTTTTACACTATTAATTTCAGTCACAACACTTATGATTTTCTGATTTCCTAAGCATAAACTGATCAAACTCATAGCAAACAACAACATAATGCATAATCATCCCATGGGAACAAATATTCATGAAGCAAATTGCATAAAACATCAATTTCCTTTGTAAAAATGAAATTACCGTTCTTTGCGGGTTGCGGGTTTTTATTTGCCATGTCTCGGGACTGATTTCCAACAGCCATTAACGCCCATAACAGTCCACAATCAGAAATCTTCATTCCTCTTGAACCACGAAGCAATCCGGTCTTCATTGGACAAGCATTCGTCATCCATTCTTCTTCTTCTTCTCCACCACATGAATCTGCCCTTAGAAGAGAGAGGGAGAGGAGAGAGAAAGACTGAAATCAAAGATCTTCATAGAGACCACCATTTGACGGGCGAGAGACGGCGATATGACCAGCAGGGAGAAGGTAGACAAGCCCCATGCTCAATTGGGTGGGTTGCTTGCAGCCCACCATCACCCTCATCCATCATCATGGTGCAAATTGCGGGCGCTTCCTGGTGTCATGCTCCTCCATGCTCTCCACGATTTTTTTCATCTTGAATGCTAAGTGGCATCAAATGTCCCAACTCCCCAAAGGTCATGACCACTTGACCAAACTTTTGTCCACCCCTTCGTATCTTGCCCGATTTCTTGGCCATTTCCCTGTCCTGACTCTGAATTGAGCTCTGAAAAATCCTAGGCGTCCGGCTTGACATCCTGCATTGGTCAGTAACTCTTGACAACCCGCATGACAATCTGAAAAATTATGAAAAATCAATAAGTGTCGCTCGGGTGCCTTTAAAGCACTTTGACGCTTAAAATCGTCCTAGATCGAGCCGCCGCCTTCGATGTTGAATATTTTTCCCTTGATATTCGTAATTTTTAGCTATTTTTAAGCACTTTTCGGCATCAAAATTCCACTCTCATTGGCAACCACGGGATAGGACGACTCAGCCCATCGACTCCCACACCAGATCTGCACAAAACAACCAAAGGAAGCATCAAGCTGATACAAAATAGATATATACTAAACACAACACAATGCTCACCCTACCCCCTGATAGAACCAAGGCATGATATCCACAAGGAGTAGGCCTAGCAGAATCTGATAAAAGGTCTGAAGCTAGTCACTAACCAACTACTCCAACACGACCAAACTAAAAGAATTGTCAAAGAGGTTGCCCTAAGTGGTGGTCTGAACTACCTACCTAACTAAAGACAACACTACTAGGAGCTCCTATTAGGCGAGGACTCCTATAGCCTGATCAAGAAGTATTTTCTTGTAGCACAATTTTTCTTTTATGGTTTTTATTCTTCCATACTCGGGCATGTAAAAAGGAGGGAGCTGAGCGTAGTGACCCAAGGAGAACAGGGCATCGGTCTCAGGTCCTGTCTCGGTACCCAAGAACCTACCAAGCCCTTGCAAGGCGACACTTAATCCTTTTCTAATGCTCACTTTTATTTTCGCTCCAACCTTCCTTAATTTCTTCTTTTCTAGCAAGAAGCCACCCCTAGGAAGACAAGGCATCGGCCCCGGGTCTGACTAGCCCCCAGGAGCCTACCAGACCTTCGCAAGGCAATGATCAACAGCTCATAAATTTTCCTTTGTTTTCTTTTCTTTGATAGGGGTTAGAAACCTTTTTTACACACCTCTGTATTTATTTATTGTCTTTGGGATATTCAAGGTTTCGGTCCTCTTTATCATCATTATTTTCCTTCTACAGGCTTTCCTAATGGCCTCACAACTAACAAGAACTCCTACAACGACTGCCTAGCAGGCTAGCAGAATAGGGTCACTAGAACTCCCTTCTAAAACAGGTCCTTCAATGCGTGACAATGTCTTTATAGGAGGCAACGACTACTCAAACCTCCCTCAGACATACTGAACCTAAACCTGGGACTTCATGCCTTGGATGCCGGTCCCCAACAAGAAACGAAAACCCCTTAACAAGTACACAAACATATATAGCAAAAAAACCACAGTACTCATAAAGGATAGATATCACCTAGATAGGGCCATGAGAAGCTTCTGCCCAACAAAAGGCTCCTTCCAAGCTCTTCTTCGAACCTGTCTAGCACAAAACTAAAACAAGAAACCATTAACCGCACCTGTACTAAACAGACAACTGGCCCTCTTGGCCTAATGAAATAAAACACTTCACCACAAAACTTAATTGGCCTCCTTGGCCTAATGAAATAAAACATTCAAAATGTCGCAACACTGGCCCTCTTGGCCTAACAAAATCAAACAGAATAGCACCTACACATCCTTCCCTAGAATAGCACAGATATGCAATAATAAGCTCCTTCCCAAGGAGGAAAAACAGGCTCGTAGCCCTAAACTAAATGCATAAGGTTATGACCCATCCCTCCTACATATATAGCAAGAGGCGTACGCATAACATGTTGTCTAATTAACCTATGGGTCCAGGATAATAACGGTAGATTGGTCTCGGCTACTCTTTGCATCACCCATATCAACCATCGTCTGCCATATATTGCATGCTCTGATAACATTCCCCACAAGCGACCGGGTCCTGTTTTATCATTGATCACAATATCCAAACTAGGACCACAATTAAAGAAGAGGTCTTCTTCATAAGCAAGATTTTCCAATGAATCTGCAAATTGATTCCAATAACGTGGAATCAGTTGAAAAGACACTCTCTCAAACTCTTCAAGTAGGGTCATCGCAGTCCGATGATACATACAAAGAATGGGATTCCACACTGTGTATGTCCCATCTAGCTGATTCAGGATCAACTGGGAATCCCCTTTTACTAACAACCAACGAATACCACCTTGTTTGGCAATATGCAGTCCCATAATCAAGGATTTATACTCCACCATATTGTTAGTAAATCCTACCCCGAGATAAGCAGTTGACTTCATCGTAACTCTACGTCGGGAATCTCGGATTACTACTCCAACACTCCCTTTTTTGTTAGGGCCCCTGGACGCTCCGTCAAAATATAATGTATACGTCCACAATGGGTTTACACAACTGGCCATCATGAACTCCTCTATTTGTAATATGGTAATCAAAGTTTAGCATGTTGAGAGGATGAACTAATGGCACCATCCCACCTTCTTCATTGAACTCAACAGGGATACTCGTTAACACTCGTAAGCAGTGATGACAGAAGACTTTAATCTCCCACACAAAGGTTCCGTCTTCTTGCTCAATCACTTTGTATCCTTTGCTCCACCAAATGAGTTTCCCCTGATGGTATCTTTGCTCCAGATATGGGTGCTCCAAATAAGGGATTAACCTACCCATCAACCAACTTCAAGCTCTTTTTCGCAGGTCTCAAATTATCCCTAGCATGGACCTGCAATGCATTTCTTTTGTATTAGCATACTTAGAAATAATAAGGTTTAATCTTATTAAGATTAACCTTATTTTTAAACTCTACTCCCTGTAGATTAGCTAATAGGGCCGCAGACCTATTCTTCCCTAACCTGACAATCTTGTAGGGGCCATCCCATTTCGGTTCCAGCTTCCCTGGAAACAACTCCCTACACGCATCATAATAGAGGACTAATTGCCCTTTTTTGAAGGTATATTTCTTCGCTCTAAGGTCATGCAACTGCTTCATCCGACATTTAGCTACCTCCTGGTGTAATAGGCTCTGCAATTTCAGCTCATCCAAGTGGGCTATAGTCGTGAAATGTTCAAAAAGGGAATCTTTATCTCCCAAGGAATGGTTAATTGCAAACCGTATGGTCAACAATTCGATTTCAAGGGGTAACACACACTCTTCACCATAAACCAATTTGAATGGAGTATGGCTGGTAGCTCGCTTGAACGTGGTATTATACGCCTATACTGCCACATATAGCTTCTTGTCCCAGCCTCGTTTCTTCTTAGAGACTATCTTAGACAAGATACCCACAAGATGTTTATTAGTACTTTCAACTTGCCCATTTGCTTGCAGATTATAAGGAGTCATTTTATTGTGCTTGATTTGCCAAGCCTCTGTCAAGCTTTTAATTACTTTTTTCAGGAAATGAGTTTCACGGTCTGACACTAATTCTTTTGGTGGACCAAAGCGGCAAATGATCTGCTCTAATAGGAAACTTGCAGTCTCTTTTGCATTGTCCTACCTCGTCGCTCATGCTTCTGACCATTTTATAAAATAATCAGTGGCTACTATAATATACCTCTTTTGGATAGTAGACGATGGGGTGATAGGACCCACGAAATCAATGCCCCACTTCTCGAATGGAAGGATAGCCATGATAGGCGTAAGTGGGCGTTTCCTATTTTCTCTACTGTCATGTCTCTAACAGGTATCACATTTCTTTACATACTCAAAAGAATCTTGGAAGATAGACGGCCACCAATATCTGGCTCTTAAAGCTTTCTGCGCCGTCAACCGTACTGCAAAGGGCCCTCGACATGCAGAGTCATGGCACTCCTCCAAGATAAAAGGAACCTCGTCAGGCATCACACATCGGCGATAAATATCATCAACACCCTGCCGATATAGTGTCCCTGCGATCAAGGAAAACTTCAATGCTTGCTGTTTGATTTTCCTCTTTTTAGACTTTGATAAGACAGCTCCAGTCTCTCCTGTTGATAGATAATGCGTAATAGCAGCATACCAAGATGGGATAGAAGCTGTATCAATTTTAAACATTTTCTCAATATCACTTTCTTCAGCCAAGATCTCTTTCGGCTCCCCGAAATCCACAAGGCATTCCACAATAACCTACAACCTCGGTGGCTTACTCTTGATCTCATAATCGAACTCCTGCAAAGTGATTAACCACTTTGCCAAACGATCAAGCGGTTGCAGCTTGTTCATAAGCAATCTAAGTCCTTCCGCCTTCGTATAGAATACTACCTTTTCATAGAGGATGTAGTGCCTGAATTTATTAGTCCCAAAGACCATCGCAAGACACAACTTCTCCATGTAGGTATAATTAATCTCTAAAATGCCCAATTTTCGACTAGTGAAAGCTATCGGATGATACTACTTTTCCTCCCAAATTTGGGCTAAACAATAGCTTATACTATACATAGTGGCTGCTGAGAATATCTAGAACACCTCGCCCCTTCTAGGTGCTTTTAAGATGGGTGCTTTAGTGAGCTCCTACTTCACATCCTCAAATGCTACCTTATAAGGGTCGCTCCATTCAAATGAATAGCTAAAGGATAATAAATTCGTTAATAGCAACATTCTTTCTGCCAAGGCATTTATAAACCTCTGATAGTACCCTATCGACGATAGAAAGCTATGAACCTCTTTCGGAGTGCGTGGTGGACTCATAACCACTATGACCTTGATCTTTTCAGGGTCAGTTCTATTCCCACTGAACTGACCGCATGGCCTAGCAATAGCCCATAAGGTACTCCAAAGACACACTTCCGTGGGTTAAGAGCGATGCAAAATTGTCTGCAACACTCAAAGCACTTTCCCAAAATACTCAACATCATTTCCCTTACAGTGGCTGCTCCCAGGTCATCAATAAATACATTCAACTCATCTGGGGAGATGTCACCAAAGGTCGTGTCTGCTACTCGTTGCCATGATCCAGGTGCATTGCATAACCCAAAGGCCATCACATGGTATGAAAAAGTACCAAAGACAGTAATAAAAGTTGTTTTCAACTTGTGCTTTCTGGATTTCGGCTTGACGGTCCTTGTCAGAGGACATAAACCAACTTCCTTTTAGTCCCTAGAAACCCTAGATCCGAAAACCAGCACTTATAAGTGGCTCCCGACAGACGCACCACTGATGGGACCTAAAGCGGGCCGGCACTGGCTCATACACTAGCCGGACCTCTATCATGCGCTTAACAACCCCACCGCCTCGCGGCCAGGAGCGTTGATGACACATACATTATACATTGCCTTCCTAAACATCTTGCGTTTGTATCACGTATCGTAGTCCAACTCTAAGCCAATTAACACTCCTCAGAGGGAGTCCCAGCACATTTCCAAATAGCACGAAGTACAAACATAGGAGGTCCTCCCACGGCTAACTGTCGCTACCTCACTGCGACTCTCCTACACCTTGGGGATTAGCCCCTCGATGCGTCGCTAAACATATATAACACTTCGCACATAGTCCTCTCAAGGTACCAATTATTTCGTTCCAGGATGTACCATACCTCACTTTACTTTCCCCTTAGACCCAACGCCTAGCTTGTAGCTTGGGATATCCTGTCTCTCACTCAACGCAGGTCATGTTCCTCTAGAAAGCAATTGCCATGCATCCAGGAGTTCCTGATACCTTTAATTTTCTTTATGATTTATGCAAGTAGTGAATGCCCACGTGCTCAAATAATTAAGAAAATCAGCATTTTTGCACATGTGGAAAACATTTCTTTCAATGATTTTGACTATCGCTCGTATGTGGCGTTGCATGAACCTAGCACCGAGAAACCCTCGTGCTACTAGGTTCTTAATTTTAAATTATCGACCAACCTAAATGGTATGCATAGATGAAAACAATCAGCCTTTTCTTTCTCTCAGCGCTTAAACACCACTCTCATTCTCTCTACCCCCTCGCCATTTAGATTGTGCACGATGCATAGGTTTAGGGTAATATTTACCATTTTTTAATTGTGTGAAAAGCAATAAAAACTCACTAAAACACAAAGGTAGGGCTGAACTAAGGCTAAACCTCATACTTAGGACCCCCCATACATACACAAACATGAATCTTATTTTTTAGTATTTTTCGCATACTCAAAACCTAGTTTTCCCTTATTTTTATCCATTTTCCATATTTTTGCGATATTAAATAACTAAAAATGCAAAATGAGTTGTGGGTTGTGGCCCTTAGGTTCATTTTCAGAAAAAACATAAATTTAGTTGGTGTGTCTTACTATATTTTCCATTTATATATCAAAAACACCCAATTTTCCCCTATTTCGCGTGTTTTACGAGTTTTACACCGTTAATTTCAGTCACAACACTTATGATTTTCTAATTTCCTAAGCATAAACTGATCAAAATCATAGCAAACAACAACATAATGCATAATCATCCCATGGGAACAAATATTCATGAAGCAAATTGCATAAAGCATCAATTTCCTTTGTAAAAATAAAATTACGTTCTTTGCGGGTTGCGGGTTTTTATTTGCCATGTCTCGGGACTGATTTCCAGCAGCCATTAATGCTCATGACAGTCCACAATCAGTAATCTTCATTCCTCTTGAACCACGGAGCAATCCGGTCTTCATTGGACAAGCATCCGTCATCCATTCTTCTTCTTCTTCTTCTTCACCACATGAATCTACCCTTAGAAGAGAGAGAGGGAGGAGAGAGAAATACTGAAATCAAAGATCTTCATAGAGACCACCATTTGACGGGCGAGAGGCAGCGATATGACCAGCAGGGAGAAGGTAGACAAGCCCCATGCTCAATTGGGTGGGTTGCTTTGCAGCCCACCATCACCCTCATCCATCATCATGGCGCAAATTTCGGGTGCTTTCTGGCGTCGTGCTCCTCCATGCTCTCCACGATTTTTTTCATCATGAATGCTAAGTGGCATCAAATGTCCCAACTCCCCAAAGGTCATGACCACTTGACCAAACTTTTGTCCACCCCTTCGTATCTTGCCCGGTTTCTTGGCCATTTCCACATTCGGACTCCGAATTGAGCTCTAAAAAATCCTGGGCGTCTGGCTTGACATCTTGCATTGGCCAGTAACTCTTGACAACCCGCACAGCAGACTGAAAATTTATGAAAAATCAATAAGTGTCACTTGGGTGCTTTTAAAGTACTTTGACGCTTAAAATCGTCCTAGATCGAGCCGCCGCCTTCAATGTTGAATATTTTTCCCTTGATATTCATAATTTTTAGCCATTTTTAAGCACTTCTCGGCATCAAAATTCCGCTCTCATTGTAGGCCTTTCCATAGATGCATTGGGGAGTAGGTTGTGCTACATATTTTTAAAATATCATTGTAACATTTGAAACATGTACTATATTATGTGTTTCCATAGATTTGTAAGTATCTATATGAGTTTGGGCAGCTTGATCAACAATCTGCTCATGAATGTCTTTATTTAGCTCAAGATCTTCATCATCATAACCCACATCAAAATTTTCTTCAGCAAGAGCCTCTACATCATAATATTCTAATACTAATAGTATTTTTGTGTTCTTTGCTCTATATTTGTTTTGATTATTAGAATATATAGGCTTGGTACATCTATAACATAAGCCATGAGCATGCATTTTCCTTATCTTATCACTAATTAGGTGTGTAATTCGAGTATCTTTAGACAACATTTTGGACACAAGATCATCATCACTATTTGGCTCAACAATACATCTAACGTGATGCTATTCATGGTGCTCATACTAATTACATGGCTAAGAATAAAATAGCTACTATTTATAGTGATACTTATGATGCCCATGTATATAATATTGCTCATAATAATGTGCATAACCATCAAATGCATATTGTTGTTGATAATATGCAACATCATATGTACGTTGACCATAATTATACACATGTTTCCCACAAGGATTTTGGTTAAAAGCATGCCCACAAGAATATTAAGCATATACATCATCATCATGTGTATGATGCTGTCAAGAATTGCATGGTGGGGGGGGCTTGCTTGAGCTGTTGCGCCAAACACACACTGTATACACAAGAGGAAGCTCACTCAAGAACAGAAGAAGAGAGATGAAGGCCAAAACGTTTTCTTACTGGTTTTTTCTTCTTCTTTCACACACAATACAATGTACACAAAGTATAGATAAGATACAACATAAAGGAAATTGGCCTACTAAGTCAAACAATGCATAACCGACTACACTAATCGACTGGCACTATGTCTTTGCCAGTTGTAGGTAGGTGTAGCAAACTAAATATAATAAGTGATAAGTCAGTGGTCATGTGAGTATCATAATGACCACCAACGTGCTAAGTGTAGATGTGCGAACCCATCTAGCCAGACGGTCCATCATCAATGTCCGCACGTGTTGAGCTGGCCATCTCAACACTCCCCCTCAAGCTCAACTCTATCTCTGCAACTCCAAGTAAGCTTTGGAACTTTCGAAGCTTCTCTACACCCAATGCCTTTGTAAAAATGTCAGCTATTTGATCATGTGTGCTGACATATATCAAGTCAATCTCTCCTGCAAGTACCTTCTCTCTCACAAAGTGATAGTGCACCTCAATATGTTTTGTCCTAGCATGGAACACTGGATTCCTAGCTAACTGTATACTGCTCATGTTGTCACAATGAATCACAACTGGACCATCTCCCTGCACATCCAAATCACCTAATAACTTTTGCAACCATACCACCTCACATGCTGCCATAGCAGCATCTCTGTACTCAGCCTCTGTACTCGATAAAGCAACTGTAGGTTGCTTTTTGCTGCTCCATGTAACTGCTACACTACCAAGGGAAAACATGAATCCACTTGTAGATCTTCTATCTGACATGCTACCAGCCCAATCTGCTTCTGTGTATCCAAAGACATGTACATCCTTACCTGCCTCATAAAATAGTCCATAATGTAAAGTGGACTTCACATACCTCAATATACGTCTAACTACATCCAAATGAGGCTTTCTAGGCATCTGCATAAACTGACTAATAAGGCCAACAACATAGCTCAAGTCTAGCCTTGTGATAGTCATGTAAATCAAACTCCCTACTATCCTCCTGAACATAGCAGGGTCTTCTATCTCATCCCCAACATCAGCACTCAACTTCACATTTTGCTCCAATGGTACTAAAAGAGGCTTACATGCTATCATACCATACTTGAATAACATATCCAAGCCATACTGCCTTTGGGACAACCATATACCATCATCACATCTTATCACCTCAATACCAAGAAAGTATCTCAGCTTACCCAAATCTTTCATCTCAAACTTCTTCTTCAAGAAGTCCTTAACTTCAGCAATCCCATTGTCACTATCACCTGTAATAATCAAGTCATCCACATAGATGACTATAATAACCAAACCTACATCTCCCTTTCTCACATAAAGTAAGTGATCAGCATCAGAGATACAAAATCCAATATTGACAAGATACATTACAAGATATAGACCTTATACCGACGTTTAAAGCGATGAAAATGCAAATAACAAAATTTGCCTCCGTCCTCGCAAAAAGCGTCGTTATTGGCGACGCCATAGAACAATCGGTATCACCGTCGCTATCAGCATCGGTATTGGCATCGGTATCAGCGTCAGTATCAGCGTCACCCCCGTCATCGCAAAAAGCATCGTTATTGGTGACGCCACAGAACAGTCGATATCACTGTCGCTATCAGCGTTGATATACCAACGCCAATACCAACGCTGATAGCGATGGTTAGTGACATAAATAACAACGCCAATAATGATGCGAGTAGTAAAATTTACGACGCTAATAGCAACGATAATATGGAAAAAAAAATTTGTGGCAGGGCACCTTGCTATCAGCGTCGGTATACCAATACTGATAGCGATGGTTAGTGACATAAATAACGACACCAATAACGATGCGAGTAGTAAAATTTGCGACGCTAATAGCAACGGTAACAGGGAAAAAAATTGTGGCAGGGCAGCTAGCTTTATGAGAGCCATACAAAATAGTTTCTGCATTGTGTACAATGCACTTGCAAACAAAAACAATGTATACTGAAATCATAACACTAATACATGAAATAAATACATGATCGCATAATAAGCGATTGGTACAATCATGACAAGATATCACTAATACATACAAATTTTCTACATAGATCAGGCGACTCAAAAATAAAGGTGTGTGAGCTCCAGGGATCCAAGGGCGAGCTACATATCCTCGTCCCCCGAAAGCTCGTCCCGTCGCAAAGGAGCATCGAACGGACTCTGCAGAAAAAGAAACAACACATAAGTCCATCATACAATAATGCATTCAAATATCTCATGGTAACTACGAACAAGAAAGATGAGTGACTTACAGGGCCGCCGTGTCTATACAATCGGTCGATCAATGAAGTGAGACCATGCCTCTCTGCATATTGAGACTCAAGGCCAGTCGGATCGCGATTTGTAATGGAGTGCTGCAAAGAAAACAAAATGCTAACTATTAGAAACATGATTTTCAGTACAAAGAATATTTTAAAAAAATAAACAAGCAAAACAAAAAAAAAACTTACAAAGTCCTCCAAATATATCCTGTGGCCGCCACTCCCAAGATGATGGACCACTCCGGCCTCGAGTCGTGCCCTCGCCGCCTCGCGCTACTGGCTCCAACGTCCTGGAGAATCTGTAGCCTCTTCCCTCAGTCGGCTCCAGTCGTCTGCATCTAACAACTCAGGCTTTGCAGCCCCACTCTTGATTGCCTTGCATGCGTTGGATCGTATATGTGACATGTATGCACGCATGCAATCCATCATCCAGCCCGTAGAGAATCTATCTACTGAGGCTGGCACCGGAAACTCCTCGTACAAGGATGCTACTATGTAGTCCTTGCTCCCCTCCGGTATGTTCTTCCAATGATCCAAGACGTTGTGCCGAAAAACTTGTTGACACAACTCTCTCATATGAGCCATCACCCTCCTCCCCTCATCATTCATGATGATGGCTCCTGACCTACTATCAACTAGATATCCATAACCCCCTGGAGTCTACCTAAGATGGGTCCTCTCGCATCTGCGTCCACGCTCCTGGGTATATCCAGAAGACCCATGTGCATCCGGTGTACCGACCGGGATAATATCTCTCGGAGTGGCACCCACAGGGGTGCCACCTGCTGCTGATGGCTGAGCAAAAGCCGGAGTAACTCGAGTAGACATCCCCACAGGTGTGACAAATCCCTGAGGTGACACTGCTCCAACTGAATGATGAGACGGAGACACCGCGTCCATGCCTCCACAACATCCACCTGAGCCTAAGCCACGCTCCCTGGAAGGGCCATGAGAACGAGGAGTCGCACATTAAGATTACATGTTCACAAACACGTATAAGAGAGTTCAAACCATTGTGACATAAAACATGTCGTAATACAATTAGCAAGCAAATGAGTCCATGCACCTGTTCACAATGGGCTGACAACACAAAGGTGTCATGCAAATCCGTCCATTTTTTTCGGAATCTATTTCGAGAAATCCAGATGGACCTTGTCGAACTGTTGCTCCAGCTCCTCCAACTACCACTTTGAACCACTGCACATCGAATAGTATCATGGACAAGCTACGGTAATCCACCGTAACAATACTTTGCAAGTTCCCAAAATACTCCATCTCATCCACAACCGTGTTTGGATCCATTGCTCATCAACGGCTCTCTTGCTCGAACCTTGCCATGATACCACTGTCCATTGTGCAGTGCATTTTGTCAATACGCTCCACGCAAAAATATCGTCCATGCAACCACGATGCACTATATATTTTATATTGTACATTGAAATACTCAAATTAGATGTCACATATAAAATTTAGATACGACAGATTCTAAACCCCTCATCACCTTTGGACTACATCCCCTCGAGAATTCCCACTCCTCCATTGAGACCTCTGTCCCTTCGCGAGACGCTGCGGTCAAAGCTCCATGCAATCATCGCGTTGACATGAACCGTGTCATCTTCTCCATGCCTTTGGGATATCTAATCAGTCGATGACACATACTGCATCAGAATTCAGCCCGCGCTTCCTCTCGATCTTGCCTAGAGATCTGGTCACGTCTCCATAGAGGCATGGTGCAACATACAAAAGCGATTCACCTTCTCTTCCATTGAGGCATCCATTCTTTTTTCTACCCCATTTCCAACCACCACATCTCCAGTCCGTCTATCATCGTCCTTTAGTGACCATAGCATTTCATTGTTTGGTTCCACCGTTGGTAGCCATTGTGAAATATACACTAGCGCCTCAGACACCAACCAACCTTCAGCCATGCTACCTTCTGGCCGAGCTCGTTGTTGCACAAAGCCTTTAAGGGTTTTCATGAAGTGCTCCAAGAAGAACATCCATCGTGTATGGACAGGTCCAGTAATCTCCACTTCATCTACAAGATGCACAAGAAGGTGGATTTGTATCGTGAGCATACTGGTGGGCAGGTATTTCTCAAAGAGACAAACTGTCTCCACTGCTCCCCACCTCGCGGATTCAATAGAGGACATCTTAATCTCCTTTTGTGAGATCCATTGCACCAAAGTCGACAACCTGTAAATGGCCTCGCGTATTTCTGGAGTAAGATATCCTGCGATCGCGATCGATAGTACAAACTGCCACAAATGAGAAAGCATTATGAATAATGGCTACATTCCAAATAGCAAAATGCCCATGCCAATTATAATCCATTCGTAGTATAAACCTGACATATCTTATGCCAATCATGGGATTTTAGCCCTGATAATGAGAGAACGCACCATACCCGTTGGAGTGCGGATAGACTTGATTAGTTGCTTCACAACGCGCTCTTATTTAGTGGACAAAACCCAAGGAGCACAAGGAAGCTGCACACGATCATCAGCACTCTCGATTGCGGCCAAACCGCCTCCATCTTACCTACCTCCTTCAAATCCATTCGTGCCCCTATAGTGTCTCTGTTTCCTGTGATGTGGTCCCATAACAAGCTGCCCACATTCTTGAAAATATGCATGGGATCCAACAAGTGGTTGACCTGTAAGTGGGTCCAATATGGCAACTCGTAGAAAACTGAGAACAACCGCATTCCATTCGGATGTGATTCCGCGTGAACCATTTTTAGCTCGTACCAGCTTGCGACGTTCATACGTGTTGGAGGTCGTCCAAGGAAACCTTCCCTGAGTTCATGATCCTCTGGCAAGAAAGCAGCGTGTCCTTGATATACCATCTTCTTCATGGTTTGTGACCTTCGGGAGTCTAACTATACCCCACACAACTAAAACAAACAAACCCTATATGCCAAGTTCTACACAAAATAAGCTTTCCAATTATATTTAACTCTTGTGATCCCTTCTCCCTACCATTTATGTTTTTTCTTACAGTGGTAGGTGTAAAGAGTATATTTAATGTATTTTTTAATATAGGAAAAGTGATAACTACACACCTTGAGGTAACAAATGGGGATAAGCTGAGCTTAAACCTCATCCCCTAGCCCCACCATACATTCACAAACATATTCATATTTTTTTGTAAAATTTCCATGTGTGATACCTATTTTTTACACTTTTTATTTTTTAAAAAATCCTTGATTTTTTTGAGTCAACAAATTAAGTTACACTTTAATCCATCTTAAAATTTAATTTTATCCAACATGAATAATATTTGATTGTCCAAAATTATGAGAAATATCATTTTTCTTTAAAAATAAGATTTTAGGATTTTCAAAAATTAATAACTCATGATTATAAACACAAGTTCTAAATTTTATGACACAGAGCCCTCAAACATATTGCAACCAAGCATTAAAAACATTTCATTATATATGAACAAGATTTGCACATGAATTGTTTGAATTTCCATTAAAAAGTGGCTGACTATCATTTTTAGTTTTTCAAGTTTCAAGATTTCAATTTTCGGGTGGCCACTGAACCCGCCATTGATCCTAAATTTGTGTTGGTCATCACTGCTCACAACGTTGGCATGATTTGATAGCAATTCAGTTCAAGTCGAACAATTCATCTTCATTCCAATCGATTTTCATCCATTTGTGCATGAATGACCTTCAATACAAGAGGAGAGGGAGGGAGGAGAGAGAAATATTGATTTTGGTTCTCTCTCTCTAGACCACCATTATTTGATCGAAAATGAGTGTTGGCAGGCAAAAAAACTGAGAATGAGATGGCTATCATATGATTATACAAGTCTTCTTTAGCCCACATAGCCCCAAATCATTATCCTTACCACAAGCAACATGTTTTTTTTTGTGGAAAAAAAAGTGGCCCCACTTCATTGCATCAAATTTTTGAGGATCCAAGGCCCCCAAGGGTCATACCCTTTCAAGTCTCCCATGCCCCAAAGTCATTTTATATTTTCCTCCTCCTACTCAACTTCTTGCAACTCCCACGTCCAGCAATCCATTTCAATGCTGAAAATCTTTGTGTATCTATCTTGAAGTTTGAAGTGCTTGGACTAACTTTGCTTCATCAATCTAGCACCCGAAAAAATTAGGTAGTCGCGTCGAGGATGTCATGAAGAGGACAGAAGAGAGAGAAGAAGAGAGAGTGTGTGTGTCTCTCTGTGCAAAAGAGAGAGAAATATTGCAGGAAGAGAGAGAAAGAGAGTGATGAGAAGAGAGAAAGACTAGAAAATGAGAGAGAAAGACAGAAAGACAGATGAAGAAGCCATGAAACCTTTTGAATAACGAGGTTTGGTGATACAAAAAGAGTTGCGCAAGCCGCTACAGACTCTTTGGTTGGATAGGTATTGGATCCTACTGTTTTATCGATGAGCATTACAACAAAAACAATTAAAACATTTATAGCTCCTACATAAATGAGCAATTGTGCATCGGCTACAAAATCAGCATTTATGTAACGTGTCCCCTAGTATCATCCAGGACACGTCTTAGCAGTCCATCGGAAAGGATGTATAGAAAGCTCCGCCCGACACTCCCATGGAATGTTACAGATTTTGCGATCTAGTTCTTCCCGCGTCTGCCACGTAGCGGAAGTATCCTGGCCGTTCCCACTTAGGATCGACCAGAATTAGGGTTTTTCTAATGGGTCATTAGCTAACAGCAACTAGCGTCAGACCCGAGCGAACTACTTTACGCAGAAACGCCAGGTCCGAAGCGGATTCACGCTGCACTTGGTTCAAGGAGAATGGGAAACGAGAGGGATGCAAAGCTCAACCTCTCTGCCATAAGGCATAGTCCCATTCCGTTCCCCTAAAACAACGTAAATCGGGTAAGACGTAACTCTAGGTCATCGTTCTCGTTATTCTTTTTGATGATGATGATCATTTCGCTATTCTTCGAGATTTTTGAGAAAAGTTCCCGGCTAACCGGGACCACCCAACCATAGGACGGACCCATGGCCCATCCTCCGCACTTTCCTCAGTTTGTTTTAGTTATGTAATTATCTAACACATTAATTTAACATATAACAATCAACTTCTTTAATTAATCTTGTTAAGCACTGGTTCCTTCATGTAATCTTATCACGTGACATATAAAAACAACATCAAGCAAGTTATTTTAACATCTCATCATTTTATCTTTGAAATACAAGAAGTTCCGCCCGTAGGCTTGTCCATAATCTGCCCAAAGGCTAACCAGTAATCTCCAGGGATCACTATTCCAAGCTTTCGCCCGTCAACTAGTATGTGGGCCTCGAGATCCAATCCCGAGTCACGTTAGCCTCTTGTGCAAGACCCGGAAGGCGAGGGATTTACGGCCAAAGCCCCCCTAGCACCCAAGCGTCCTCCTACTCCAAGTAGAGCTTAACGGAAAGACCTCTCGCGGCGGGTTCGGTCCACGTTCCCTGCGCGGTCAAACAACCCCCTTGGTTAGGGTCAGGCAGGTAGTCGGGGGTAACTGAAGCTGCCTCTCCCTTCAGGCCTTTAACCTGAAGTATAGGTGCTTATTTAATTTGTAATTCATAATTCAACCAGAGCCCTAAAATCTCTAGCAAGCACAAACATTTCCATTAATCAACCCAGTTGTATGGCAAACTGCTAAGGAAGTGTTCTTTCCTTTTTGAGTGTATTAGCACTCGTTCCCAAGGTGTCTTGTAACTTGGCAAGATCTCTTACATTCCGATGTAGGGCATACCCAACTTGGTTAACCCTAAGGTACCTTAGATATGCTAGTTTTTGGTTTACAACTTTCCTTATTTAGAAGGATACCCAAAAATACGTCTTTTTGCAAGATAACTTACGTAAGGATCTACCGTCCTTGTTGAGGGTTTTTCCCTTTCCTCCTTGTGAATCAATCACAAAATGATTTCATACATGTTGCGCAAGTCCTGCGATGGAATAATCTGTTTAGATTCTTTAAGCTGACGTATGTCAGGCTTAGGGTTTCTTCAATTAAGAATCTTAGGGACAAACCCTAGTTTCTTATCTTTATGAATTTATTGTCCCTACAGTAAGGAAAGTAGTCAAGTGTTTAGGGTATGAATGTTTCTATGTTTAGATTGGTTCAGTTATCTTTTGGAAGGTAATATTAATCGTCTTGTCACGGTTTTTACTATCCTTGTGACAATTTACTTTCCTAATCAATATAGTTTAATTTGGCATATAGCATAATGCCAAGGTGATACAAAGAGCGACAATACTTCTTGGGACAAAAAGGCCTAGCTGAGAAATTGGTGTATACACACTTTATTAATCCCAAGTCCTCAAATAGCAGGGAAAAAGTGTTAATAGAGTGTCATCCAGCAGTCCCCTTTTACATTTTCTTTCCAAATGAATTCGTATATCTAATTTTTATACTTGTTAATTCCTAACATTTAACTTCCGCCTCCTTTAAAGTTGAACTCATGCCAAAAAACAACAATTTCCTTGCTAAAATGTGCAACTAGCAAAGATAACTCCCTAGTAATTTGAGCATTGAAGAGACCTTTCTTGAATTTAGCTATTTACCATGAATCGTTGCAAAAGGGAATAAGACTAATGGTGCAAGATATAATTTCAACACTTTAGGAATATATTACTATAGTAAATGGTTAATCTTGCCTATAATTTTATAATGCTTGATGCAATTTGAAGAAAGCTAATTTGTATACATTGTCATTCATAAGCTAACTCCGTTAAAATAACTCGAACAAATATATCTATCCTTAACAATTTTTCTTTGCATGATTGACTTAAAACCGAATTAACACCAAGAAGAAAAAAACCTGGCTTGGAGGTGAGATATCCACATGGATACCGGGAGATGACCCTCCCGCCGCTACACCTTGGACTTTCTTCGACGGCATCGTAGTTCGAATGTGAGATAGCCTTTTCCTTTTTCTTCTTGGAATTCCACCATCTTCTCCTTCCTTTTCTTTTACCTTTTTCCCACTCTTCCTCCCTTCACTCCCTCTACTTCCCTCCCTATCTTTTATCTCACAGCTATTTCTCCTTTACGGAATACCATATGAGACCATGATGATGAATTGGATTTTTTTAGGACATGGGAGTGTGTCGACACCGACTTGTTTGATAAAACTAAGATCACAAAGCTCAACTAAGGGAGCACTTGCACAAAAAGATCTAAAAAGTGAGTGAAGGAATTAATGCAAGAGAATGGAGGTTCGCAAGGTAGCCTAATGACAAAGTAGGCCTATGGGTGTGACTTGAATAGTCTAAAGAGCTATGGGGGGGGGGGGGGGGGGGGGGGGGGGGAAAGGGCAAGGGCTTAGGGGGGATTAAAAAAATACGGAGGGGGAAAAACAAGGCCTTAGTGGGAATTATACCCGGGAGGGGGGGGAAACAAGGCCTTAAGGGGGATTTAAAGCCCAGGAGGGGGGGGGGGGGGGGGGGGGGGGGGAACAAGGCCTTAAGGGGGGATTTAAAACCCGGGAGGGGGGGAGAAACAAGGCCTTAGAGGGGAAATTAAAATCCCGAGAGGGGGGTAATAAGGGCTTAGGGGGGATTAGTGGGAAGGGGGCTTAAGGAAGCCCCCTTAGAAGCTTCTTTAAAGAAGCTTCGTGGAAGAGGGACGATGGTATGGCGGCGGTTGTCAATGCCACAGGCGATGGCGTCCCCTAGTCCGGCGGAGCTAATGGCTTCCCCAACGGCACCTTCTCCAGTGTGGCAACGTCTGCGGCTTCCTCCCTCACTCTTCATGCAGCACGGCAGCACCTACCTCCTGTACAGCGGCCCCCCTGGTTAAATAGTGGAAGGGAGGGGGATCTTTCCTCATGGCGTGTCAACACGCATGGTCCCCCTCCCTCCTAAGGCTCCACCAAGGAGCTTACAGCTCCTTCTATTCCCCTCCCCCTCCAGCTTGTTAGTCGGCTGGAGGGATAAGGGGGGGAATTTAAAAAATTTCCAAAAGTTCGATTTATTTTCTCCACACGGAATATTACAATTTAGTATAAGGTAAAATAGGGATATGCACGTAAGAACCAATCCCGACATGAAAGTAGAATGAATTATATTAGTGAATGATACTACTCCCAAACTACTTGATGGAATACCTATTTCTATTAAGATGTGTAATCTCCAATAAAGGTCTTTTCAGCTTGATTTCTATGTTCAAATATGTTGTTCCATATGTGCAATATGTGTGTTTGATGGATATGATATGATGTAGGTAGAATGTTCATATGGTCTTCGTTAGTTAGTTGCATCTCTAGCTTTAAACATTCAACTATGATTGGATTATTTATGAAACAAATATCATCCATATATCTAAATGATAGTTTGAATTCTAAAAGCATGTCAAATTTGATATATTTTGTTAACTTCTTAATGAATTAAAATCCAAAGAAACACATATATAAGTTACACCATAAGGGGTAACAAGAGTATCCCATAAGAATACCTTTAGTTTGTTGCTTGATGGTTTTACGAACCTTGATAAACCAGTTAGTCAACACCTCCTTATTGAGTTCTATTAAACATTCAAGACTTGTTTGCACTCTTTATTCTTTTTTAAAATTTTCATTTTATTTCTAATTTTCATGAAGCCAATATATCCCATATTTTTTGTATATTTAATTGGGCCTTCAAGGGGTTCTAAAAGGCTATTTTCACCTGCATGAGGATGGCTTCATAGCATGATGTGATATCAAATGTATGTATAGCAATTATGTATTTGGGCATGTTGATTACAAAATTATATTAGTTTTGAGTGATCTTATATGCATTTTTTTGGCATTTAGGAAATGTGACTAGCTTTTGTGTAGGCCATTAGTGTATTCATGAATGACAATGTCCAAAGCTTAAAGTAATTTGGTTAGGAGGGATGTGACTAATGAAAAAAGTCCATTGTGGGCATTTTTAGTCCACCTAAAAGAGTTTTTATGTATTTTGTAGATCCCCTTAATAAATGGGATTGATGTGTTGGAGGTCATTAAAAGGTCTAGTTCTTTAAGAAGCAATAGCCACCTAAAAGAGTTTTTATGTATTTTGTAGATGCCCTTAATAAATGGAATTGATGTGTTGGAGATCATTGAAAGGTCTAGTTCTTTGAGAAGCAGTAAATCCAACAAGTAAAGATGCATATTTCATCAAGACTTTTAGTATTGATAAATTTAGGTCCATCTAGTTTATTTAGAGTAGCTAGTTTTATTAATTTTTTGCATATAAAAATTGATGTTTGGGTTGCCTTCTCTAATCCAGATATAAAATTGTGTTTGGTGATGAATTGCAATTCATCAAGGAGCTTCTCATTCAAAAAACATGGTTTTTCAAAATTGCATATTCTAGAAAGAGTCTACCATCCATCCCATAGTTCCTCAATGAGACTAAATAGATTTAACGGGATAGGAGGAATGTGATTTAGGCCTTTTTTTAAATTTGCTTTCCAGAATGGGTGATGGAAGATGTACACATATTTTGTAACTACATGTGATCCAAAATCACCTATTTCCCTGCATAATGGTTTAAATCTTTTTGCACATATGAATTCATCCAATATATGAAAAGGATCCTTGAATACTTCCCTTGGTTTGTGAACAACTTTGCTAATACTATTAGCATATTTCTAGCAAAATGTGACATGATCATTGACTTATATCCTTACTAAACCAAAATTAGTAGCCAATTCTTGATGCACAATTTTAGGCTTGATATGATCAAAGTCTTTATTAACAAATCTTATGTGAATAAACCTTTTTCTTTTCCTACTTGTCTTATGAAACTTGAGAATTTGATTGTTTTTTATGTTGAGAGGTCTAACGGTTGAGAGTTTTCTATTCCAATGCCTTGGTAGCATCTTGTATATCCATGGTTCCTCTATATTGACATGGTCATTTGGCAGTTGTAGATAGGCCATAAGCCTTTGGCTACTAGTGTCCTCCTTTGAGGTCCTAATATTAGGTCAATGATGTTGGTGGCAAGAGTATTGGTAAGTTTACAGAGGAGAGATGTGGTGGAAGAGGAATAATAGAGATTTTTAATGGCATCAAGCTTAAGGGAATGGAAGTGATAGTTTATAATGAGTGATGGCCAAACTTTGACAGGGATTGTAAAAACCCAACACACAAGAGAAAATACTTGGGCTCATTCAAAAGAGATGGGAAACAATTTGGATAAGTTTTGAAAGATGTACCAAAGTAAGTGCTCTACCCAAATGATGGATGAGGAACAAGGGTTTGCCTAGTCAGAGTTTAAAGTTCCTTTAGTTTGAGCAATGAGATGTTGGCTAGTGCACTTTGTGTGGTCAAGTTTAGATAATTGAACTAGCTACAACTCAAATAGGAAATTTGAAGACAATAATTGTTTACATTGAATAACTCAGGGCTTACATTGCTCAATAGTTTCTTATGATATGGTGCACATTAGGGCTGAGCACCAGATTGTAAAGGGGCTATAGTGGTTAATCACTTTGAAATCCTAGAGTTTATGTTCAAGGTGGATAGAATCTAGCTCAAGTTGTCTTGGGGAAAGAAGTGGTACTAATCCAAAAAGGCTGGGGGGGGACAATTTTATTCATCTCTTTGCCCTTTTTTTAAGTAAGAGATGAGATGTTTTTTCTTCTAGATCGAGTAAGTTTGGGTCAATAAGAGAAAAGTCATGTGGCTCCACTATAATAGAGGGCAATGGAATTAGAGGAAGTCCATTCACTTGATATAGTTTATTTACTATACCTGATAAGGAATTGAATTCTAGAACACAAGCATCCTCTTAGTTAATGTTTGGCAAGGATACTAATAATCTAGTGAGAGTATCCACCATTGTTCACATGCTTCGACCAATAGGGAAATCCAATCATCTAATGAAGCTACTTTCTATTGATCATAATAGTAAAACTACCTGGTGAATTGTCAAAGTTCTTTGTGAGTCTTTGGTAAGCTAGCTTTCTTTAACCATCGCTATCGTGGACATCAATAACAAGCGGTTAACAATGATAACACCTATAGTCCCATAGGTGCAGTCTAGGTCTTTAACAAATGATGGATACATGTATAGGTTTTAACCTTATGATACTAGTGGGTTGATGATCGTAGCTAACTATGGACTCCTAGTAATGAAGAAAATAATGAGGATGGGCATGCCTCCTTAAAATGAAGTATTTTACCTTTGGAAAATAGGATGAATCTATGACATTTGGAGAATCTACATACTTATATCAATTTTTAGAAATCAAGAGCATACTTTTTCTTTTTAGATATTGATCGATTTTTTGTGAAACAAATTATTCTTCACACACACACATACACCCCCCCTCCCCACACACACCCACACCCACTATTCATGTTAGCCTTTCACTAAGCTAACACCATATATAATCAAGAAATAAGTATGTTGTCCTCTATATTCGACATGAATACTGAGTTAAATTTTTTATAGTACTAAGTTGGCTTTAGTTTTTTATGTTTTTAGAATATACAGATTCCCTCGCTGGTGAAGGTAGGCTATGGTACTATGCTCATTGAATCAGAATCTCTTCCTATTGTCAGTCAATTTGTACTTGCTTGCTTTAAGGGACCAAAATTCCATAAGAAGCTCATTGACTTTAAGTAAGCTCTTGCCAAACAATCACTTTTAGTTATGGGGTAGTCTTAAGTACACTACTCCACTTAATTTCAAATTTTAAAATCATGTCTAGGTTTTAATTTTTACCCATTATATTTTTAAAAACCTTCTAACACATACATCATTACCAATTATTATCATAAGCCAAAAACAAGGTAATGGGAAAGTTCAAAGTTTCATTAAACTCTACAGCCATTGTATCATTGAGAAAACATCTAGAAATTTTTAACCCAGCATTCTAAAAAACAAAACCAATGGCATAAAACTAATAAATCTTTTTTAGTAAAAACAATCAATGCAACATGATTTCTTTAGCTTTCATTGTCATATGAAGGCTATGGATTCTTTTCATTCTTCTTAGTATATATCAAAGTTTGTTATCTATTTCATAGCTATTCTACTAATGAACCTATATCCAAGTATTGTGCAAATGTATATTTCTAGTTTATTGCACCCTTAGCAAATTAAGAAGCTCATAAAACCATCACTAGTGTCAACATAGGAAGCCCCAAAAATTAAAAAGGAGGACATCATACAGATTACCAAATTAGTAAACTTAATTAGATATTTCTTTTCAAAAAGAAAATGTGAGAATTATGACATAGGACTTATGCCAAGTTATTTTATGTCAAATTTATTATGTCCCACTAGATCATTATAATATGTAGCCTACAAAACTTCATAGAACTGAACATCATACCATTTTCATGACTTACTCTATTTCATCATTTATTGGACTAGTTATGCAATTATATAGTGTCTGTGTTTTTGCTACCACACCTCTGCCTAGATATATAGCATCTATCATTGTATTTCTGTGACAAAACATTCAACTCATAGAGCTTATAAATCTTATCATGGCCTTTTTGTTTTACTACATAAGTCATTCCTTTGATACTACATAATGTCTTTTGTCATATGTATACCTATGTGGATACATCATATCTACCTTTGCATTACTTACACTCTTAAGCCAATACTTGGTATTACACACTGGCTTTTGCTTGTCACATGCATACCTAAGTACATGCACCAAATCTTCTACTGCATTACTATGCCACCAAAAGCATCATAACTATTCATTTTATTTGTTTAATTATGTATCTTGGTATATTTAAAACACTCATAATTATGCCCCAAAGAATATTGTCTACATTAACACTCAAAATGTGTACAATGCTCTCTATATGCCTAATTTGAATTTTATGAGAGTCATTTTGCAAAAAAAACCATTGTATCTCTTTATGGGACTAGCCTACGTATAACAACTTATTATACTCATTATAGATGTCTTTTCAGAGGACAAGGATGTCCAGAATTGCGTGGTGGGGGGATTTGCTCAAGATGTTGCGCCAAACACACACAGAATGCACAAGAAGAAGGTCACTCAAGAGACAAGAAGAGAGATAGAGGCCAAAACGTTTTCTTGCTAGTTTCTTCTTCTTCTTCCACACACTTTACAATGTACACAAAGTATAGATAATATACAACATAAAGGAAAGTGGCCTACTAAGTCAAACAATGCATAACCGACTACACTAGTCGACTGGCGCTATAACCTGAATATAATAAGTAATGAGTCAGTGGCCATGTGAGATTCATAATGACCACCGACGTGCTAAGTGTAGACGTGTGGACCCATCTAACCAGGTGGTCCATCATTAATATCCGCATGTGTTGAGCTTGTCATCTCACCACTCCCCCTCAAGCTCAATTGCATCTCTGCAACTCCAAGTAAGCTTCGAAACATTCGAAGCTTCTCTGCACCCAATGCCTTCATGAAGATGTCGGCTATCTAATCCTGTGTGCTGACATACACCAAGTCAATCTCACCTTCTAGTACCTTCGCTCTCACAAAGTGGTAGTGTACCTCAATATGTTTTGTTCTGGCATGGAACACAGGGTTCCTAGCCAACTATATACTGCTCATGTTGTCACAATAAATGACAACTGGACCTTCCACCTGTATATCTAAATCAGCCAATAACTTTTGCAGCCATACTATCTCACATGCTGCAACAGCAGCACCTCTATACTCAGCCTCTGTACTTGACAAAGCAACTGTAGATTGCTTTTTGCTGCTCCAAGTAACTGCTGCACTACCAAGAGAGAACATGTATCTGCTGGTAGATCTTCTATCAGACATACTATCAACCCAATCTACATCTGTGTATCCAAACACCTGTACATCTGTACTTGCCTCATAGAAAAGTCTGTAATGTAATGTGGACTTCACATATCTCAATATGCGTCTGACTGCATCCAAATGTGGCTTTCTACGTACTTGCATAGACTGACTCACAAGACCAACAGCGTAGCTCAAGTCTGGTCTTGTAATGGTCATGTAGATCAAACTCCCCACTATCCTCCTGAACATATTAGGATCTTCTATCTCATCCCCAACATCAGCACTCAACTTTACATTCTGCTCCAATGGGACTGAAAGTGGTTTGCATGCTATCATACCATACTTGGACAACATATCCAAGCCATACTGTCTTTGGGACAGCCATATACCATCATCACATCTGATCACTCAATGCCAAGGAAGTACCTTAGCTCACCTAAATCCTTCATCTCAAACTTCTTCTTCAAAAAATCCTTGACTTTAGCAATCCCACTATCACTATCACCTGTAATAATCAAGTCATCCACATAGATGGCTATGATGACCAAACCTACATCTCCCTTTCTCACATAAAGTGAGTGATCAGCATTAGAAACATAAAAGCCAATATTGACAAGATACTCTCTGATCTTGTCAGACTATGCTCTAGGTGCTTGCTTGAGCCTATAGAGCGCCTTCTTCAACCTGCACACATACATGGGATGCTCTAAATCTTCATAACCTGCTGACTGATCCATATACACTTCTTCTTGCAAATCACCATGCAAGGCATTCTTCATATCCATTTGCTACAACCTCCAACCTTTGGCTACTGCCAAAGCAATCACACATCTGACAATTGCCATCCTAGCAACAACTGAACTGAAGGTTTCTTCATAATCTACGCCATATGTCTGGGCATAGCCTTTTGCAACCAGCCTAGCTTTGTACCTACTAATAGAACCATCTGCATTGTGCTTAATCTTATAAACCCACTTACATCTAATAGCCTTCTTGACCTTTGGCAATGATACTCGATCCCAAGTCTTATTAGCCTTTAATGCAACCATCTCCTCATCCATTGCTGCATCCCAATGAGTATGACTAACAGCATCCTCAAAACAAGTGGGCTCAACATCCTCAACTAGTTTCACCATATAAGCATAATGGTGAGCTGCATAACCTTCAAACCCAAATCTTTTAACAATGTATCTGACCCTGCTAGATCTGCGTACCACTAGATCACTCAATGGAGCCTTTACATTACTATGAGCTCTCTGTACACCTGGTGTATTGATAGAAGGAATACCAAGCTCTCTGAGCCACTAGACTCTCCATCAATAACTACATCAATGCCATCTAACACTTTATTCTTTCCTTTGTCTTTACCTATAGTGCTACTAGATGCACCTGAAGATGTAGAGCTACTCCTTAGTCTCCCAGACCAAGGACTACCAGATGATGTCTCTGGTCCACTAAGAGTCTGTGATTCTTGCTTTTCAGCCTACACATGAGTGTCATGATCATCATCATCATCTAATGCATCACCACTAGATGCATACCAACTGCTCATTTCATCAAAGATGACATCCCTGCTCACTCTGAACTTACATGTGACAGGATTATAACAATGATACCCTTTTTTCTCTAAAGAGTATCCAATAAAGACACACTTTTCAGCCTTTGGATCCAGTTTCTTCCGTAACTCATCTAGCATATGAACATATGCAACACAGCCAAACACTTTCAAGTGTGAGACATTAGGCTTCTTACTTGTAAAACATTCTTCGGGGGTCATACCATGAACTGCAGCTGTGGGAGTTCTGTTCATAATATAAACAGCAGTATGAATAGTCTCAGACCAAAAATGCTTAGGCATATTCTTTTCAGCCATCAAGGCGCGTGTAACTTTTGCAATATGCCTATTTTTCCTTTCTGCAGCCCCATTTTGCTATGGGGCATACCTGCATGTGAACTATCTCTTTATCCCATGAGACCTCGGAAAATCGTTGAACTCATTCGAAAGGTACTCTCCCCCTCCATCTGACCTCAAGCACTTTACTTTCAAGCATGTTTCTCTTTCAACTGCAGCCTTGAAAGTTCTAAAGTGCTCAAACGCTTCACTCTTTTCCTTCATAAAATATACCCACAGCTTTCTAGAACAATCATCAATGAATGTGACAAAGTATGAACTACCTTCAAGAGATACATTTTGTGTAGGCCCCCAAATATATGTATGCACAACATCAAGGATATTTCTGCTTACATCTCTGTTATGTGAAAAGAGTTGTCTTGCCTGCTTACCAAACTGGCATGCTTCACATACCTTATGAAATTCTTCAACTCTAAATGTAGGCAAACCTGTAACCAACCCTTTGGACTGCATTAATTTCAGCCTTTGTACATTTGCATGTCCAATGCGTTTGTGCCAAATTTCAATATCTGCAACAACACCTTTTCCTTTAGCATACATAGCAGCATTCATAGTAGGAATTCCAGCATCTAGAGTAAACATACGTCCAACCCTACTTCCCTTTGCAATCAACCTACACTTGTCACTGAAGTCTTCTACAAAGCAGCCCTTTTTTGCATTAAATCTGACTTGCAGCCCTTGCTCTACCATCTGATGACTGACACCAAGTTCTTTGTAATAGATGGCACATGTAATACATCTGAAAGACTCTTTGTCTTACCGTCATGCAAGGACAAGGGAACTTTTCCAATGTGTGAAATCAGGTGGCAAGAATCATCACCCGTCTGCACATAACCTGCATTTTACAAATCTTACATCTCTCCAAACCATTCTGCATGGCTGGTCATATGATTAGATGCACCTAAATCAACATACCAAACATCATCATGTGTTCCCTTTCCTGTAACAGCATTCAACATATGCTACATAACAAACAGACGTTCATTTTTGTCTTCATTCTATCGTGAAGATGATGCATAGTTTCCTTGCTGCAACTTACCACTACGAATATCATCTTTCTTAGCATAACATTGGGCTGCAATATGACTTGTTTTGCCACAGTAGTGACATACAATACCAGAGTTGTTAGAATCTCGATTCTACCATCCACCTCTTCCTCTAAAGCTCCCCTTGCCTCTAAAGTTACCACGACCTCCTGAAACCTGCATATCGCCAAATTGTTGATTCAATCTGTTTTGCTGGTTGTCACTACCATGTCATGTACCACGGCCTCTTGAAGAGAACCTGCCATGTCCCCTTCCTGAACTGGAGTAGAAATCTTGGACCTATTCACCACTTTTTTCAGATGTCTCACTCTGCATGTTGATCTCTTCAATGATCATAAGGGAGACCAACTCATCGAAATCTGAAAATGGCTTTCTGACATATATGGAAGTTACAAAAGACTTCCAAGCCTTTTCATTGTTAAGTCCACCCAAGGTAGACGACACCAAATCATCATCATCGGGCATTGCATCAATCGCTACCAAGGCATGTGCAATGCTCCTTACCTTCAGTGCATACTCATTGATAGACATCTTCCCTTTCTTCGATGTATTCAACTCTTGCTTTAGTTGAATCTTTCGTCCCTTTGTATTTACGAAAAACATACTTTCAAGTATGGTCCAAGCTGTATATGAATTCTCTGCATTTCTAATATGTCCCAGCATATTATTGTCAATTACTGCAGACAGCCAATACATAACCTTTTTGTCTTTTGCATTCCATTCCTTCCGTGCCTTTGTCTCTTCTGCAGTTGGAGGATCACTCACCTCCGGCTCCTTTTCTTCACCTGAAAAAAACTCGTAGAGGCCTTTTCCAATAAGGAAGTTCGTGACACAGAACTTCCATAAAGGGTAGTTGTCCTTGTCGAGCTTCTCAATGATGGGGTTTTCACTATTCTCTACCATTATCACAAAACTAATACCAAACAGTAAGCAAATCTTCTGCAACCCTCGACCTATAGTGCACAGCAATACACCAGACAGCCTTTTTCACTGTCTGCTCAACAATACATGCAATCTGCAACCAGTTTGCAAATAAACCTTGTGTTTATTCAGTGGTAAACACCTTTAAAATTACAGATCTGAAATCTGTAACCTATGCACCCACTTTTGGTCAATATAGCCGAAGTCACAGTGTACCCTAAAATTATTGTTTGCAACCTTGCGGCTCTAAAACGGGGCCTGAAATGGCCTCATATGCCCAAAATAACTGCGCTCTTTGCATACACCAAATCTCACTACAATCTGAGATTTTTTGCTCTGCCTTGCTTCTGGTGCCTCCACAGGCATTGTCCAAGAGAAAGAGTGGAAGAATGGGAGAGCTTCTTACCCATGGCTTGCTTGCTCGAACCTTGCTTCTTCTCCTTCACTTCAGCCTTCAAAATCAGCCTCTCTCAGTGGGTGGCTCTGATACCATGTCAAGAATTGCATGGTGGGGGGATTTGCTCAAGATGCTGCGCCAAACACACACAAAATGCACAAGGAAAAGCTCACTCAAGAGACAAGAAGAGAGATGGAGGCCAAAACGTTTTCTTGCTGGTTTCTTTTTCTTCTTCCACACACTTTACAATGTACAAAAAGTATAGATAAGATACAACATAAAGGAAAGTGGCCTACTAAGTCAAACAATGCATAACCGACTACACTAGTCGACTGGCGCTATAACTATGCCAGCTGTAAATAGGTGTAGCAACCTGAATATAATAAGTAATGAGTCAGTGGCCATGTGAGAGTCATAATGACCACCGACGTGCTAAGTGTAGATGTGTGGACCCATCTAACCAGGCGGTCCATCATTAATATCCGCATGTGTTGAGCTTGTCATCTCAACAAAGGATAATCTTTGTGACCCATGATTTATGCAAAGTATCTGTATGTTTAATTCCTTGTCTCCCATTGAAACAATATGCAACTCCTAGAGTCTCATGGCATGAGACACAGCAACTTCATAGAACATGGGCACCATCTCTTCATCATTTTCATGGCTTAGTATGTTACATATTATATTCTAGACATAGCACTACTAAATGTTGTACCCCTAACTAATACATCACTTTCCATTGTATTACTAAGACAAAAGATGCAACTCAAATATTTATAAGGCCTATCAAGCATAAAGCATCATGTGCTTACCGATATCCTAGCAATAATGATTAAGTGCTTAGATAACATCCAATGGATATGGTTTACTTAAGTGATGTCAATTTTTAACATATATATTTAGGGGGACATATCATATCATATCTTCTGTTGCATTGCTTGTGTCACAATAAGAAGCACAAAGATTGAATCATTTATTGTCAACACCATATTAGAGAATTTGGGAATCTCCCAAGTCCCACTTTCAAATAAGGGGTAAAGATTTGGCCATGTAGCTAAATCTTAACCCATGCTTCAAAGTGGAACTTGGAAAGACAGCCTATATAGTAATTAGGGTAGACTCTACTTTCAAGTAAGGGGAAAAGATTTGATCATGTGGCCTAATATTAACTATATTGGGAATTCCCAAACTATGAGAATTCCCAAATTCCCTAATATAGTGTTTGTCCTACTATACACCCAAAGCACTTATGAGCATGTTTAAATATGTATCAGATCTGGATTTGATGGACGTAGGATTGTTGTATACTTGACTTTGTATCTCACCTAGAAATATGCACTCTCAGAGAAGCATAGTTGTCAGTAGTACAAGAGGCCAAAAAGGTTGATCTCCCAAGACTTAGGTATTGTACTATTCATTTAATTATGCATTTTAGTAGACTATGCTGAGTTACTACATATCACATTTTCTAACCCCCCAAGTTATGCAACCCATAGAGCTTCATGGCATGAGATTCAAAGTATCTACCACAATTATTCATGTGGCCTTCTAGAACTAGTTCATAGAGATGCAAGTAAATATCATCTTTTACTTGGGTGTTGTGCCCATGTAGTATCTCCCAATATATGCAATTGATAGATATGCATGTCTGAAATTTTCTAACACTACTATAAAAGTATTCTAATATCTTCTAGCATATCTAACTTGTATTACTATGCAATACATAATCCTACACAATTGTTACTATACTTGCATCGCACTTATACCATTCATTTATCTTTAAGTATTCATGAATATGATACCATATCCTCTACTATATTATTATGGCATTCATAGTTCCATTTAATTAGGAAACACCATCATTGTACCATTCTTCTAGGCTTTCATGGTTGAGTATGCCCAAAAAACAATTATGTAGGCTATCATATACTTGAGTGTACCACAACAAGGAAGGATGACTATCTAATTTCTTACTAAATTAACTTGGTTGTTATACCCCTACTTGAAACTACATCACATCTCATTATATTGCTACTAAGACAAAACATGGAGCTTAGATAATTATAAGGCTTGTTAGAGCATACAACATCATGTCCTTAAACATATCTTAGTAATTATGATTAAGTGCAGCTTAGATAACATCCACTAGACGAGTTACTTAATTCACGTCAATTTGTCATATGTATATTTAGGTGGACATGTCATATCATACATTTTGCTACATTACCTATGTCACAATAAGAAGAAGCATAAAGACTATCATTTATTTGTCCTACTCTACACCCAAAGCACTTTATGAGCATGTCTCATTGACTACATATCATATTTGGATTTTATGGATGTAGGGCTATTGTACTCCAAACTTTGTACCTCACCTAGAAATATACACTCTCAAAGCTTCATAGTTGTCAGTAGTACTAGAAGCTTAGCAATGTATTATTCATTTGATTTATTATGCATTTTAGTAGAATGTGATGAGTTTTAGTATATTAGATTTTTTTCAACCCCCAATATACAATTCATAGAGCTTCATGGCATGAGATTTAGAGTATCCACGAGAATTATTATCATGGCCTTCTAGAGCTAGTTCATAAGCATGCAGGTAAATATTATCTTTTACCTAGCTATGTGTCCTATAGTATCTCCCACTATATGCAACTAGTAGACCTACATGTTCAAATTTTTCTAACACTTCTGGGCAAGTATTCTAATATCTTTCAGCATATCTAAGTGCATCCTTTATTGTATTATTGTGCAATATATAATGCTACACGGTTGTTACTACAATCGCGTCACACTATACTATTAATTTATTTTCAAGCCATTTGTGAGTGTGATGCCATATCTCTACAATATTATTATGCAATTCATAGTCCCATATAACTAGAAAGTGCCATCCATGTACCATTCTTCCAAACTTTTATGAATATGTCCAAAAAACAATTATGCAAGTTGTCGTATATCTAAGTCTACTACAATAGGGATGACTTTTTAATTTCTTATTGAATTAATAGTGCATCTCACCTAAATTATAATAGCACAATTTGGATCTTATGCAATTAATGTAAATTTCCTCAATTTAAACCTATCTATAACATGTAGATCTAATTCCCAATATAAATCAATGTGTGTTCAATTATCATCAATACTTATCATGGTCTTCAATTCTAAGTAAAAGCAGAAATGAATTCAAAGCAGCCTTAGTTTGTGTAGAGTTGTTAGAATGATGGGGTGTATTCATATGAACATGTACTTAAAGAATATCTAGGAAGACAATATCTAGATATCTAGGAGAACTGGATAAGATGGATCTAGAACATGTAGAGGATATTTTGATAAGAGAACCTACCATATCCACAACTTTCTTCCATAGATGTGTACTCTTAGCTATTCCAATACAAGTGTGTGAACAATTGAGTGATTCATTCTCCATCTCATTTTCTCATTGTCTCTCCCTCTTTCATTCACTATTACTTTCACTACATGGTATCATAACACATGCTCTAGACATGTACACATTTGTGAAGCCCACTCACATAACTATTTTAAGCTTATGCATATCCACTCATTCTTGGCACTAAGCTTAGGTGATTAGGAATATAATTTCCACCATTATCCTCATCGATTTTAACTATCTACTTCTCATCTACTCTTATCCTCTTTATTAACTTTGCACCTATCATATCATCTCCATCATATCTTCTCATTAACCACCTATATTAGCTCTCTCCTTCTTTTATGCTCACCTACCTTGTTACTTCATACACACACACACACACACACACACATATATATATATATGTATGTATGTATGTATATATATATAGAGGCTCCAACTAGTCTGGCATCAACATCATCCAGATCAATGTAGTATCATAGTGGCAATATCTGCAATAATATAGCTCTGACATTGTTGTAAACCCCCTAGGTATAGTACATCATCGATAATCTAGCAAGCCTTTAAGCTTACACTCTAGCATCTACCTATATGCACACACACACACACACACACACACAAAGGAGGGGGGAGTCCACCTATAAGAAATCATCTATATAACGTGTGTTTAAAGGATATTAAGAAATGCAATTTCTTTACATGCTATAGGGCTTTAAAATGACCCCTATAGGACTTACATTTTTTAATTATAATTAAAATTTTATTTTGTAAATATAATTTTGAAAATTTTATTGAATATAATACCCTTTCTTTTGAACTCCTCGTATCTTACATGTTATATAAGATGGACCCCCCTAGATATATATGACACCATACTCATGGAGTGTTGCATACTAAATATCTTTACTATTAATAGAAGTAAGCTCCATGCTTTCACCAATGGTGGTCAATTTAAGCACTGAAACTAATAAGCCTTAGTAGCATGAAAGGTGACATGACTCAACTATCTTAATAGCAGCCATTTGTAAAATCCATCTTCAATAGTAATCAGCAAACAAACAACTCTATCTCAACCCATTAAGTGCAATCAATACTGCATATTGAGCAAGTTCAACCATCGACCTCCATAGTCAATAGCAGAGCTCTGGGAGTCATGAACCAGCAATCAGCAGTAGTAGAAAATGTAATAATTGCTTAGTATTATCCCAATCAATGTCAGATTCAACACAAAAAGTGGCCACATGAAAACTCGCTAGAGTAGAGTGAGATCATTGATAACATTTCCAGACATCAAATTTGATGCTTCAAACCAGCACCAACATCCAAATCACGTGCATCTACCTTAGCATAAAATAGGGTGAGATTCACTGCAGTTCAAGCAACATAATCATCACTTATCAGCATCCAAAGTGATAATCACAAGCTCCAACTATGTAAAAGTAAACAGCTAGTGCTATAATCAATGATATCATTATAAGTAGTTATCTATACAGCTCAACTCATAGTGGTGCATCCAAAAACAACTTAGCTCAACAAATGAGCTTCAAGTCTACTCAACAATCTCAAAATGGCAGTCGTTATTACAGTCAATACTCCTCCATTAGTGCAATCTTCAACTTAGCTCACAGTAACAATTATGCAAAAGAAATGAGGCTACAAATGTCATCAAAGTGGTGCTCCTTCTCTTTATAAGATTTTTTTGAGCTTAAAGGTTATTAAGGTATTAAAACATTAATACTACCTAGTCTTTTGGGGCCCATCCACCCAACCACTACCCATCAAAGCCATTTATTACAACAATCTCTCCTCTAACCTTATTCTCAAAGAATTTTAACCTAGCCACACATATTTTATCCTTTCTCACCTAACTCTAAGGCTTCTCATTGACATCTTTGTTCTCACCTCTTTACCAAGACTTATCCAACAAGTATCCAATATCCACATTATAGAGTTCTCTCTTATCTTATCTTTACCAAATCACATCATGAACACATATTCTCCCTCCTTGTATCCTCATTAAGTCCATTGTTCACTCTCTTCTATCAACTAATAGGCTACATAGAAAATTCCTTGATGTATAACCGCAATCCTTTACTAGATGAAGGCCCTCATATCAACCTTTCTCTCATGACTCCTCCATTTTATGAAATCTTGCTCTCAACTCATCCATCCAAGCATGTTCTTGCTCTCCCAATCACTTTCAATAATACAATTTTTCTCACCCCTTTTAGTCTGTCCTCATCAATCTCAAAATAGATGGCTCTATCATAGTCTCAATTGGAAGAACAATTGAAGAAGGGGACACCCTTTATACCCTACATCTCAAGGCCCAAGAAGGGATTGTATGTATCCTCTCTATTGGATTGTGTTATTCTAGAGATTTGGATGGTACTGTAGTTCCAAAAAGATGGCCAAACCTCATCACTCTCTCAGTGAACAACATGGATACTCCTACCTTTCCTCATCAACTCTTATTGGATATTTCTATCAACCTTAAAGGTCACTCCTATATTGCTTTCACTTCCCTTACATATCTGAGTAATATCCTATTTTATTACATTTGTCACTCCACATTATTCACTATCTAAACTCCACTTCAATCACAAGATCACATCTTGGTCCTTATATTCTGCTCTATCTATGTACTCAATATCCTTATCTTCTTATGGTAACATAGGCACTCCACTTCAATTGTATGCCACAATCTCTTGATCAAATCCAATTACATACACTCTTGGCTTCCTCCTACACATTCAAGATACTCGCAATGTTTCCGTTCACATTAAAATCCTATCTCCTTGAGTTTTCCATTATCACATCACTACTTCTCAATGTGCAATCCTAAATCCCTACACATTACCTTATCCTACCATTACATTCCATCCAGATTGTGTTTATTTATATCCTATCACTCCCAATCTATCAAATCATCATTTCTTTCTATCCTACCCTATCCAACTACTTACATAGTTACCTTCCTCCTACAATCATCTTGCTCTAATCATATACCCAAATCTTAATCATCATTCTACTTTACATTGCAACAACCTCAACAATGATCACAAGTACTCTCTCTTCAAAGTTTTCTCAATCTCATTATAAAATGATCTACCTTACACCTTACCCAAATCATCATCTACAAATTGTATCTTTCTCAAATTCACCAACTATCTTGGCCTTCCAAAGAAGAGAAAATGAATGGATAAAGTACAAAATAACACCTGAGTACATTTGCACAAACTACTTTCTATGGATAAAAGAGCATACTAACACTAAGTTTTCTATTATTAAAGATGTTATGCCTAACTCTTCAAGTCCTCTCAAAGATAACATGCTTAAAATTCTGTATCAATCGCATGCCATTTTAAACTTTCATACTCATCAACAACCTCCCAAAAGATCAACTCACAAGCACCTTATCAATCTCCCTCTTACTATGGTATCTAGTGACATTGGGATCATCTCTCCATCTACAAATATGCTATCTCATTCTTTTCTCTAACCATTGTTTCACTCCATCACTATCTATTGTTGAGATATCGAGCTCCACTCGTGATATGCCAGGGTGACCGTTGTGCATTTATGTCACCAACTTGTCAGTTGTTGTAGATGCGGTTGGTATACCGCCCATGAATAATAGCTAGATGATAGCTATCCTTATCTACTCTAGTTCGTGGCTCAGTTAGTATGCCACCTTAGTTAGTTGAGTTTGGTTTGAGACCCATATATAGGGTTCTTCTATTTCTTTGTATAAGAGTTATTTTTGGCTTACACAAACTAAGAAGAGGAAAATTGTTTTCAGCCTCCACCTTTGTGTGTATTCCCCCATTGTGCAAGCAAGAAAGCTACAAGTGAGACTCCTTCCTTCTCTCCCACAATCTTGACATGGTATCAGAGCCTTGTTCGTGGTAAGGAGCTCAAAAAAGCAAACCAAGTTCGCAGTGTTATGGTAAGAGGACCATTGTTGCTTTCATTTTTCTGTTTGGGAGCAAGTCTTTACAGGTAGCACAGCCGGAAAGTGCAAGAGTACATTGTCTCTGATTGAGACACCCTTCGTGGTGTAGCAAGAGGGCAGTATATGCTGCGGGAGAAGGCTTTAGCCCCTGGTTGCCCTATTTTTTGGATTTGAGGCCATTTCAAGGCCTGTTTTGGAGGCGGAAGTTTTCCGCACGCACTCAGGAAAAGGCCCTGTTTTATGCTGTGCGGCCACTGTTCTACAAGTCGGTGAAAAGTTACTATAGAAATTGCATCGTATGCCTGTGCGCAGAGACATTGGGAGTTAGAGAATCATCCTTTTTGCCTGTTGATGCAAAATCGTCACTAGGAAGTGACTGTGTGGTCAAATACCACTTTCGTCAATTTTGCAGATTTGCCCTTGTGAGGCTGAAGCTATGTTTTTTACAATGACAGAATTTTTTGCAGTTGTTGAGTGTTGAAATGACTTGTTTTTTGGCTGATTTTTGTTGTTTTTGAGAGCTGAATGGTTGATTTTATGAGATGATTGATTAGTTTGGAAGTGGTTTGAGAGTGTTTTGGATGATATTGATTGTGATTTGGAAGTTCATGATGTTTATTAGTGGAAATACGAGGTTCTGTGATGTTCTGATAGGTTCTGATTGGTTCTGTATAGCTTCTGTTTTGTTCTGTTTTATTCTGATTGTCTTCTGTAAGGAGGGATGGGTTATTGATTGATGAAGATTGAGATATTGTGAAAGCTTATTGAATGGTTTGTGAGAGTTTGGAATGGTTTGAGTATGAGTTATGAGGTTTTGATGACCTTCTGTATGTGTTTTGATGGATGAGAGTGTAGCTTGGGAAAGTTTTCTAGCCTTGGAAAGAGGTGAATACAAGTGCAAAGGAGCTGAAAGAAGTGAAAGAAGTAGCTGCTAAAGACTCAAGTGAAGACTAAGTGACAGTGACAATAGTGAGCTATGAAAGGGCACTGTAGTGGCTCTGGTGACTCTTCATATCAGACATACCTCTTGGGAGGGGTATCCACGACCTAAGAAGGATTATTGAGAGTGATTTTGAGAGATTGTAGTGAGGATATGATGTATTATTGATAGAGAGAGAGAGAGAGAGAGAGAGAGTCAGAGATAGCCAATTCTACTGAAACAGAGTGATTGTATATGAGAGATTGAGAGAGAAGACTATGAAGATGAATACTATGTGATTTATTTCCATTCAAAGATGGTGTATTCCTTTGCTTTCTTTGTTATATTGATGGATTTTGTGAAGATGTTGAAGAATATGGTTGATTCTATCAAATCCATGGGAGATCTACATGATGTTGTATGAAGATTTGTTATGCCTGGTGTTCTTTTCTTCATTGTGATCATATAAAACATAATAAACAAGCTTGTTGATGTTACAAGATAGATTTTCTTGCAAGAGAATTCCTTTTCCTTGGTGTTCCTCTTGGGTCTCCATGTTTTTGGTGTGCAACCGGGGAAACTTGCCATCAACAAGCACCAGAAGAGGCTGAAAATGAAGGAAATGGCATTGCCAAGAAGAGAAGAATTCCATGGATGTTTGTAAAGTTCCTTCTTCCACTGAAGAGTTGGAATTTCTCATAATCAAAGCCACTTTCCACAAGAAGTTCATCCCACAATGGCGGAAACACATCACCATCATGATGCATGCTCTATGTGGTGGACAGTTTCCTCTTCCTGTTGAAGCAGCAGAAACTTGCATCTTGGTGGCAAACTGTTTGGGAACAAACTGAAGAGCAAAAACAGAGAGAATGACCATACATGGAAGATTTGGCATTCATTGATAAGCTTCCAGACATCATCAAGTGGGAGATTGTGAAGAAGCTTCAGGAGTCTTGGTCTATGGAAGTTCACAAAGACAAGAAGGAAAAGAGTTGGAATTTGTTCGTAGATGCTCAACAGCAAGATACGTGGGATGCTTGGTGCACTGATAATCTTTTTGTTTGTTCAATTGGCAACCCACTGGAAGTTGGTAGACAGAGTGTTCTTTACAACATACACTGTTGAAACTATCAGAAGCTGGCATTATTATGATGATGGCACCACCACAATGCTTAGACGGATGCATTTTGACACCTTCAGAACCGAATACCTTCCTCTGTGCAGTGGCATGAAAGCAGAATTTAGAGACATTGAAAAGGAAAAAGTGGAAGAAATGTTGGCAAGATAGTCCTCTAGAGACTGAAGCCTTCTGTTAACCCTCTGTGGAGCACTAACAACATAGTGGAACCAACCCCCTGATGAATGACACAATAAAGAGGCAAGCGTTAGAACGAGTCCAGAGGTAAGTGAGAAGAGAGAAAGCAAAAATCAGAGCGGAGAACGAGCTCGCAGCAGAAGCCGCCTTTGACGCCCTTGCGAAACTCTTTACAAAAGTCCCAATGGCACATTAAGCCCTTCCTCCTCCTACTGGAGGTCCACTTCCAAGCCAGATCTATCCTGGAAATATTGATGATAGGCCAGCGAATGTAGTACCATTGCCAGTTTTTAAGGGAGAGTACAATGAAGACCCTGATCTTCATGTAGCAGAGTTTATGGTAGCATGTGTGGCTAACAATGCCAGAACCCCTGAGCATTGGTTAGCAATATTCCCCGCCACTTTCAAAGGTGCGGCGTTTCAGTGGTATGAGAGACAAGTAGCAGGAACTTTTGGCACATGGGACGACCTAAAGTTGGCCTTCCTCACTAAATTCAGGCGTGAAGGTTTTGAAGAGCGGATGCGAGAGGAATTTATGAACCTAAGTCAGTCCTCTGGAGAAAGAGTAAAAGCTTATGTCTCACGAATGGAATCCATCCTGAAGAGATGGACTAACCATAATCTAGATGATGGCATTCAAAAGGGAGTGTTTCTCAGAGGATTACAACCAGAAGTTGGTAAGTTTGTGGAGCTGCAAAGACCAGCCACACTACAAGCTACAACAGAAGGTGCAAGACTGTACGATAAAGTGGAAGCTAGATTGGCGATGAATCCAGGAAGAGGAGTCCTACCTCCTCTGATGCCAGGAATGATGTACCCACCAAATGCAGTCCCAGGGACTGTCCCCTACTCCTACCAACAGATGCCCTCAGTATCACAGTACAGTGCACCAAATCCACAGTGGCCACAATCAATGCCTCAAATGATGGTTCAACCACAACAACAATGGTCCCAACCAATTTTCCCAATGCCAAATCAGCAGCAACAGTGGAACCCTACTAACTAGAGCCAACAACCAACAGTTCAAACAGGAGCTCTGAATCAGAATCAGAACAGAGATCCCTCTGCACCAGCCCAACCTGTTTATGCAATGATTATAGAGACTCCTCAAAACCCTCCTGCCATTACCTCAGGAGGAGAAAGCTTGAAGGATTATTTATCCAACTCAATTGCAAATATAAAAAAGGAGTTGATGGATGTGATTACAGAGCAGCTACAGACGCTGAAAGTGAATACCGCTAGCATATCCAACGTTGCGGGAGCAGGAAGAGATATGATGCGGTCAAATACTTGGTGTGGTAAGTGTCATCAAGCAGGCCATTTAGCCACTGAATGTATACGAAAACCAACCATCCCTGGAGCCTTCTGTTCCTATTGTTTGCGGAAGAACCATACAGAGGACATTTGCTCTCTGAAAGAGATGCATGATAGGAGAAGGAAGGAAGAAGATGCAAGATTTAACTTGCTGGAATCCAAAATGACAACACAGGATATTGGACCCAAGCCTAGAGAGTTTGGTCCTAATTTCGGACCCAGAAGATTTCCATCCCAAAGTTACAGAGGAAGACAATGTGGCGGTGGTCAGAGATCAGAAGTGGAGTGTTACAGATGCGGAGAAAAATGACACATCTCACCAAATTGTCCAAATCCCAGAAGGTCAGTGGATTACAAGCCCTTATGCAGTCGATGCAAAGGAGAAGATCACACTGCAAAAGATTGTCCAAGTCCAGCCCTAGTGAAAAATAGTGCTACTGATAGTCCGGCCAAGGCCCAAGAGCCGACCTCCAATTTAGTAGAATTGGAAGTTGTTGCCATCACACATGCAAAGAAGAAGGAACCACCTATTCAGAAAGAAAATAATCCTCCTTCCAGAACAGTGAAGTTCAATCTTCCACCGGAGAAACAGAACAGAACAGAGCCTCTGACAGTGCCGTACAGAGCACTACAGTGCCACAGAGAGTTACAGAGACAGTTCTAGAGACAGGACCAGAGGTCCAGGAGATAGAAGAGGAGGAAGTGCCACAAGGGGCAGAAGAAGTTTCCATGATTCCTCTATTGGAAGAAAGAGGAAAAATGAAAATGGGTGTTGCCCCATTCCCTAACCGGTTAGAGAAGCCAGTGGATCCTATTAAGGAATACGATCTGGTCAGAGATCTAGATACCTTTAAACCAAATCTCACGTTTCGACAATTATTGGTGTTGTCTCCCAGTTGCCGAAAAAGGTTCAAAAGTATACTAACAAGAAGACGTGGCTTAAGGATTGCAACAAAGTCCAACAAAGCTCCAGAGCTTGTCAAAGAAGTGGACGTGGCTAACGCCTTCCTAGATCCGGGTACCCCAGAGACTGGCATGTGGATAGAATGCTACTTCATTGCAAATGCACTGATTGATGGAGGTTCATCAGTGAACATTATGACGGATGTGACAATGAAGGATCTAGGCCTGCAAGGTGTGCAACCCACCCAATGGCTCATCAGACTGGCGGATCAAAGCAGAATTAAGCCTTTGGGCATTCTCCCATATGTGAAGACTACAGTAGCTAGAAAAGATTATTGGCTAACCTATCTGGTGATGAAGCCAAACTCTTATGGTACATCCTACCCTCTGTTACCGGGCAGACCATGGCTTTTTGAAGCCCGAGCAAAGACGGATTGGTTCAAAGGAACCTTGACCTTGGGTAGAGGACCCAACAAAGTGGTGTTGAAATTGTATGGTTCTCAAAAAGGACATGGATCCACCTCCTTGGAATTATCTTTTGACTCCCCTAATGAGGCTACAGATGGAACATCAGCAGACGAATATGCTGTCAAATAGATCCTTCCCAAGAAAACAGTGGCACGTTCCTTAACAGTGGATACTGTAAGCCAACTTCCAAAAGATGCAAAGCCATTATTAATGGGAGAATACTTCCTGCCGGAACCAGGAACGATTTCCGAAATCACTTCTGATAGTGAGATAGAAGCATGGATGTACTGCTCTCCCTGTTACATGGCCATAGCAGAGCCAGAAATAGAGGCAGAAGAGGGAACAGAGAACCCGTTCTTCTCTTCCAGAGCTCCTACAGAAGCAGAGACAGAGACAGAGACAGAAGAGGATGGAGATGATATGGACAAAGAAGGTTATGAAAGTGAGCCAGAAGAATCTACCCCACCTGCAGAGGATACATATGAAGAAGTTCCAGAAGCATCAGAAGCAGACGAGCTCATGGTGTGGGACAGAATGACGATGGTACCGTTTGGTCTGGTAAATGGATCTTCTCACATGCAAAATCTTTATAAGAAATGGGTTAAGAAGAATAAGCCATCTTTCAGCAGTGGATCTTGCCGTCCTCACCCATCCTTGCCAAAGAAAGATGATGATGATGCACCGTGCCAACAAGCACCAGTCCCACAAACCCAACAGAAATCAGAGGGTCCCTGTTATGTGACGTTCCTGGATGTGTCATCAGAAGATGAGTCTTCAAGCCAAGAGGTAATTAATCTTGAAACCAAACCCGAAACGGCCCTAATCCCATTTCAACATCTCAAGGAGCAACCTAAGTCTCCACCAAAAGAAGAAGTTGGTTCTAGTGGAATATCAGAAGAGGATATCACTCCCTTGAAGGAGTCGGATCTCTATCCAGAAGTAGTCCGCGGGACCTTCATCCGTGAAGTAGAAGGTGAAAGGCTGTTAACTTTTGTGGATGCAGATGGCACTGAATGCCACTTGAAGGTGGGTAGCAGCCTCCCAGAAGAGGAGTTGTCAACCTTGTATAACTTGTTGAAAGAAAATTTGGATGTGTTTGCGTGGTCCTACAAAGACCTAAAGGGGATTGATCCCACAATATGTCAGCATCATATTGACTTGGCGCCTGATGCCAAGCCAGTACGGCAACGACAGAGGTGAATGAACCCGAATTATTCCACATTGGTGAAAGCAGAGCTGTTGAAGCTTCTGGAAGCCGAGTTCATCTATCCAGTGGCAAATAGTGAATGGGTTTCACCCATCGTGGTTGTACCCAAGAAGAATGGCAAATTGCGAATATGTGTGGATTTCCGCAAGCTGAATTCCAAGACAAAGAAGGATCACTTTCCGATCCCTTTCACAGACCAACTGTTGGACACAGTGGCAGGACATGAGCTTTATTCCCTTCTGGATGGATTCAGCGGATACAACCAAGTCCAAATCGCAGAAGAGAACCAGTCCAAAACAACCTTCACCACAGAATGGGGGACCTACGCTTACCAAGTGATGCTGTTTGGGCTTTGCAATGCCCCTGCTACTTTCCAACGAGTCATGATGGCCGCATTCCAAAATCATCTGCATGATTTTATTGAGGTATATTTGGATGACTTCTGTGTCTATAGTTTGATCCGTGAACACTGGGGACATTTGGAACAATGCTTTGACCAATGCCCGGGAGTATGGGATTTCCCTCAACCCCGACAAATGCATCTTTGGGGTCTCTTCCGGAGTTCTATTGGGCCACATTGTCTTTGCACAAGGGATATCAACAGACCCTGCAAAGATCGAAAAGATCGCAGCTCTGACAGCACCCACCAACCTCAAACGGTTGAGGGGATTCCTAGGCCATGTGGGTTACTATAGAAGGTTCATAGCCCATTTTGCAACAAAGGCAACCTCCTTGCACAAGCTTCTGAGGAAAGATGCAGAGTTTACTTGGATGGAAGAATGTGACAAATCCTTCACCACTTTGAAGCAGTGTCTGATTGAGGCACCCATTCTTCAACCTCCTGATTGGACGAAGGAGTTCCATGTACACACTGATGCCTCCATTGAAGGCTTAGGCGCAATTCTCTGCCAGAAGGGTTCCTCGAAGCTGGATCAACCGATCTATTATGCCAACCGAAAAGTCACTGATAGGGAATGGAACTATACAGTGACAAAGCTTGAGTGCTTGGCAATGGTGTTTGCCCTAGAGAAGTTCCGCCACTATCTCCTATCTACCCACTTTAAATTTTATGTGGATCATGAGGCCCTATCCTTCTTGATGAACAAAGAAAACGTGAAAGGACGAATGATGAGATGGCTCCTTCTATTCCAGGAGTTTGACTTTGAGGTGATTACTAAGCCGGGTCGTTCCCATGTTCTGGCTAATCACCTGTCGCGTATCCCATAGACTGCAGATGAGGAGCAGGATGATCCAGACCTCCCTGATGCTTCCCTATTCTTGGTAGAAACTGTAACTCCCTGGTATGCAGACATTGCCAATCTGCTGGCAACCCAACAGTACCCTCCTGGTATTTCTAGTCGGGAAAGGAAGAAGCTTATGTTAGAATCAGCCCCCTACACCCTGTTAGGCGGAGCACTGTACAAGAAAGGCAAAGATGAAGTGCTTAGAAGATGTGTTACAGGAGATGAGATTGGGATTGTTCTGAAGGCTTGCCATGACGAGCCATGTGGAGGCCACTTTGCAGGAGAAGCTACAGCCAGGAAGGCTCTGCTAGCAGGATACTGGTGGCCTACTATTCACAAGGATGCCTATGATTACTGTAAAAGATGTGATGCTTGTCAGAGAATGGGGAAACCCACGAAGACAAGTGCCATGCCACTTCAACCTATCCTTCCCCTGAAGCCTTTTGAGAACTGGGGCATCGACTTCGTAGGCCCAATCGATCCTCCTACCAGAAGGAAACAGAACCGATACATCCTCCTATGTACGGATTATGTCACAAAGTGGTGTGAAGCTAAAGCCCTAAAGCTGGACGATGGTAACAGCGTGGCCCTGTTCATGTACGAGAATATCATCACCCGTTTTGGTAGTCCCCTAGAGCTGGTAAGTGACAGAGGCACTCGTTTCATTAATAAAGTCATGGAAGAGTTGACAAAGTTGTATAAGATCCGCCACAGCAAGTCCACTCCTTATTACCCCAGAGCCAACGGCCAAGTCGAAGTCACGAATCGCATCCTCTGCTCGATTTTGACAAGGACGATTGCCGCACATTGTCGTGATTGGGATGATCGACTTACAGAGGCCCTCTGGGCATACAGAACCTCCCATAAAGCAGCAACAGGACAGACACCCTTTCAGCTGGTGTATGGTACAAAAGCTGTTTTCCCTGTTGAACTGGAATTACCCTCTTTGAGAGTGGCTATCAAAGAGCGTTTGGGGGATGATGATTCACTACAACGCCGTCTCTTGCACCTGGAATGTTTGGATGAAACTCGCAGGATGGCTCTACAGTGCATGGAAGCCACGCAAGCTTGACGTAAGGCTTACCATGACAGCTTCATCAAGCACAAGGAGTTCAAAGAAGGTGATTTGGTCCTAGCCTATGATTCACGATTTGGCAAGTTTCTTGGCAAGCTCCAACAACGGTGGATGGGCCCATATAAGGTACTTGCTGTCAACCCCAATGGCTCTGTCCAAGTGCGGACCGTTGATGCCTCTGATGATCCCTTCCTGATCAATGGATATCGCCTGAAGAAGTACTTCCCTCCTTGGGGATCTTGACAATCACGGTCACTTGATCCTTTTCCCCGTTGGCGTGGCACTGTACTTCTTATGATGTTACTTTTGATAGCCGTTCTTCAACCACTCCTGATAAGGTGGACGCAACCCTCTGTCCCCTCAACCCCACCTTCCAACCCTGATCTCTTATCCTCTATTTTTCACCAGCGACAGTGGCGAGGTTGGTTTTGATACATGGTATTTCTACCATTCCCTTGCTTAATTCGAGGAAAACAAAAGAGAAAAAAAAAAGACAAAATATACATATCAGTCATGGGAGAAAAGGACTTCGGTCTCTGTCATGCCGACCTATTCTTCGAGAAAAGGTGGAAACACCCTCGGGAATAGGGGAAAACAAAAAAAAAAAACAAGATAAGAAAAAACAAATCTGTTATGAGAGAAAAGGAAGAAATTTCCTGTCATAGCAAGCCTCGTTCCAAGAAAAGGTGGCACACACCCTTGGGCGGGAAGCTGGCTGTGGAAAAGGTGGCAACACCCCCAGCAGTCCAGAAAGTGGAATTATCAATTGATATCCCCAGGATCCAGTTCCAAAGCTACCTCCATTGGTACGATGTGTCCTGGGTCTCTCTGCAAAGAGTCTAACTGTCCTCTAGCAGACGCCATGTTCTATTCAACACAACGTTCGATTTGATGGCTACCTCCCTGGGTATGCCTCTTCAACAACTGACGACGCGATCTTCATCGACAAACAATTGAGTGATGTGAGCTTTCATCCTAACCGGATGGGGACGTGAGTATGGGTTGCCCTCTGTAACTATCAACAAAGAGTGAGACAGAGGGTGGGGCGAGAGACCAGTCTTTTCCCTTCAAATCAAATAAGAGGTGAGACGTGTGAATGAAGTGTTGCACGCACGGGATGGGCCTCTCAATGCACAAAGCACGATTTGTTTCTGTGCACTACACTATAAGGCTCCCTGGCCTTCCTTCTCGCACTGTATGCCAACACAGGGTGGGATGCACAGTTGCACCATCAAATGCGCACAAGGCATACAACCTTTGCATAAGTGACCGTGAGGATTATATCAATGGGTTTCAGGACATGGTTGCCCTCCTGTATCTATCAACAGAGCGTGAGACAAAGGGTGGGCTGAGTGTGACTAGAGTTTCTTCAATCAATTACCGAGAGGTGAGATTGAGGGACGTTACGACACTTGGAGTCAGGTATGTTTCCGTTTCCCTATGCACCCACGGGATGGGTCTTTACCGTCATCATAGGACATGTCACCCTGTTCTGTACACTGCACTGTAAGGCTCCCTTGCCTTCCTCCTTGCACTTATGCCAAACGGGTGGGATGCACTAATGCACCATCAACTGTGCACCCTGGCATACTCTCTCTGCACCATTCCCCTTGTCGATTCCTAAACCGGGTATGCGATATGGATTTCAATCCTTATTCCTCGAGTGATATTAGTCCTAGGGCGAGTGACAGTTCTTTCATTCCATTTGAGTGACTGTGAGTTGAGTGTAGTATCCCTCATCATCGACAAATTTCCTACAATTCCTTCAACCAGCTACCTCCCTGGGTGCTGCTGCGTGGTCCCTGCCATGAAGGACGTGTCCGAGAAGATGCCTTGGTACCTCCAGTAGCCGATGACAACACCGAATGTGCCATTGCCAATCAACCTTGATTCTCTACAACATGGGCCAAGTTTTTCTAACCCTACACTCTGTTTCTCAGTGACGTTCATGTTTTAAGTGTGGGGATGTTAGTGGATGGTCTGTGGTGTGGTTCTAGGTCCCTGCTGCTCGATTAACCCTATCCGTTAAGGTCTTAAGTGTGGGGACGTGTCCCTACGTGCCTACATTGCATACCCTTCTGCATATGCCTCAACCTGCTAATGCATCTATGCCATGACTTGCTTTTACCCTAATGGTGTCCCTTCCCACCTACTCGTTCATTTTCCACCCACCCTTGGGGTTGTTCCCTTGCAGTTTTTCTTAATTCCCTGATTTTGAGGTCCTGCCATGTGAACGTACACTGCGTTCACCGAAGTCCAAATCCAACCTTATAGCCTTGTTCCTCCCTCTGAACTGACCATTTTTCCTTTTTACCTACCCCTATTCTGGTGCACGATTTTCGAGTTATTAATTTTTGAAGCATTTTACGCAAATTAGCCGGTTTTCCATATGAATGCGCTTTGCTTGCTTCGGAACCATGATCTGACATCATAGTCCTGACAACCACTTTTCCCCTGACATTTTTAATTTTTACTCCGTGTCCTTTCGACGCACGGTTTGTCCAATATTAATTTTTCGGTTTTTTAAGACTTTTTCGTACATCTTTTTGACATTTTTCCATGTGAACCTGCCCTGTTTGCATCGGAATTCCAATTTGATTTGACAGTCGTGTCCTTCGCTCCTTCCCCCACCTTTTTTCTTTTTCCTCCACCCTCTTTCGCCTTCTGGATTTTTTAATTATTAATTTTTAAATGCGTTTTGGGCGTATTTTTGGTGTTTTTTGCATGTGAGCCCCTTCTCCTTCCACCGGAACTGCATTTTAACCTAACAACCCTGTGCCACTCCTTCCTGCGGACATTTTTACTTTTTACTGCATGTCATTCCGGTGAACGGTTCGTCTAATATTAATTTTCGATCCCATTTTCGGGTTTATTTTTTGGGTTTTTCCCACGTGAACGCATCTTATCTCAGCAGGAACTATGTTTTGACGTGATAGGATTGTCGGGCACATCTTTCTACACATTTTTTCTTTTTCCTGCACCTCTTTCCGATGCATGGATCTTCCGATATTAATTTTTAATTGTGTTTTTTGATTCGTTTTTTGTGTTTTTTGCACGTGACCATCCTTTACTCCCCCCGGAACCTCCATTGCACATTTTTCCTGTCTTCCTCTTGTCGTCCTGCCCACTTTTTGTTTTTACGATATTTCGGTTTGACGTCCGGATTGGGAGTTATTAATTTTTCTTTATTTTTTTGTGTTTTTTGCCCGTCCCGTCCCGCGCGTGAACGCGCCCGTTTTCGATTTTACGCGTCTTAACGTGCCCCAGTCGCGTCTGCGAGCTCCGTCCCGACGTTTCAGCACCATTTCAATCCCGTCACGGCAAATTTTTTTACCCCGCCCCACACACGCGCGCGGGACGGGGGTACGCCTCCTTCTTGGGCCATTACCCCTACCCTACCCCTACCCCTCCTGCCCACTAACCCTACCCCTACCCTACCCCTACCCCTCCCGCCCACTAACCCTACCCCTACCCTACCCCTAACCCGCCCACTAACCCTACCCTAACCCTTACCCCTACCCCCAGAAAACACACTTCCCCCCCACCCCCCACCTAGCCCCCCTTCCCCCCCCAGCAAACACTTCCCCCCCACCCCACACCTAGCCCCCATTCCCCCCCCCCCAGAAAACACACTCCCCCCCACCCCCAACCTAGCCCCCATTCCCCCCCAGAAAAAACACTCCCCCCCACCCCCAACCTAGCCCCCATTCCCCCCCAGAAAACACACTCCCCCCCCACCCCCAACCTAGCCCCCATTCCCACCCCCCAGCAATCACACACCTCCCCACCTCAACCCCCGTTCCCCCCATCACTTACCTTTCCCCTCCACTAACACACCCCCCACCCAAGCCCCCGGTCCTCCTCACCAAACCCCCCTCCCCCCTATAAGCCCCTGTCCCACGCTGCAACCTCGCTGCACGGCTGAACCACAGCAACCCCCTCCATCAACCCCCGTCCCACCCGTCGACACCCTCGTGGCATCGACACATGCGTCGAAGTGTACCCCCGCGTGGGAGCTTGAGGTTGATCGTGCGCGGGTGCGGGACTTTGTTCGTTCGTTGCTGACACGCAGCTGCCACGCATCTTATTTCTGGGTATTTTCCCAGATTTTTAATTCAAACACCCGAAATCTTTAAAACACTAAAAACAAAAACAATAAAAAAATAAAAATTAAACACAAAACAACCTTTAAAATTCTAAAAAAATTCCAGAAAAATCTAGAACCATTCCTATTATTTCTGCAACCCATGGCCATATTTTTCTAAACCTGTAAATTTCAGAAAAAACATTTCTAACCATTTTAAAATTCCTCAATATTTTTAAAATACCCAAAAAAATAAAAAACAATTCATTAAAAATGCTAAAAAATTCCAAATTAATTTTTGAAAATTTCCTAACACTTTCATTAACATTTTTCCTTATTTGTGGCTTATTTTTCTAAGCTGTCATAATATTTCATTTCACACCTAAATTCCTTACAAATACACACAAATAATCAATTAAAAACAAAAAAAAACCCCTTTTTCATCCAAACACGAACTAAACATCTAGAAAAAACATCCAAATATTTTTGGATTGAGGAGAGCACATTCTTTGCATTTACATACACCCACTACCAGGTATTTTCCTTTTTATTTGTTATTTTTTCAGCTACCCCAAAACCCACGGTTAATTCAAAATTAAAAAACAAACAACACACAAACCAAAAAAAATAAAAACAAACAAACAAACAAATACTTAAAAAAAATGAACCCTCAACACCACCATGGCACGCGCATTCGCGCTAAACACACCATTTTTTTAAAATAAAAATAAACCCGCCATTCACTTAGCACGCGCTAAGTGCGCTAAAGAGGCACTTTAATATTTTTAATTAAAATGAACTAGCCGTCACAAGAGCACGCGCTGGCAAAAAAGCGCTCCACATCACCTTTGTAATCAATGAACTTGCATTTAGAGACCCAGTCTGGGTATCGAAGTCCGGGATTCGAATTAAAGCATCGCTTTCACCTAATAACTGGTAATTAAATTTTTAAGAAGGAACCGCCGTTTTCTTGCTAAGGTTTATCACTTAATAAAACTTCACCCATTTCTTAATAATTTATTAAAATGAACCTTTCATTAAATTAGTTCCCCCTCACTGCACTAATTCCCCTTTTTAATGAACCCGGTTTCGTGGGATGGGTATGCGCAGTTTTTGGAGTTATTTCCATGGTCAGACACCGGTTTATCAAAGTTGTGGTCTTGATGTGTGTAGGTTTTGGTGATGTTTTGGTTCAGTTTCTTTGATCCGGTTAAGGGTATGGTGTGTAGTTTTTTCTTTTATTGCTTGATACGGGGTTTTGGGTGTTTGCATGATGCATAGCATGAAGCTTTTGGTCGCATATGTCTCAAGGTCATGTCGAATTTTTTCTAGGCTGTGGTTTACTTGGGGATAGTTGGTTGAGTCACGTTTTATTGTTTTGGTTGTTCTCTTATCCTTGGTTTTTTTGTATGTTGCTTTGCAGGCATTCTCCTTGATTGTCTGTGTTTGTGGTGTGTGTGTAACCATCTGAATGGCGCCTTCTCACGCTCCTCCCCCTATCCAATATGTCCCACTAGTCAGTAGGGATTACTCTTCCTTACTCACTTTTGAGCCTCTCACGAAGGCGGGACTCGCTGCTTTTGTGGCTACCTCCTTTCCATTGCTTCCAAAGGATCCATAGTTGTGTGATGAGTTTTTGGCCTCTTACAGCAAGAAGTCGGGACTGGTCCAGGGTATTTCTATGACTTTGACACCTCGAGGCCTAGGGAAGGCTCTGTCTCTTCCCTTCAAAGGTGAACCTTTCGTTACCACTCGTCAGCTTTTCTCTAATAAAGAGATTTTGAAGCTGTTACAAAAGCAGACAAGGGAAATGCTGGATGTTAAGAAGGTGATCAACTCTTCAGGAGTTTCCATTTCCATGATCACTGATCCTGTGTGGAAGATGGTCTGTCAGTTTCTCCAGGACAGCCAAAACGCCATCCTAGTACTTGTCCAAAGAGCTTTTCACAGCTTCAAGGATGCTGTTGAAAGGAGTCGCTATTGATTGGAGCACTTACCTCGTCACTAAAATGGATCAACATTTCGTCAAAGTCACCAGGGGTAATGTTACCAATGTCACCTATGGATCGTACTTGTCTGCCTTCTTGACCTACTCAGGTTTACAGAAGAGTGTGCCTCCACCTCCTCCATCAGATCCAATACCTCCTCCTCCACCTTCAGATGAGTCAGACTCCATTGATATAGAGGATGATGATTCTCCGCCTCCCCTGGTCGTCCAACGCAAACGCTTGAAGCGGGTAGCGGATAAAGCTCCTTCAGTTCTTCCTTCAGTGCCCATTCCTACTACCTCTGGCAGTAATCTCCCTGGGTATCTCACTTATAATAACCTGTTCCGAGCACATCGAGAAGGTTCGTTGGACATATCAGTTCCCTCACTGAACAGTCTAGTCTCAAGAGATGTAATTCCTTTCCTCTGTAAAGACATTCAGAGTTCCATTGAATTGTCAGTGACAGCCTATGTTCAACAGTTGTACGCTTCCTTTTATGAAGAGCTGATGCAGTCTAAAGACCAGTTGCATAAGGCAACATCCGAGTTAGCCTCTGCTAAGGATACCCTAGCATATTTGTTTAAGCAGATAGAACAACAAACCCAACTGGTTGCAATCCAAAGAGATGAGATCTCTTCTTTGAAGATCCAGTTACTAGAGGCTCAATCAGAGGTTACTAGCCTTTCAGAGGAGAAGGAGAGGATGTCCAGAGAAGCACAGGAGTTTCAAACTCTTTTAGATGTCAAACTTTCAGCCTTACAGACTGCTAATGACACAGTGGAATCACAAGCCTCCCAAATCCAGCAGTTGCAAGGTCAACTGGCAAAGTCACGGTCTATTCCTCCAAGCCCTAATGTTCCCTTGATTCCCTCTCTTTCATAGCAGGACTTGGCTGCTCTTCAGAGACAGGCTACCTTGTGTCCTCTCTTCCAAGATAAAGTGGAAAGATTGCAATCCAGAATGGATTTGTTATGGTCTACATTTGAGCAGTTTCAGGAATATGTTCCATCAGACCATTCTTTCTTTGTCCACTACCAATTACAGAAGTTGGCCTTCTACATGAAGCTTTCCACAATGGATTTACCTCTTCCAGAGGATGGATGGAGTGGGGCTTGGTCTACTGAGTTGCTGACGAAGGTGGTAAGGATGGTGTTTGAAGATTCTGTCACGACAGATACCATGTTGATGTCCTACATGTATCTACGAGGAGACTTGTTGATTCCAGATGAGGTGGATATGGCATGGTATGTGGGAGACGTGGTTCTACAAGCTATTTTGTATGTCAATCATTTGGAGTTGCGCATAGCTGACATGTTCCAGAGTTACTCCTCCAAAGTGGCTGATTGTCCTGATAATTCTTGGCATACCATGATTGATTCGGTGGTCTTGAATCAAAGACAGAACATAGCTCCTACCTATACCCAGAGTACTAATCAACTGAGGGTGGATCTCTTAGCTTATCTTCCAAAACATAATCCGTTTGATTCTACCTTTTTTTATGCCTATCATAGAAGATCTCTCTTAGGACCTTCTATTCCTACCCTCTTGTATTACCAACAAATGGCTCACCGATATGATATATATCTTTCCCTTTGTCAATCTAATTCCACAACTATTTTACCTCTTCTTTTCCAACCTTCATCTTTCCCTCAAATTTTCATTTTTACATACTGTTCCTTTATTGAGGATAGAGTATTTTCCCCTTCTCCACCATGTCCTTCTCCATCCATTCATGTACCTTCTACCTTTCCTATTTATCAGTTAACACCCTTTCTTACTGATTCCATACAAATTTCTGCCACTCCTTCTTTAAATCATTCTTCCTTTTATGATTTTGCCTACCCTTCTCTTCATCCACTTTTCCTTATTCCACTTCCCTCTCCTAACACTTCTATATCTCAATCACCTCAGTTGGTTAGTGACTATGACGGGTTTAATCATCTGATTTCTAGAAGAAGGGGATGGAGCTCGAATGATTCCCTTACAGGACCTCAGATAAATTGGCCAGTAATTCCAGGAGAATGGATAGCTGCCAGTCAAGCTTATCAGAACTATATTCATTTTGCTTAGCAGTATTCACAGTCTGCAGATCCTTCAGTGAGATTAACTGCTCACTTTGCTTGGTACCTGGCGTATATGCATAGGCACTCTCATAATGATTCCAAGCCTATTCCAAAGTTGTGCATGAATGTCAATGTGAGCATTGATTCCTAGCAGCTGGATATATTGTATTTTCATGCCCTTTGTTTGCCTAGCAGATACCTTGTCCTGTTGGAAAGGATGTGATGTCTTCAGTTTTTTCAAAATCCTCCCAAAACATTTGTAGATGAATCCTTGTCTATGGATCGTTTCCGAAATCATCAATCTTTCAAGAGAGATCATCTTCATTGATACCTTTTCCAATGTATGGTGGATGCTTTTTAATGAAAATCTCTTTTTGGAGAAGTCATTCAGATGGTTGTGTTGTGTGTAGTGTTTGTGTTGTGGGTTAATTTATGTAAAAAGAACGTGGTGATTGCCTATTGGATTGGATTTCGTGCGAGCTACATTTTGAAGAATTGTGGTGATGGGGTCGTGGTTGGAGAGTTGAAGATGATGCAGAAGAAGAAAACAACCTCTTATATCCTTTACAAGTTTGTTGTGATTTCTAGTTTGATAAGAAGTGTTAATGTATAAAGGGTTTTCCTTTCGTTGTATTTTTATATTAGATACAGGTTATAAGTTGGGGTCGTGGTTGGATGGATTGTTTTTGAAGACATATTGAAGATCAAAGTTGAGCTTTTGAATAAACTTGTATTCCCTTTTTCCTAGGTCGCGAGGACGCTTCCTTATTAAGTGTGGGGATATGTTGAGTGTTGAAATGACTTGTTTTTTGGCTGATTTTTGTTGTTTTTGAGAGCTGAATGGTTGATTTTATGAGATGATTGATTGGTTTGGAAGTGGTTTGAGAGTGTTTTGGATTATATTGATTGTGATTTGGAAGTTCATGATGTTTATTAGTGGAAATATGAGGTTCTGTGATGTTTTGATAGGTTCTGATTGGTTCTGTATACCTTCTGTATAGCTTCTGTTTTGTTCCGTTTTGTTCTGATTGTCTTCTGTAAGGAGAGATGGGTTATTGATTGATGAAGATTGAGATATTGTGAAAGCTTATTGAATGGTTTGTGAGAGTTTGGAATGGTTTGAGTATGAGTTATGAGGTTTTGATGACCTTCTGTAACCTTCTGTAGGTCTTCTGTAGAGCTTCTGTCTCTGTTCTGTTCTGTTCTGTACTGTTCTGTAGACTGTTCTGTATGTGTTCTGACGGATGAGAATGTAGCTTGGGAAAGTTTTCTAGCCTTGGAAAGAGGTGAATACAAGTGCAAAGGAGCTGAAAGAAGTAGCTACTGAAGACTCAAGTGAAGACTAAGTGACAATGACAGTAGTGAGCTATGAAAGGACACTGTAGTGGCTCTGGTGACTCTTCATATCAGACATACCTCTTGGGAGGGATATCCACGACCTAGGAAGGATTATTGAGAGTGATTTTAAAAGATTGTAGTGAGGATATGATGTATTATTGATAGAGAGAGAGAGAGAGAGAGTCAGAGATAGCCAATTCTACTGAAACAGAGTGATTGTATATGAGAGATTGAGAGAGAAGACTATGAAGATATTGAAGATGAATACTATGTGATGTATTTCCATTCAAAGATGGTGTATTCCTTTGCTTTATTTGTTATGTTGATGGATTTTGTGAAGATGTTGAAGAATATGGTTGATTCTATCAAATCTGTGGGAGATCTACATGATGCTGTATGAAGATTTGTTATACCTGGTGTTCTTTTCTTCATTGTGATAATATAAAACATAATAAACAAGCTTGTTGATGTTACAAGATAGATTTTCTTGCAAGAGAATTCATTTTCCTTGGTGTTCCTCTTGGGGCTCCAGCAGTGTTCTGTAATGGCACCTGATTCTCTTTCACAGATTGTCAACTGAAAAGCTTGACAAGAACACTTCCAAGCATGGAAGTTTAGAATGACGAATTTCCTTATGGGAAAAGGATATTGGGAATTTGTTGTAGGAAATGAAGAAGAACCAGTTCTTCCTGATGTTCCCAATCAATAGCAAATGCAGGCATTTAAAGCATGGCATGAGAGAGCCAGAAAAGTTATGTATTGGCTGTCTATCAGTATTTCAGACTCTATGATTGTGCATATTCAGGATGCAAGTACGCCAAAGGAGGCATGGGATACTTTTTCAAAAATGTATAGCACAAATACGCAAGCCAGGAAAATGCAGCTCAAGCAAGAGTTGCACAATGTGCAAAGAGAAAGTATGAGCATCAATGACTACCACATGAAGGTGAAGAAGATTGCAGATGCACTTGCTTCCATTGGGTCGCCAGTGGAAGATGATGATTTAGTTTCCGTGACCTTGAATGGTCTAGGAAAGGATTATGCACAGTTCCAAACATCCATTTCCGTCCGTGAAAGATTTCTTGATTTTGAGGAGTTGATTGCTCTTCTAATTTCTGAGGAGCAAAGAAATGATGGTGCATCTTCTTCAGGAGGAACTTCAAAAGAAACTGTCTTCTACTCAAATGCTGGAAGAGGTAGAGGCAAAGGTAGAGGAGACCGATTTGGAGGCCGTGGTAGAAATCAGAATATGCAGCAAACTCAAGAAAACCAATCCTATGGAGGAGGACGTGGTAACTCTAGATGTAGGGGGAGCCAAAGAGATCGTAGTGGATGGCAAAGAGGCCAAAATGCAAACAACAATGTTGAATGCTACTACTGTGGTAAAATGGGTCATATGGCTAAAGACTGCTATAAAAAGTAGAATGACATCATGAATGGAAAATTGCAACAAGGGAATTATGCATCTTCTAGTAGACAGGGTGATGACAGAAATGAGCATTTGTTTATGGTGCAGCACATGACCAATTCTATGATAAGTGCAGAAGAAAGCAACGATGTGTGGTATGTTGACTCAGGTGCATCAAACCACATGACAGGCCATGCAGAATGGATGCAGGATGCAAGGAAAATGGAAAAACCAGGATTTGTGGAGACTGGTGATGATACTGCACATCCTATTGTGCAGATTGGAAATATTCATTTGTCTATGCAGGATGGGAAAAAGAAATACCTGTCGGATGTATTTCATATCCCGAATATCACCAAGAACCTGGTTTCTCACTACAAGATATAGACCTTATAGCGACGTTAAAGCGACGAAAATACAAACAACAAAATTTGCCCCCGTCGTCGCAAAAAGCGTCGTTATTGACGACGCCATAGAATTGTCGCTATAACCCTCGCTATATGCGTCGCTATTTACGTCGTAAATAGCGACGTAAATAGCGACGCATATAGCGACGTAAATAGCGACGCATATAGCGACGGTTACAGAAATTTGCGACGCTGATAGCGACGACAATAGCGACGCGTGCAGTAAATTTGCGACGCAAATAGCGACGGTAATAGAGAAAAAAAAATTTTGTGGCAGGGCAGCAAGCTGCCCTGCCACATATAGCACTGTGTGCTGTATGAGAGCCATACAAAATAGTTTCTGCACTGCTGCATACAAAGCGTTTGCAAACAAAAAGAATGTATACTGAAATCATAAAACTGATGGATGAAATAAATACATGATATCGCATAAAATGCGATTGGTACAATCATAAAACAATATCACTAATACATAGAAAATGTCTACATAGATCGGGCGACTAAAAACTAAAGGTATGTGAGCTCTAAGGATCCAAGGGCGAGCTACAAATTGTCGTCCCCCGAAAGCTCTTCCCGCTGTAAAGGAGCATCAAATGGATTCTGCAGAAAAAGAAACAACATATCAATCCACCATACAATAATGCATTCAAATATCTCATGGTAACTACGGACAAGAAAGATGAGTGAGTTACTGGGCCGCCGCGTCTATACAATCGGTCGATCAATGATCTGAGACCGTGCCTCTCCGCATATCGAGTCTCAAGGCCTTGCGGATCGCGATTTGTAATGGAGTGCTGCAAAGAAAACAAAATGCTAACTGTTAGAAACATGATTGTCAGTACAAAGAATATCTCAAAAAAACAAATAAGCAAAACAAAAGAGAATCTTACAAAGTCCTCCAAATATGTCATGTGGCCGCCACTCCCAAGATGATGTACCGATCCGGCCTCAATTCGTGCCCTCGCCGCCTCCCGCTGCTGACTCCAACGTCCTGGCGAATTTGTAGCCTCCTCCCTCAGTCGGTGCCAGTCGTCTGCATCTAACCACTCGGGCTTTGGAGCCCCACTCTTGATTGCCTTGCGTGCGTCGGATCGTCTATGTGACACGTATGCACGCATGCAATCCATCATCCAGCCCGTAGAGAATCTATCCACTGCGGCTGGCACCGGGAACTCCTCGTGCAAGGATGCTACTATGTACTCCTTGCTCCCCTCCGGTATGTTCCTCCAATGATCCAGGACGTTGTGCCGAAAAACTTGTTGGCACAACTCCCTCATGCGAGCCATCACCCTCCTCCCCTCATCATTCATGATGATGGCTCCTGACCTGCCATCCACTAGGTATCCATAATCCCTAGGAGTGTGCCTTGTATGGGCCCTCTCCCATCTCCGTCCACGCTCCTGGGCATATCCAGGAGACCCCTGAACATCCGGTGTACCGACGGGGGTACCCTCTCTCGGAGTGCCACTCAAAGGGGTGCCAGCTCCTGGTGTGCCACCAAAAGGAGTGCCACCAAAGGGGGTGCCACCAAAAGGAGTGCCACCAAAAGGCGTGACATCTGCCGACGGCTGCGCAAAAGCCGGAGTAACTAGAGTGGATGTCCCCACAGGTGTGACAAATCCTGGAGGTGACCGAGCTCCAGTTGAACGACGAGACAGAGACACCGCGTCCGTGTCTTCACAGCAGCACCCCCCTGATCCTCCTGCAGTCGTAGTCCCTCCCTCTGGCCCAAGTCACGAGCGTCGAGATCGTCTGCTCGAAGCTGAAGCATCTGATCGCGCTAAAGCTGATCTAGCAGAGCGCCCTGACGAAGAACTAGACAGCTTCTGATCTGCTATCTCTCTGAATCTCGCGAGCTGATCTGGAGACATACGTGCCATCATCTCCTGAAACTCCTCATCGCTCATCCCTCGACTCATCCTAAAAATGTCGATACCTGCACAGATAAAAAATAATGTTAGAATAATCAATTTAAACTATACAAAGCACATTAATATAAATCATTTTTGAAAAATCCCTCTTAAAATGCATATCTTATCTACCTTTATGGAAGATCTAAACAACGAATTGAGTAATACAATTCTCCAAGAATGAAGTATTCTATGGTCCCATGTTAATCTCCTGACACAACTCTGCATACACTGGAAGGTCGATAGACATGTCACCACAAAAGAACGAGTCTGTCTCGTTCTCAAAAAATTCTACGACTTCTGTATTTCCATCATTGTTAGCCGATGCGGGCTCCAAGCTTGCGGTGGCCTCCACCCCTTGTCATTTCGATCCCTCTATTTGCATATTTTCTTCATCTATGCCTGGAACATCGCTTTGATCGTATACTCTCGCACCTCGAGGAATTGAAGGTATAACATACCACCATCGAGGTTGTCGGGGATTTGGATAGAAGATTACCTGTTCACAAACACTTACAAACCGTCTTCAAACCATTGTGACATAAACCATGTCGTATTACAATTAACAAGCAAATGCCTAGTTGTACCTGTTCACAATGGGCCGGCATCACAAAGGTGTCGCGCAAATCCATCCATTTTTTTTCGGAATCTATTTCCAGAAATCCAGATGGACCTCGTCGAACTGTTGCGCCAGCTCCTCCAAGTACCACTTTGAACCACTGCACGTCGAATATTATCATGGAGAAGCTACGGTAATCCACCGTAATAATACTTTGCAAATTCCCAAAATACTCCATCTCATCCACAACCGTGTTCGGATCCGTTGCTCGTCGCCGGCTCTCTTGCTCAAACCTTGCCATGATACCACAGTCCATTGTGGAGCGCATTTTGTCAATACGCTCCACTCGAAAATGCCATCCGCGCGACCACGCTGCACTATATATTTTGTACTGGACATTGAAACACTCAAATTAGATGTAGCAAGCAAATTTAGATACGACACATTCTAAACCCCTCATTACCTTTGGACTACATCCCCTCGAGAACTCCCACTCCTCCATTGAGACCTCTGTCCCTTCGCTGGATGCTGCGGTCAAGGCTCCATGCAACCATCGTGTTGACATAAACTGCGGCATCTCCTCCATGCCTTCGGGATATCGAATCGGTCGGTGACGCGTACTGCGTCGGAATTCAGCTCACGCTTCCCCTCGATCTTGCCTTGCAATCTGGTACTTGGCGAGCCACGTCTCCATGGAGGCATGGTGCAACATACAAAAGCGATTCACCTTCTCTTCCATTGAGGCATCCATTCTTTTTTCTACCCCATTTCCAACCACCACATCTCCAGTCAGCCTGTCATCGTCCTTCAGCATCCATAGCATTTCATTGTCTGGTTCCACCGTTGGTAGCCATTGTGAGATATGCACTAACGCCTCTGACACCAACCAACCTTCCGCCATGCTACCTTCCGGACGAGCTCGTTGTCGCACAAAGCCTTTCAGGGTTTTCATGAAGCGCTCCAGGAAGAACATCCATCGCATATGGACAGGTCCAGCAATCTCCACTTCATCCACAAGATGCACAAGAAGGTGAACTTGTATCGTGAGCATGCTAGTGGGCAGGTATTTCTCAAAGAGACAGACCGTCTCAACTGCTCCCCGCCTTGCGGATTCAATAGAGGACGTCTTAATCTCTTTCTGTGAGATCCATTGCACCAAAGTCGACAGCTTGTAAATGGCCCCGCGAATTTCTGGAGTTAGGCATCCCGCAATCGCGATCGGTAGGACAAACTGCCACAAATGAGAAAGCATTAAGAATAATGGTCACTTTTCAAATTTCAAAATGTCCACGCTAATTAAAATCCATTCTGTTCACAAACCTGACATATCTTATGCCAATCATGGGATTTTAGCCCAGAAATCTGGTCATCTTTAGAAAATGCGGACCTGAGAGAACGCATCATACCCGTTGGAGTGCGGATAGACTTGATTACTTGCTTCACAATGCGCTCTTCTTTGGTAGACAAAACCCAGGGAGCGCGAGGAAGCTGCACTCCCCCTTCAGCACTCGACTGCGGCCAAAGCGCCTCCATCTTACCTATCTCCTTTAAATCCATTCGTGACCCTATAGTGTCTCTCTTTCCTGTGATGTGGTCCCATAGCAAGCTGCTCACATTTTTGAAAATATGCATGGGATCCAACAAGTGGTTGACCTGTAAGTGGGTCCAATATGGCAACTCGTAGAAAACTGAGAACCATCGCATTCCATTTGGATGTGAATCTGGGTTTACCATTTTCAGCTCGTACCAGCTTGCAACGTTCATACGTGCTGGAGGTCGTCCAAGAAAACCTTCCCTGAGTTCATGATCCTCCGGCAAGAAAGCGGCGTGTCCTTGATATACCATCTTCTTCATGGTTTGTGACCTTCGGGAGTCTAACTGTGGCCCACACAATGGACATGCATGATAACCTGAGGTAACGAGACCTGCAAGGCGATCCACGACCTAGTGAATACTTGATTGAATGAAATAAAATATAGATATTACCGGCGAGAACAAAGGTCTGCTCACCTGAGCACTCTCCAATCCCGGAAAGTCATGCATCGTCCACATGAGCATGGCTCGAATGTTGGCTGACCGCAGACCATCGCGCCTGCTCATATCTTGCACCGTGACCCCCTCCTCCCACAAAATCTTAAGCTCATCGACTAATGGACGAAGATACACGTCCATATTTTTTACTTTGTAGCGGCCCGGGACGAGCAAGCTAAGGATGAGATGTCCTTTCTTCGTAGAAAGCCATGGAGGAATGTTGTAGTTGACAAGCACTATAGGCCACACACTATAAGAAGTCGAGCGCAGACCGAATGGGTTCACACCATCCATGCCGAGACCAAGCCGAAGATTCCTTGGCTCTCGCGCAAAGCCTGGGAAGGTAGAGTTAATGTGGCTCCATGCGCGCGAATCTGCTGATATTCGTTGCACTCCATCCGTGGACATATTCTGCACATGCCACGTTGTCAAGCTTGCCATGGCAGACGTGCGAAACATGTGGTTTATGCGGAGGATGAGCGGAAAGTGTCTGAGGATTTTTTGAGGGATGGTCTGCCCTTGCAAGTCCTATAGATACCTGTGAGCACCACACTTTGGGCATGTCTCCATAGTCTCGTATTCATCTCGAAACAATATGCAGTCGTTGATACATGCATGGATGTTATTGTAGTCCATGCCAAGCTTCCGTAAAACATGTCGTGCATCATCACGAGACTCAGGCATGGTGTTTGCAGGTGGCAATATATGATATTTCAATAACCTGAAAAAATCATAAAACACCTTGAAAAATCCATCCATGTTTGCAATAATACTGTTTTTAAAAAAAAAACAATGAAGTCTGTGTGCAAGGTACCTGAATAATTCAGTCACACTCGTATCGTTCCAACCGTATTTTGCTTGCACACTTAAGAGTGCAAGCAATGTCTTCAACCGAGATACTCGGCACCCATCATATAATGGTATGGATGCTTCCTCTCTAAGCGGGTCAACCGTCTCAACATCCATGGGAATCAATGCATCGATCATTGCCTCCATCTCAAGCTCCAAGATTGTAGGCAAGTCGGGAAGGTTGTCTGTCTCCTCTGGCATTGACGGTATAGATGGGCCTTGCGAGTGGTCGATTGGCTCCTGCAATCCATCCATCGCACGTCCACGAACTCTTCTAATTGGCCGCAAAGGGTGCACTCCCCCTTGGGTCGAGACATCACCCCCCTGGATACAAAATTTGCCAACAAGACCCAATCTTAATATTGTGTATGGTTTTCAATTAGCTTGAGAGTACAATGCATGAAAAATGCTAACTTCAAATTACCGTTTGCTGAAAGTCTGCAATCGCCTGATCAATGATCTCAGATTGAAACTCGCCAAATCGTCGTACGTGTTCTATAGACAATCGGCGTTTTCGTCTAATTGCCAACTTGCATTGAGAGCAAGGACATGGGACACGCTGATTAAGATACGACTCGCGGTCTTGAACAATAGGACCTTCTTCGTTTGCCATCTTATCTACATTACAGCAAACGAGGCTTAAATGGATAGCTTTATGGAGATGTACGTCAAGTTGCAAGTTGACCATAAACCTTGCATTGTATATAGTAGTCGAGAGATTTTCCGATGTTATATCTCGGCCTTGTATCATGCTCAATGATTTGTTTGTCCCGGTAGATAATTTTTTGTTATATCTCGGCTTTGAGTATAAGTAATCCATTTTAAAATTAATGCGCGCCATCTATGAAATTTTATAACTATAGTAATAAAATTTATTTCAATCAATTCTACTCATAGTCATAAGACCTGAGAGAAATTATCCTATACTCAATTTAAGGGTTTCTTCTTCTATAACAATAATTTTGGGTTCATTTTGATGAAGTACGTGGCCGTATGCAAAGCACATTGCATACCATTATCAATACGTATATTATCTTAAATTTCCTTCCCTTCCCTCTCCCTCTCTTTCTCTCCCTCTCCCTCTCTTCCTCTCTTTCTCTCACCCTCTCCCTCTCCCTCTCGTTCTCTTTCTCTCCCTCTCTCATTTCCTCCCTCCCCCTCCCTCTCCCTCTCCCTCCCTCTTTCTCCCTCTCCCTCTCCCTCGCTCCCTCTCCCTCCCCCTCCCTCTTTCTCTCCCTCTCTCATTTCCTTCCCCTCCCTCTCCCTCTCCCTCTCCCTCTCCCTCTCCCTCTCCCTCTCCCTCTCCCTCTCTTTCTCTTTTTCTCCCTCTCCCTCTCTATCTCTCTTTCTCTCTCATTTCCTAAACAAGCAAAAAATAAAGTGATTTAAACATCCTCCAAGCAAAAGGGAGAGGGAGAGATACAATGCACTCTCCCTCTCTTTCTCTTTCTATCCCTCTCTCATTTCCTTCCCCTTCCTCTCCCTCTCACTCTCTTTCTCTCTCATTTCCTCTCCTAAACAAGCAAAAAATAAAGTGATTCAAACATTAAACAAGCAAAAGGGAGAGGGAGGGAGAGAGAGAATGCACTCTCCCTCCTTCTCCCTCTCTTTCTCTTTCTCTCCCTCTCCTATTTCCTCCCCCTCCCTCTCCCTCTCCCTCTATTTCTCTTTCTCTTTCTTTCCCTCTCCCTCTCCCTCTCTTTCTCTCTTACTCTCTCGTTTCCTCTCCTAAACAAGCAAAGAAGAAAGTAATTTAAATATTAAACAAGCAAAAGGGAAAGAGAGAGAGAGAATGCACTCTCCCTCTCCCTCTCTTTCTCTCCCTCTCTCTCCCTCTCCCTCTCCTTCTCTTTCATTTCCTCTCCTAAACAAACAAAAGAGAACGATTTAAACCTTCAACAAGTAAAAGAAAGAGAGAGGGAGACTCACCAATGGAATAAGGCGAGCGTGGGCGGCTTCTCTTTGCAACGAGGGCTCCTCCTCTCCTTCGCGAACAACGACGGTGGCAGTGGCGGCAGCGGCGGCGGCAGCAAGTCTCTTCCTCCTCTTCTCTCACAAAGCCTTGGCTCTCTCCCTCGCTCTCTCCCTCGCTCTCGCTCTCAAAAGGCAAAGAAAAGAAAATGAAAACGGCGCTCTAGTTTCGGCCGCGCTTTTTTTCCCTGCGGCGTCACAATTGGCGTCGCTATATGCGTCGCTATTTGCGACGCAAATAGCGATGCATATAGCGACGGCAATTGCGACGTCAATAGCGACGCCTATAGCGACGCCGATATCCGCCGTCGCTAATCGACGTCGCTATTGCCCCATTTCCTTGTAGTGTCTGTTGGTCAAATGGTTGAGCAGGGCTTGCAGGTCAAATTTAATTCTCATGGATGCTTTGTTGAGGATATGAAAAATAAAGGTCGCTTGATAGCAAAAGGAAAGAAGAAGGACAGAATGTTTACGTTGGATGCAAACATTCCTGAATTGAGTGCAGCAATGTTTGCACATGGGACTGGTGTAGTTGCGGATATTGATATCTGGCATAAATCCATTGGTCATGTTAATGTACAACGACTTAAATCAATGCAGGCCCAAAATATTGTTGCAGGATTGCCTAAATTCAAGGTTGCAGAAATGTATAAGGTATGTGAAGCCTGTCAATTTGGAAAACAGGCAAGGAAACCATTTCCTAGACATGTTCAAGAGAGTAAGAAGCCATTGGAATTAATCCACTCTGATGTGTGGACTACTAAAGCTGCATCTATTGGAGGCTGTCATTGTTTTGTCACTTTTATTGATGACTATAGCAGAAAAGTTTGGGTGTATTTTATGAAAAAGAAAAGTGAAGTGTTTGGGCATTTCAAAACTCTTAAAGCTATGGTCGAAACAGAAACAGGCCTGCAAATGAAATGCCTAAGGTCAGATGGAGGGGGAGAGTACCTCTCAAATGAGTTTACAAGGTTCCTGCAGGAGTATGGCATAAAGCAGCAATATTCATGCAGTCATACCCCACAACAAAATGGAATTGCAGAAAGGAAAAACAGGCATATTGGAGAGGTATCTCGTGCCATGCTCAATGAAAAAGACTTGCCAGATTTTTACTGGGCTGAAGCAGTTGCTAGAGCAGTCTACATAATAAACAGGACTCCCACTGCAGCAATACATGGGATGACTCCAGAGGAGAGGTATACTGGTAGAAAACCAGATATTTCTCATTTGAAAATTTTTTGTTGCATTGCCTATGTTCATGTGCCAGATGAGTTGAGATCCAAGTTGGATCCAAAAGCTAAGAAGTGCATCTTTATTCGTTACTCTCTGCAGGCAAAAAGGGTATAGATGCTATAACCCTTCCACTCGTAAGTTTACAGTGAGCAGAGATGTTGTTTTTGATGAGATGAGTAGCTGGTATAAACCAATAAATGTGATTGATGTTGTAGATGCACAAAATGGTAATGCTGCACAGAATTCATAGCAGCAGTCACAAAATATTAGTGGACCTGGAGTGTCCTCTAGCAGTGGTTCACATTCTTTGCCATGGACAGGCAGATTGAGATCAGGAGAATCTCCTCAAAACAATGCAGATAGTGGTATGTAAGTTTCACGAAAAGGAAAAGAGAAGGTAGATCAGCCCATGTTTGATGTAAATGCAGGTCACTCTTATGTGGATGGTGAGTCCAGTGGCTCAGAACAGAGCATTGATGATGAGTTGGGTATTCCTTCTATTGTTACACCTCGAGTAAGAAAGACCAGGGATGATTTGAGAGCACCTAGGAGTGAACCTACTTTGCGCATGTCTACCAGAGCTAGGTATCCTGTGGATAGACTGAAATATGATGGATTTACAGCCATTCACTATGCCTATATGGTCAAAGTGATACAGGAACCGGAACCCACTTCTTTTGAGCAAGCCATGGGAAAAGAAAAATGGAAGAAAGCAATGGATGAAGAAATGGATGCCTTGGAAGCAAATGCTACATGGGAATTGGTACCTTTGCCTAAAGATAAGAATGCAATTGGTTGTAAGTGGGTTTATAAGGTGAAACACAATGCAGATGGTTCTGTGAATAGATACAAGGCAAGATTAGTAGTCAAGGGGTATGCACAAACATATGGCATTGATTATGAAGAAACATTCAGTCCAGTTGTAAGGATGGCAACCGTAAGAGCAATTATTGCTATGGCTGCATCAAAGAGATGGTCTTTACATCAAATGGATGTAAAGAATGCCTTCTTGCATGGTGATTTGCAAGAAGAGGCCTATATGGAGCAGCCACCAGATTATGTGCATGCTGTTCATCCTGAGTTTGTTTGCAGGTTGAAGAAAGCCTTGTATGGCTTGAAGCAAGCACCTAGAGCATGGTCTGACAAGATAGGACAGTATTTGTCACTATTGGCTTTCAGATTTCCAAGGCAGATTTTTCACTTTATGTGAGAAAAACAGAGAAATATGTTATGCTACTTGTCATTTATGTTGATGATTTGATTATGACAAGTGACAGTGATGAAGATATCCTTCATGTGAAAATGCTATTGAAGCATAAGTTTGAGATGAAGGATTTGGGAGAGCTGCGTTATTTCTTGGGCATTGAGGTGATTAGATCACTAAGTGGGATATGGCTCTTGCAGAGGCAATATGGATTGGACATGCTATCCAAATATGGGATGACAGGCTGTAAGCCTATTTCAATTCCTTTGGAGTGGAATGTGAAGCTGAGCGCAGATGCAGGTGAGCTTCTTGAAGACCCTACTATGTACAAACGCATAGTAGGAAGTTTGATTTATATGACTATTACCAGGCCAGATTTGAGCTATGCTGTTGGATTGGTAAGTCAGTTTATGCAGGGTCCAAGGAAACCGCATTTGGATGCGGCTAGACACATACTCAAGTATGTGAAGTCCACATTGCAGTATGGACTGTTTTATGAGACTGGGGTTCAGATACAGTTGCATGGATACACTGATGTTGATTGGGCTGGTAGTATTTCTAATGGATGATCTACCAGTGGATATGGTTTTTCTTTTGGGAGTGCTGCAGTCACTTGGAGCAGCAAGAAACAGCCTACAGTTGCCTTGTCGAGCACAGAGGCTGAGTACAGGGGCGCAACAATGGCTGCATGTGAGGTAGCTTGGTTGCATAAGCTACTTTATGATATGCATCAACCTACACATGGGCCAGTTGTCATTTATTGTGACAACATGAGTAGTATACACTTGGAAAATAACCCAGTCTATCATGCTAGAACAAAGCACATTGAGGTGCATTATCACTATGTGCGGGAGAGGGTTTTACTAGGTCTTATTGATCTAGTTTATGTCAGCACAGAGGATCAGGTAGCTGACATATTCACGAAAGCATTGGGCGCAGAGAAGCTGTGCAAGTTCAGAGACCTGCTTGGTGTGCAGGAATTGGGATTGAGCTCGAGGGGGAGTGTTGAGATATCGAGCTCCACTCATGATATGCCAGGGTGACCGTTGTGCATTTATGTCACCGACTTGTCAGTTTTTGCAAATGCGGTTGGTACATCGCCCATGAATAATAGCTAGATGACAGCTATCCTTATCTACTCTAGTTCGTGGCTCAGTTAGTATGCCACCTTAGTTAGTTGAGTTTGGTTTGAGACCCATATATAGGGTTCTTCTATTTCTTTGTATAAGAGTTCTTTTTGGCTTACACAAACTAAGAAGAGGAAAACTGTTTTCAGCCTCCATCTTTGTGTGTATTCCCCCATTGTGCAAGCAAGCCTAAGCTACAAGTGAGACTCCTTCCTTCTCTCCCACAATCTTGGCATCTATATCATCTACAACAATAAGGACAAGGTCTCATGCTATAGTCTTCCTTGTAATTTTACTTCTCTTATAGCCAAGATGATTGGTAGAAAGTCTTTGTGCTGCAAAAGTGTAATGAATGAAGCTAAGAGGAGAGAGGGAAAGAGGTGTTAAGGGAGAAAGAGAGCAAGAAGAAGAGGAAAGAAGACTAGAAGAGGAGAGACAAAGACAGAACAAAGGAGAGAAGGGAGGAGGAAGCCATGGAAGCAAGAGATGAATGTCAAGATTGTGGGAGAGAAGGAAGGAGTCTCACTTATAGCTTTCTTGCTTGCACAATGGGGGAATACACACAAGGGTGGAGGCTGAAAACAGTTTTCCTCTTCTTAGTTGTGTAAGCCAAAAGAACTCTAATACAAAGAAATAGAAGAACCCTATATATGGGTCTCAAACCAAACTCAACTAACTAAGGTGGCATACTAACTGTGTTGAGATATCGAGCTCCACTCGTGATACGCCAGGGTGACCGTTGTGTATTTATGTCACCGACTTGTCAGTTGCAGAAGCAGTTGGTACACCGCCCCTGAATAATAGCTACATGATAGCTATCCTTATCTACTCTAGTTCGTGGCTCAGTTAGTATGCCACCTTAGTTAGTTGAGTTTGGTTTGAGACCCATATCTAGGGTTCTTCTATTTCTTTGTACTAGAGTTCTTTTGGCTTACACAACTAAGAAGAGGAAAACTGTTTTCAGCCTCCACCCTTGTGTGTCTTCCCCCATTGTGCAAGCAAGAAAGCTTCAAGCGAGACTCCTTCCTTCTCTCCCACAATCCTGACATGGTATCAGAGCCTTGTTCGTGGTAAGGAGCTCAAGAAAGCAAGCCAAGCTCGCGGTGGTCTGGTAAGAGGAGCAGTGTTGCTTTCATTTTCTGTTTTGGGAGCAGATCTCTGCAGGTAGCACAGCCGGAAAGTGCAGGAGTGCATTGTCTCAGGTTGAGACACCCTTCGCGGTGAAGCAAGAGGGCAGTATATGCTGCGGGAAGGGGCTTTAGCCCTCGGCGACCTTGTTTTTTTGATTTGAGGCCATTTCGGGGCCTGTTTTGGAGGCGGAAGTTTTCTGCACGCACTCAGGAAAAGGCCCAGTTTTATGCTGTGCAACCACTGTTCTACAGGTCGGTGAAAAGTTACTGTAGAAATTGCATCGTATGCTTATGTGCAGAGACATTGGGAGTTACAGAATCATCCCTGTTGCCTGTTGATGCAAAATCGTCACTAGGAAGTGACTGTGTGGTCAAATACCACTTTCGTCAGTTTTGCAGATTTGCCCTTGTGAGGGTGAAGCTGTGTTTTTTGCAGTGACAGAATTTTTTGCAGTGTTCTGTAATGGCGTCTGATTCTCTTTCACAGATTGTCACTGAAAAGCTTGACAAGAACAACTTCCAAGCATGGAAGTTTAGAATGACGAATTTCCTTATGGGAAAAGGATATTGGGAATTTGTTGCAGGAAATGAAGAAGAACCAGTTCTTCCTGATGTTCCCAATCAACAGCAAATGCAGGCATTCAAAGCATGGCATGAGAGAGCCAGGAAAGTTATGTACTGGCTGTCTATCAGTATTTCAGACTCTATGATTGTGCATATTCAGGATGCAAGTACACCAAAGGAGGCATGGGATACTCTGTCAAAAATGTATAGCACAAATACGCAAGCCAGGAAAATGCAGCTCAAGCAAGAGTTGCATAACGTGCAAAGAGAAAGTATGAGCATCAATGACTACCACATGAAGGTGAAGAAGATTGCAGATGCACTTGCTTCCATTGGGTCGCCAGTGGAAGATGATGATTTAGTTTCTGTGACCTTGAATGGTCTAGGAAAGGATTATGCGCAGTTTCGGACATCCATTTCCGTCCGTGAAAGATTTCCTGATTTTGAGGAGTTGATTGCTCTTCTAATTTCTGAGGAGCAGAGAAATGGTGGTGCATCTTCTTCAGGAGGAACTTCAAAAGAAGCTGTCTTCTACTCAAATGCTGGAAGAGGTAGAGGCAGAGGTAGAGGAGGCCGATTTGGAGGCCGTGGTAGAAATCAGAATATGCAGCAAACTCAAGAAAACCAGTCCTATGGAGGAGGACATGGTAACTCTAGAGGCAGGGGGAGCCAAAGAGGTCGTGGTGGATGGCAAAGAGGCCAAAATGCAAACAGTAATGTTGAATGCTACTATTGTGGTAAAATGGATCATATGGCTAAAGACTGCTATAAAAAGCAGAATGACATCATGAATGGAAAACTGCAACAAGGAAATTATGCATCTTCTAGTAGACATGGTGATGACAGAAATGAGCATTTGTTTATGGTGCAGCACATGAACAATTCTGTAACAAGTGCAGAAGAAAGCAACGATGTGTGGTATGTTGACTCAGGTGCATCAAACCACATGACAGGTCATGCAGAATGGATGGAGGATGCAAGGAAAATGGAAAAACCAGGATTTGTGGAGACTGGTGATGATACTGCACATCCGATTGTGCAGATTGGAAAAATTCCCTTGTCTATGCAGGATGGGAAAAAGAAATACCTGTCCGATGTATTTCATGTCCCGAATATCACCAAGAATCTGGTTTCTGTTGGTCAAATGGTTGAGCAGGGCTTGCAGGTCAGATTTAATCCTCATGGATGCTTTGTTGAGGATATGAAAAGTAAAGGTCGCTTGATAGCAAAAGGAAAGAAGAAGGGCAGAATGTTTACATTGGATGCAGACATGCCTGAATTGAGTGCAGCAATGTTTGCACATGGGACCGGTGTAGTTGCAGATATTGATATCTGGCATAAACGCATTGGTCATGTTAATGTACAGCGACTTAAATCAATGCAGGCCCAAAATATTGTTGCAGGATTGCCTAAATTCAAGGTTGCAGAAATACATAAGGTATGTGGAGCCTGTCAGTTTGGAAAACAGGCAAGGAAACCATTTCCTAGACATGTTCAAGAGAGTAAGAAGCCATTGGAATTAATCCACTCTGATGTGTGGACTACTAAAGCTACGTCTCTTGGAGGCTGTCATTATTTTGTCAGTTTTATTGATGACTATAGCAGAAAAGTTTGGGTGTATTTTATGAAGAAGAAAAGTGAAGTGTTTGGGCATTTCAAAACTCTTAAAGCTATGGTTGAAAAAGAAACAGGTCTGCAAATAAAATGCCTAAGGTCAGATGGAGGGGGAGAGTACCTCTCAAATGAGTTTGCAAGGTTCTTGCAGGAGCATGGCATAAAGCAGCAATATTCATGCAGTCATACCCCACAGCAAAATGGAATTGCAGAAAGAAAAAACAGACATATTGGAGAGGTGTCTCGTGCCATGCTCAATGAAAAAGACCTGCCAGATTTTTATTGGGCTGAAGCAGTTGCTACAGCAGTCTACATAATGAACAGGATTCCCACTGCAGCAATACATGGAATGACTCCAAAGGAGAGGTATACTGGTAGGAAACCAGATATTTCTCATTTGAAAATTTTTGGTTGCATTGCCTATGTACATGTGCCAGATGAGTTGAGATCCAAGTTGGATCCAAAAGCTGAGAAGTGCATCTTTATTGGTTACTCTCTGCAGCAAAAAGGGTATAGATGCTATAACCCTTCTACTCGTAAGTTTACAGTGAGCAGAGATGTTGTTTTTGATGAGATGAGTAGCTAGTATAAACCAGTAAATGTGATTGATGATGTAGATGCACAAAATGGTAATGCTGCACAGAATTCACAGCAGCACTCACAAAATATTAGTGGACCTGGAGCATCTTCTAGCAGTGGTTCACATTCTTCGCCATGGACAGGCAGATTGAGATCAGGAGAATCTTCTCAAAGTAATGCAGATAGTGGTATGCAGGTATCACGAAAAGGAAAAGAGAAGGTTAATCAGCCCATGTTTGATGTGAATGCAGGTCACTCTTATGTGGATGGTGAATCCAGTGGTTCAGAACAGAGCATTGATGATGAGTTGGGTATTCCTTCTATTGTTACACCTGGAGTAAGGAAGACCAGGGATGTTTTGAGAGCACCTGGGAGTGAACCTACTTTGCGCAGGTCTACGAGAGCTAGGTATCCTGTGGATAGGCTGAAATATGATGGATTTACAGCCATTCACTATGCATATATGGTTAAAGTGATACAGGAACCAGAACTCACTTCTTTTGAGGAAGCCATGGGAAAAGAAAAATGGGAGAAAGCCATGGATGAAGAAATGGATGCCTTGGAAGCAAATGCTACATGGGAATTGGTACCTTTGCCTAAAGGTAAAAATGCAATTGGCTGTAAGTGGGTTTATAAGGTGAAGCACAATGCAGATGGTTCTGTGAACAGATACAAGGCAAGATTAGTAGTCAAGGGGTATGCACAAACATATGGCATTGACTATGAAGAAACATTCAGTCCGGTTGCAAGGATGGCAACCGTAAGAGCAGTCATTGCTATGGCTGCATCAAAGGGATGGTCTTTACATCAGATGGATGTAAAGAATGCCTTCTTGCATGGTGATTTGCAAGAAGAGGTCTATATGGAGCAGCCACCAGGTTATGTGCATGCTGTTCATCCTGAGTTTGTTTGCAGGTTGAAGAAAGCCTTGTATGGCTTGAAGCAAGCACCTAGAGCATGGTCTGACAAGATAGGACAGTATCTTGTCACTATTGGCTTTCAGATTTCCAAGGCAGATTTCTCACTTTATGTGAGAAAAACAGAGAAAGGTATTATGCTACTTGTCATTTATGTTGATGATTTGATTATGACAGGTGACAGTGATGAAGATATCCTTCATGTGAAAATGCTATTGAAGCAGAAGTTTGAGATGAAGGATTTGGGAGAGCTGCGTTATTTCTTGGGCATTGAGGTGATTAGATCACCAAGTGGGATACAGCTATTGCAGAGGCAATATGGATTGGACATGCTGTCCAAATATGGGATGACAGGCTGTAAGCCTATTTCAGTTCCTTTGGAGCAGAATGTGAAGCTGAGCGCAGATGCAGGTGAGCTTCTGGAAGACCCTACTATGTACAGACGCATAGTAGAAAGCTTGATTTATATGACTATTACCAGGCCAGATTTGAGCTATGCTGTTGGATTGGTAAGTCAGTTTATGCAGGCTCCAAGGAAATCGCATTTGGATGCGGCTAGACGCATACTCAGGTATGTGAAGTCCACATTGCAGTATGGACTATTTTATGAGACTAGGGTTCAGATACAGTTGCATGGATACACTGATGCTGACTGGGCTGGTAGTATTTCTGATAGACGATCTACCAGTGGATATGTGTTCTCTTTTGGGAGTGCTGCAGTCACTTGGAGCAGCAAGAAACAGCCTACAGTTGCCTTGTCGAGCACAGAGGCTGAGTACAGGGGTGCAGCAATGGCTGCATGTGAGGTAGCTTGGTTGCATAAGCTACTTTATGATATGCATCAGTCTACAGATGGGCCAGTTGTCATTTATTGTGACAACATGAGTAGTATACACTTGGCAAATAACCCAGTCTATCATGCTAGAACAAAGCACATTGAGGTGCATTATCACTATGTGCGAGAGAGGGTTTTACTAGGTCTTATTGATCTAGTTTATGTCAGCACAGAGGATCAGGTAGCTGACATATTTACGAAGGCATTGGGCGCAGAGAAGCTGCGCAAGTTCAGAGACCTGCTTGGTGTGCAGGAATTGGGATTGAGCTCGAGGGGGAGTGTTGAGATATCGAGCTCCACTCGTGATACGCTAGGGTGACCGTTGTGTATTTATGTCACCGACTTGTCAGTTGCAGATGCAGTTGGTACACCGCCCCTGAATAATAGCTACATAATAGCTATCCTTATCTACTCTAGTTCGTGGCTCAGTTAGTATGCCACCTTAGTTAGTTGAGTTTGGTTTGAGACCCATATCTAGGGTTCTTCTATTTCTTTGTACTAGAGTTCTTTTGGCTTACACAACTAAGAAGAGGAAAACTGTTTTCAACCTCCACCCTTGTGTGTCTTCCCCCATTGTGCAAGCAAGAAAGCTTCAAGCGAGACTCCTTCCTTCTCTCCCACAATCCTGACAAACTGAGCCACGAACTAGAGTAGATAAGGATAGCTATCATGTAGCTATTATTCATGGGCGGTGTACCAACCGCGTCTGCAACTGACAAGTCGGTGACATAAATACACAACGGTCACCCTGGCGTATCACGAGTGGAGCTCGATATCTCAACACTCCCCCTCGAGCTCAATCCCAATTCCTGCACACCAAGCAGGTCTCTGAACTTGCGCAGCTTCTCTGCGCCCAATGCCTTCGTGAATATGTCAGCTACTTGATCCTCTGTGCTGACATAAACTAGATCAATAAGACCTAGTAAAACCCTCTCTCGCACATAGTGATAATGTACCTCAATGTGCTTTGTTCTAGCATGAAAGACTGGGTTATTTGCCAAGTGTATACAACTCATGTTGTCACAATAAATGACAATTGGTCCATCTGTAGACTGATGCATATCATAAAGTAGCTTATGCAACCAAGCTACCTCACATGCAGCCATTCCTGCACCCCTGTACTCAGCCTCTGTGCTCGACAAGGCAACTGTAGGCTGTTTCTTGCTGCTCCAAGTGACTGCAGCACTCCCAAAAGAGAACACATATCCACTGGTAGATCGTCTATCAGAAATGCTACCAGCCCAATCAGCATCAGTGTATCCATGCAACTGTATCTGAACCCCAGTCTCATAAAATAGTCCATACTGCAATGTGGACTTCACATACCTGAGTATGCGTCTAGCCGCATCAAAATGTGGTTTCCTTGGAGCCTGCATAAACTGACTTACCAATCCAACAGCATAGCTCAAATCTGGCCTGGTAATAGTCATATAAATCAAACTTCCTACTATGCGTCTGTACATAGTAGGGTCTTCTAGAAGCTCACCTGCATCTGTGCTCAGCTTCACATTCTGCTCCAAAGGAACTGAAATAGGCTTACAACCTGTCATCCCATATTTGGACAGCATATCCAATCCATACTGCCTCTGCAATAGCTGTATCCCACTTGGTGATCTAATCACCTCAATGCCCAAGAAATAACGCAGCTCTCCCAAATCCTTCATCTCAAACTTCTGCTTCAATAGCATTTTCACATGAAGGATATCTTCATCACTGTCACCTGTCATAATCAAATCATCAACATAAATGACAAGTAGCATAATACCTTTCTCTGTTTTCCTCACATAAAGTGAGAAATCTGCCTTGGAAATCTGAAAGCCAATAGTGACAAGATACTGTCCTATCTTGTCAGACCATGCTCTAGGTGCTTGCTTCAAGCCATACAAGGCCTTCTTCAACCTGCAAACAAACTCAGGATGAACAGCATGCACATAACCTGGTGGCTGCTCCATATATACCTCTTCTTGCAAATCACCATGCAAGAAGGCATTCTTTACATCCATCTAATGTAAAGACCATCCCTTTGATGCAGCCATAGCAATGACTGCTCTTACGGTTGCCATCCTTGCAACCGGACTGAATGTTTCTTCATAGTCAATGCCATATGTTTGTGCATACCCCTTGACTACTAATCTTGCCTTGTATCTGTTCACAGAACCATCAGCATTGTGCTTCACCTTATAAACCCACTTACAGCCAATTGCATTCTTACCTTTAGGCAAAGGTACCAATTCCCATGTAGCATTTGCTTCCAAGGCATCCATTTCTTCATCCATGGCTTTCTCCCATTTTTCTTTTCCCATGGCTTGCTCAAAAGAAGTGGGTTCTGGTTCCTGTATCACTTTGACCATATATGCATAGTGGATGGCTGTAAATCCATCATATTTCCGCCTATCCACAGGATACCTAGCTCTCGTAGACCTGCGCAAAGTAGGTTCACTCCCAGGTGCTCTCAAAACATCCCTGGTCTTCCTTACTCCAGGTGTAACAATAGAAGGAATACCCAACTCATCATCAATGCTCTGTTCTGAGCCACTGGATTCACCATCCACATAAGAGTGACCTGCATTCACATCAAACATGGGTTGATCAACCTTCTCTTTTCCTTTTCGTGATACCTGCATATCACTATCTGCATTACTTTGAGAAGATTCTCCTGATCTCAATCTGCCTGTCCATGGCGAAGAATGTGAACCACTGCTAGAGGACGCTCCAGGTCCACTAATATTTTGTGACTGCTGCTGTGAATTCTGTGCAGCATTACCATTTTATGCATCTACATCATCAATCACATTTACTGGTTTATACCAGCTACTCATCTCATCAAAAACAACATCTCTGCTCACTGTAAACTTACGAGTAGAAGGGTTATAGCATCTATACCCTTTTTGCTGCAGAGAGTAACCAATAAAGATGCACTTCTCAGCTTTTGGATCCAACTTGGATCTCAGCTCATCTGGCACATGTACATAGGCAATGCAACCAAAAATTTTCAAATGAGAAATATCTGGTTTCCTACCAGTATACCTCTCCTCTGGAGTCATTCCATGTATTGCTGCAGTGGGAGTCCTGTTCATTATGTAGACTGCTGTAGCAACTGCTTCAGCCCAATAAAAATCTGGCAAGTCTTTTTCATTGAGCATGGCACGAGATACCTCTCCAATATGCCTATTTTTCCTTTCTGCAATTCCATTTTGTTGTGGGGTATAACTGCATGAATATTGCTGCTTTATGCCATGCTCCTGCATGAACCTTGCAAACTCATTTGAGAGGTACTCTCCCCCTCCATCTGACCTTAGGCATTTTATTTGCAAACCTGTTTCTTTTTCAACCATAGCTTTAAGGGTTTTGAAATGCCCAAAAACTTCACTTTTCTTTTTCATAAAATACACCCAAACTTTTCTGCTATAGTCATCAATAAAACTGACAAAATAATGACAGCCTCCAAGAGATGCAGCTTTAGTTGTCCACACATCAGAGTGGATTAATTCCAATGGCTTCTCACTCTCTTGAACATGTCTAGGAAATGGTTTTCTTGCCTGTTTTCCAAACTGACAGGCTTCACATACCTTATGCATTTCTGCAACCTTGAATTTTGGCAATCCTGCAACAATATTTTGGGCCTGCATTGATTTAAGTCGCTGTACATTAACATGACCAATGCGTTTATGCCAGATATCAATATCTGCAACTACACCGGTCCCATGTGCAAACATTGCTGCACTCAATTCAGACATGTCTGCATCCAATGTAAACATTCTGCCCTTCTTCTTTCCTTTTGCTATCAAGCGACCTTTATTTTTCATATCCTCAACAAACCATCCATGAGGATTAAAGCTGACCTGCAAGCCCTGCTCAACCATTTGACCAACAGAAACCAGATTCTTGGTGATATTCGGGACATGAAATACATCGGACAGGTATTTCTTTTTCCCATCCTGCATAGACAAGGGAATTTTTCCAATCTGCACAATAGGATGTGCAGTATCATCACCAGTCTCCACAAATCCTGGTTTTTCCATTTTCCTTGCATCCTCCATCCATTCTGCATGACCTGTCATGTGGTTTGATGCACCTGAGTCAATATACCATACATCATTGCTTTCTTCTGCACTTGTCACAGAATTGTTCATGTGCTGCACCATGAACAAATGCTCATTTCTGTCATCACCCTGTCTGCTAGAAGATGCATAATTCCCTTGTTGCAGTTTTCCATTCATAATGTCATTCTGCTTTTTATAGCAGTCTTTAGCCATATGACCCATTTTACCACAATAGTAGCATTCAACATTACTGTTTGCATTTTGACCTCTTTGCCATCCACCACGACCTCTTTGGCTCCCCCTGCCTCTAGAGTTACCACGTCCTCCTCCATAGGACTGGTTTTCTTGAGTTTGCTGCATATTCTGATTTCTACCACGGCCTCCAAATCGGCCTCCTCTACCTCTGCCTCTACCTCTTCCAGCATTTGAGTAGAAGACAACTTCTTTTGAAGTTCCTCCTGAAGAAGATGCACCACCATTTCTCTGCTCCTCAGAAATTAGAAGAGCAATCAACTCCTCAAAATCAGGAAATCTTTCACGGACGGAAATGGATGTCCGAAACTGCGCATAATCCTTTCCTAGACCATTCAAGGTCACAGAAACTAAATCATCATCTTCCACGGGCGACCCAATGGAAGCAAGTGCATCTGCAATCTTCTTCACCTTCATGTGGTAGTCATTGATGCTCATACTTTCTCTTTGCACGTTATGCAACTCTTGCTTGAGCTGCATTTTCCTGGCTTGCGTATTTGTGCTATACATTTTTGACAGAGTATCCCATGCCTCCTTTGGCGTACTTGCATCCTGAATATGCACAATCATAGAGTCTGAAATGCTGATAGACAGCCAATACATAACTTTCCTGGCTCTCTCATGCCATGCTTTAAATGCCTGCATTTGCTGTTGATTGGGACCATCAGGAAGAACTGGTTCTTCTTCATTTCCTGCAACAAATTCCCAATATCCTTTTCCCATAAGGAAATTCGTCATTCTAAACTTCCATGCTTGGAAGTTGTTCTTGTCAAGCTTTTCAGCGACAATCTGTGAAAGAGAATCAGATGCCATTACAGAAGACTGCAAAAAATTCTGTCACTGCAAAAACCACAGCTTCACCCTCACAAGGGAAAATCAGCAAAACTGGCGAAAGTGGTATTTGACCACACAGTCACTTCCTAGTGACGATTTTGCATCAACAGGCAACAGGGATGATTCTGTAACTCCCAATGTCTCTGCGCACAAGCATACAATGCAATTTTTACAGTAACTATTCACCGACCTGTAGAACAGTGGCTGCACAGCATAAAACTGGGCCTTTTCATGAGTGCGTGCAGAAAACTTCCGCCTCCAAAACAGGCCTCGAAATGGCCTCAAATCAAAAAAATAAGGTCGCCAAGGGCTAAAGCCCTATCCTGCAGCATATACTGCCCTCTTGCTTCACCGCGAAGGGCGTCTCAACCTGAGACAATGCACTCCTGCACTTTCCGGCTGTGCTACCTGCAGAGATCTGCTCCCAAAACAGAAAATGAAAGCAACACTGCTCCTCTTACCAGAACACCGCGAGCTTGGCTTGCTTTCTTGAGCTCCTTACTACGAACAAGGCTCTGATACCATGTCAAGATTGTGGGAGAGAAGGAAGGAGTCTCACTTGTAGCTTTCTTGCTTGCACAATGGGGGAATACACACAAGGGTGGAGGCTGAAAACAGTTTTCCTCTTCTTAGTTGTGTAAGCCAAAAGAACTCTAATACAAAGAAATAGAAGAACCCTATATATGGGTCTCAAACCAAACTCAACTAACTAAGGTTGCATACTAACTGAGCCACGAACTAGAGTAGATAAGGATAGCTATCATGTAGCTATTATTCATGGGCGGTGTACCAACCGCGTCTGCAACTGACAAGTCGATGACATAAATACACAACGGTCACCCTGGCGTATCACGAGTGGAGCTCGATATCTCAACAATGAAGGTGAAGAGTATGATCTTGATAATAACTCACTCCCCTAATCTAGGGCTCTCACACCTTATATACCCCGATTAGTGTGACTCGGTGTCTAAACCCTAGTCAGTGTGTGTCGTGCTTGTCCATCCTCACCCTAAAGATTTTTGCCCTTAAAACAAGGAGAAGTAGAGGGGAGTGATGGTTAGGCTAAGGGAGGGTTGCAGAGTACTACTCTAAGCCTTTTGAAAATGAAAATTGGGTGGGTAGAGAGTAGGGATAACATGTTGTCTAGGACCGACTTGTTGAAGTAAACAGGTCATAACTTTTGATAGGATGTACCATATGTCGAAACGAAGCTTATGACGAGTACTTTCAGCTTATGTAGGATTCACATGCTAGAGATTTGAGTAAGTACAAAACTATTCTAAAATAGTGTGCAATCTACAAGTAGAGGGTGCTCAAATGGGGCATGATAGGCTAGTCTTCTAGCCGTGGGGCCTCATGGAGATAAGGGAATTCACTGACAATGGTTGTTGGGTGCCAAGAGGCTTCTTTGAGGGGTAGGTCTTGCCATTTGATGAGGTATTCTTTAATGGATCAAGACCGTAAGTGCTTATCTCACAGCCTGATGATTGCTTCAGGAATATACTGAGTGCTTCTTCATCTATGGGGGGAAGCTCTTCCACACAGTCCATTGAGGAGCCCACAAAGGGTTTTAGCTAGCTAACATGAAACATATTGTGGATTTTGGTGGTAGGGGGAGTTCTAAGCGGTAGGCCAAGGCACCAACTCTCTTCAGAATCCGGTATGGGCAATAGAAGCGATGAGCCAACTTGTTACTCCTTCCCTCTTTGAGAGTTGAGTAGCAAGACTTAGGTACCTTCAAAAGAACCAATTCCCCTTTTTGGAATTCCAAATACCTTGGTTTCTCATCAGCATAGAGTTTCATGTGTGTTTGGGCCTTCTGAAGGTTCATTTTACATTGCTGAAGTAAGTCTTGCATACGATCCAACTCAGCCTAACTCTGAGGATTGATCTTATCATTAAATAAGACTGTGGGTAGGGAAACCTTATGCCCATATAAGACCTCAAAAGGGGAAACTCCAATGCTAGAGTGTGTGAAGTTATTATATGCAAACTCAACCAAGTGGAGCCACGTATCCCAACTATGTTGCACATAATGGCAAAAGTGCCTCAAATATGCTTTAAGCCATCGGTCCAAAAGGTGGTATGCAGTGGATGGTGATCCCCATGGAGGTGAAAACTATATGCCAGAAGTTGCTCATAAACTTTACATCCTGATCATGTACTATGACTTGTAGCAAGCCATGCAAACTTGAAGACATTTTCCATAAACTGAGTGGCCACCTGAGAGGTAGTGTATTGGGTCTTAGTGGGGATAAAGAGGGAAACTTTGATGAGGCGATCAACTACCACATAGATACTATTCCACCCTTTCTTGGTCATGGGAAGGCCAATGATAAAGTCCATTGTGATGTGAGTCCATTTCCCTTCAGGGATAGGGAGAGACTGCAAGAGGCCAGTGGGCCTGAGTGTATTATCCTTGTTCTGTTGGCATGGAACACATTTAATCACAAAGTCCTTGACATCTCTCCATAAGCCTTTCCAATTGAAGCTCTTGGCAATCCTATCATATGTTTGAAAACACCCAAGTGACCAGCCATGGGGCAAGAATGCATCTCTTCCATGATCTTCTAGGTGAAGGGGGAAGTGTGGAGGATGACAATCTTGCCATGGGACCAAACAAGGCCATGCTTGAGCTAATATTGGGAGTTTTCAGCCATGACTCCATGCTATAATTTTTAAAATATGTGGCTGAAGTGATCATCTAACAAGTAAGCCTCTTGAAGCTCTTCAACCCAATCACTGTGCAATTCAGAGATAGAGGATACTCTACATGCCCACATTCTAGAGAGTGAATCAGCCACAATATTATCCTTGCCCTGAGCGTGTGAGATGTCAAAGTCATAGTTCTGTAAGATTACCACCCACCAACTCCTTTTCTTGGGAATCAAAGTGGATAGAGTCAAGAAGTACTAGAGGACTCGGTGGTCACTTTTCACCTAGAAGCGGTTGCCATACAAATAGTGGTGCCATATCTTGATGGCATGGAGGATGGCCAACATCTCCTAGTCATATACATTCATTTGCCTCTCCTTCTCATCAAGTTTGCAGCTCTCAAATGCAATCACACCATGCTCTTGCAATAGCACTACACCAATACCCGGCCACAGACATCACAATGAATGGTAAACAACTTAGAGAAGTCAAGGCAAACAAGGATGGGGGATTAAGTGAGCATGTCCTTTAATTGTTTGAAGCTATGATCAACAATGGCATCCCAAAAGAATGACTCCTTTTTTAAGCAATCATTCAAAGGTGTTGCAATGGTGGTATAGTGCTTAACAAAGCATCTATAGAACAAAGAGAGACCAAGGAAGCCATGCAAAGAAGTGGTGGTGGAAGGAGTAGGCCAATCTCTAACACATTGCACCTTCTTTGGATCAGCCTGTATGCCATTTTTCCTCACAATGTGTCCCAAGTACTCCATAGATGTCTGCATGAAGGTGCATTTGCTCTCCTTAGCAAAGAGTTGATGGTATCGCAATATGTCAAACACCCTTCTAACATGTGTTAAATGCTCCTTGGAAGACTTCTTGTAAATGAGGATATCATCAAAGAAAACGAGCACAAACTTGAATAGAAAGGATTGTAGAACTTTGTTCATGAGGCTCTGAAATGTGGCGGGGGCATTAGTTAACCCAAAAGGTATCACTAGAAAATGATAAAGTCCATGATCAGTCCTAAAGGCTATTTTGATCTCATCTCCCTCCCTCATATGAATCTGATGGTAGCTAGAGTGCAAGTCAATCTTAGTGAAAAGGCATGATCTCGTCTCTCTCCCTCATACGAATCTGATGGTAGCCAGAGCACAATTTAATCTTAGTGAAAAAGCATGCCCCTTTCAACTCATCCAGCAAGTTGTCAATCCATGGGATGGGGTAGCGGTTCTTCACCTTGATTTTGTTCAAGTCTCTATAGTCAATGCACATGTGAAAGGAGCCATCTTTCTTTTTGACTAACATGACAGGGATGCATAGGGGGAAGAACTCGGTTCAATGAAACCCATCTCTAATAACTCCTTGACTTGCTTTGCAACCTCTTCATGCTCACACTTGGAGAGTCTGTAAGGGGGACTTGTTTATTGGCTTGGAATGGGGCTCTAAGTCAAGTGGGTGATCCACTTGTCTCTTAGGAGGGAGGACTGTAGGCATCTAAAATAGGTCATTGTATTTCTCAAGTAAGGCCTGCAAGGTTGAATCATTAGATACTGCAGAGGGCTGATCGGAGTTGTCCTTATTCAATGGCAAGACAAAGATTTGTGAGCATTTCTTAAACTCCCTTTTGAGTTGCTTTGTTGTAATGAGCTAAAAATCAGCGTAATCTTGAACTCCCTCTAAGTGAACACCCTCTAAGTGGATAGGCTACCCATGAATCATAAACTCCATGTAGAGCTGAGAGAAGTATGTAGCAATTTTCCCCAATTGTTTCAGCCAATCATAGAGCCCAAGACAACATCAATGGCCCATATCTAGGGCAATCATATCAACCAGTGCCACATAATTTTCAGCCAAGCATAAGGGAACTGCAGGACATACATATGTGCTGATTTTTTCTTCTCCATTTGCTACTTGGACCTTCAAGGGGTGGTCACATAATTTTCAGCCAAGCATAAGGGAACTGCAGGACATACATATGTGCTGATTTTTTCTTCTCCATTTGCTACTTGGACCTTCAAGGGGTGGTGTATTGCCAAAGGGGTGCATTTTAGCCAATCAATGGCTAATTTATTGACAAAAATGTATCTCTAGATATATATAAGTCTCTAGCCATAGCTCCTGCTTGCTCCAAAGAGTTAAAGTTAATTGCAATCCTTGGTGTATCTGTACATGTAAGCTAAGTAACTAGGGTTTTTGGGATTTGAAAAGGAAGAAAGGGGAAAGGAGAAAAGGACCAAAGCCTAACGCTCTGATACCACTTGTAATGAATGAAGCTTAGAGGAGAAAGGGAAAGAGCTGAAGAGGGAGAAAGAGAGCAAGAAGAAGAGGAAAGAATACTAGAAGAGGAGAGAGAAAAATACAAAAAAGAGAGAAGGGATGAGGAAGCCATGGAAGTAGGAGATGAAGGTGAAGAGTATGATCTTGATAATAACTTACTGCCCTAATTTGGGGCTCTTACACCTTATATACCCTGGTCACTGTGATTGGGTGTCTAAACCCTAGTCGGTGTGTGTCCCGCTTGTTACAAAAAGAAAATCCCATTATCTTTGAGAAGGAAAAAAGAATGTTAGAAGTATCGTTAACCTTTTCTAGAGCGGGGAAATGTTAGAATGATGGGATGTACTTGTCTAAACATGTACATAGAGAATATCTAGGAAGAAATTATCTAGATATTTAGAAGAACTAGATAAGATGGATCTAGAACATGTGGAGGATACTTTAAAAAGAGAACCTACCATATCCACAACTCTGTGTGTGTGTGTGTGTGTGTGTGTGTGTACTCTTAGATGCTACAATATAAGTGTGTGAACAATTGTGTGATTCATTCTCCACCTCATTGTCTCATTATTTCTCCCTCTTTCACTCACCATCACTTTCACCACCTGATGAAAAGATGCCATGATCACCAACGCCATGTTGAGAGCTTGATTATGGATTCCAAATGGTCAACCACAACAAACAATTTTGAAAGAGAGAAGAAAAGCTTATTAGAGAGAGCCATGAGCCATGGTCCATTAACTAGTTAGTTGACACTATATTTCTTGCAATCAACATCATCTCATATCAAGGAAAGTGGAGGAGAATTAGCCAATAATAAAGGCATCCTCATTGTGATGCTAAAGAGTCCTTCGAAACACAAAAAGGACAAAATTCACATGCATTGTATTTGAAGAGTTTTTTGTACGTGATTTCCTTCCAAACACAAAAAGGACAAAATTCACATGCATTGTATTTGAAGAGTTTTTTGTACGTGATTGTGTATGCGTAGAAGGTACATGTGTACATGTGCATGAGAATGTATGCGTCTGTGATCCACATACTCACAAGTACATTAAAAAACATCATTTTAATTTATACAACTCAACCATTGATTCTTCATCACCATGAATATTTACCTTGAATGATACTCCATAATCTAATAGTTTATTATCGTTGCCTTCCAAACTTTATTGTAATCTATTTAAAGCCTAAAGCTTTGATGCCACTTGTAATGAATGAAGCTGAGAGGAGAGAGGGGAAGAGCTAAAGAGGGAGAAAGAGAGCAAGAAGAAGAGAAAAGAAAACTAGAAGAGGAGAGAGAAATACAAAAAAGAGGAGAGAAGGGAGGAGGAAGCCATGATGCAAAGATGCCACGATCACCAACGCCATGTTGAGAGCTTGATTATGGATTCCAAATGGTCAACCACAACAAACAATTTTGAAAGAATGAAGAAAAGCTTATTAGAGAAAGCCATGAACCATGGTCCATTAACTAGTTAGTTGACACTATATTTCTTGCAATCAACATCGTCTCGTATCAAGGATAGAGGATGAGAATTAGCCAAGAATAAAGGCATGTTCATTGTGATGCTACAAAGTCTTTCCAAACACAAAAATGACAAAATTCACATGCATTGTATTTGAAGAGTTTTTTGTACGTGATTGTGCATGCATTGTATTTGAAGAGTTTTTTATACGTGATTGTGTATGCGTAGAAGCGTACATGTGTACATGTGCATGAGAATGTATGTGTGTGTGATCCACATACTTACAAGTACATTAAAAAACATCATTTTAATTTATACAACTCAACCATTGATTCTTCATCACCATGCATCTTTACCTTGAATGATACTCCATAATCTAATAGTTTATTATCGTTTCCTTCCAAACTATATTGTAATCTATTTATGTCAAGTAATGCTATTTTAAATTTTGACTTTAGTTAAAATGTGGATATGGTGATTTATGATCTCTTCAAGTACTTTCCTTGTTCATTGGTAACTCGAGTGTAGGTTTGCTCCACGAGGTAGCATTGGCTATAGACTTACCGTGTAAGGCAACATCAATGGCCCACGATGTAGATTCAGCATATGAGACAATGCTGATATATTTCTCCATGTGGATTCACCACATGAGTCAACGCGATTGGTTTGTGGTATAGATTCACCACATGAGGCACTATTTGTGTGTTGTTGATCATCCACACTGTTATGGAGTTTGGAAGTGCAAATTCATTGTATGAGGCAACACTAATATTTTTGGAGTTGAGCTCTATCAAGCCTGGTTACCAATGATATCCGATTTATCAAAATATGACACATTCCATATTCTAGTGGTATGGGATATTAAAATGTGTAGTATGTGAGTGACAAGAGTATTTGAGTTATTTATACTCTTATCATGAGCACCTTAACTTTGTAGTACTTTTGTGTTTAGTGTTAATTCATGTCAAGGAGATGATAACTCTTTTTTTCATTCTTTTTGTTTCGAAAGAATGTACAACTAAACATGGTTACTTCTCACCAAGATGGTATGTTACTGAAAATGGACTTAACATTAAAAATTAAATTACACAATGGAATCATACAATATGTATTGTAGCAATTACTATGTTTCATCTTTGACTTCAGGATAGCAATAGGATTAATACAATATGTATTATAACAATTACTATGTTTCATCTTTAACTTTAGGATAGCAATAGGATTGTGCATAAAACAAGAAAATGGGGTAAAAACTTAGCGAAGATGTGCAAAATGCAAGACAACATGTTGTAAAGCTCGAATGTCGAGAAAGGAATAGTGGCACTATGGACAAAGGAAGGGTGCATAGAGAATTTGTAACAATTTTGCAATGATGAAGGCACATCAAATGGTGTGGCTGCAAGGGATGGCCAATTGCAACACATATTATTCGCAAGAGATGGGTGAGGAGGACAAAAAGAGAGGCATACAAAGTCATGGCTAAGCAATTAGGGGAATCAAGAGGGATAGGTGCAAAACTATGGATTAACAAAGCATAATCTCTAATTTATTGGCATGTAGCAAATTAAAGGGATGCTAAGGGCCATGCATGTCTAAGAAAATTTGTCACTGCCTTTCCCTAAAGATGTACGCAAAAAAAAAAGGTTATGGTACAATTTGTGTGCAAATGTGCTCCAAGTTGGTTGCTTACTAATCTTTTTTTTTTTTGTAAAGAGACGTCATTATTATTATTTAATACAAAATTAATTCAAGTCTAAATTTCTCAATAAATCAACATTAACCCCTCCAGCAAGGATTCATTTGGTAGGATTACAATGCAGCATACAATCTCTCCTTTAGTTCCTGGCGTTTTGGGGGGTCAGCCCCCATCGAATCAACAAGCAACAGATGGAAGCGTTACCGCATTCTTTGAAAAGAACCCATCAAATTAGTAAATAAAAGCTCGCATTACCATCTATCACATTAGTGAACAAAAGCTCGCATTTGCCACCCCTAAAATGAATAAACCATCAGTCACATTGCAATGTGGTTTCACCATGATACAAGAGTGTGGTTGTAATGTAAATTCTGTAAATATGCGATCTAATTGAAACCGAACTCTTTTCACAAGTAAAATGGGACATATCAGGCAATCAAAAAACAAGATTTCCCGGAGTTAACAAAAAGAATACAGCGCTAGTGCAATCTTGCTAGGCATCATCATACGAGTCAGGTGAAAGCGTGCGAGCTGTCTTTCCCCCTTCAACAAAAGAAAGAATAATGAGATACGGGGCATGTCAGATAAAGATGGCGGCGGCCAGTACCGGGGGGAGGAACAGAGGGACGGCGGAGGAGAGCCGTGAGGGCGAGGCGCTGGTGGGGCTGAGGGGGGAGTTGGCGGGTGAGAATGTAGGGCCGCCTGCACCAGGCGAGAGAGGAGGGGCAGGAGGGGATGCTGCACTAGCTGGCGAAGGGGAGAGAGAAAGGGCGGGGGCTGGCGATGGAGATGGCGGTGACGAGGGAGTTGCAGATGGCGATGGGGATGGAGACGGCGATGAAGAGGAGGCAGCCGGGGAAGGAGATAGTGACGGAGAAGATATCGGGGACGGAAGGGATGACGGGGTGGACGATGGAGAGGACGCCGGAGAGACTGACGGCGGCGCGGCGCCGAAGATCTCCGTCGGCAGCAGCAGGGAATCCAACTGGAAGATGATGACAGGGTAGTTGGAGTAGGGAGTCCCCACCACCTTGGCCTTGCTGGAGCCGGCGTCAACGATGACAGCGCCCGCCGACTTTGAGATGGCGAGCGTGAAGGCCCCGCCGTCAGAGCCGCCGCTAGCGAGCGTCGGTTGGGGCCCGGGGGTGTCGCCCAGCTCATCGGCGGGGTAGAAGGAAGGGAGGGCGTGGAGCTTGATGAGGGACGACACGTGGTCGCTGGAGAGGCTGTCCAGCTGGGCGGCTTGCCCACGAGTCAGCTTGGCGAAGGCCGAGTCGGTGGGGGCTAAGACGGTAAGCCCCGGGAGCGCGTCGTGGGCCTGGTAGTCGGCGGCCGCGCCGGAGGACACCAGGAGGCTCACGAAGCGGCTGAAGTTGCCGGCCTGCTCGATGGCCTGGGTCACATTAATGGCTGCCGGCGCTGGCGCGCCCGTCAGGCCGCCTGGCACCAGCACGGCCCCGCACGCCAGCAGGCTGATATTGTACGGGAAGAGCTCGAGCGCGTCACCGATGGGGACTACGCCGCGGGCCCGGGGCAGGTGGATGCCGGCCGAGCCGGTGGTGCGGTTGTAGGTGATGTTGAGGAACCCGTTGTTGCCGGTGGCAAGGCCTGTGGTCTGGAAGAGGGTGGTGAAGGTGGAGGGGGCGGGGCCCAGGGCGCGGAGCTTGGCGGGGTCCTGGTAGTCGAGGATGACGTGGAAGCTGAGGATGTTGAACATGGTCTGGCGGTCGGGGTTGGGGCCCTGGGCGGCGAGGAAGGGGTCGGCGGCGGAGTTGGGCGGGCAGAAGACGGTAAGGGTGGTGCGGGTGTTGATCTGGGCGGCCACGCCGTATTTGGACAGCAGGCTGTTGAAGGTGGAGTAGTCCGGGTGCTTCTCCAGCAGCTGGGTGACGTTCTGGTACGCGCCAAGGCACGACGTGGCGGCCGCCGATAGGGCGACAAGAAGCAGCAGCAAACACTGATCGAGCGTCATTCTGTGTGTCTAAGCGAGAGGGACTGTGTGTGTGTGTGTTGGGGGGGGGGGGAGTGAGTGAGCGCGTCTCTCTCTCTCTCTCTCTGCGAGGTGGTAACAGACAGTGAGAGGAACACTGCTAGAGAGTAAGAGAATACTGATGGAGAGAGTGAGAGAGAACACTGTCTAGTGTCCTGAGCTCCCCTATACCACCTCACACGCACATATATATACCAGCTTCTCGCCTCTCTCTCTCTCTCTCTCTCTCTCTCTGTGTCTCGCATCATTCGTCGCCCTCCACCACCCAACGGCATCTCCTAACGGCCGCCGTAACACCCGCCCCGGCCTACTCGTTAAACAGTGCGCAAATGCAACTGCTTTTTGAATATAAATCTCTCTGGCTCCTTCTTTTTCTAATGCGAGGGGGGTTAACCTGCTAATTGCATGGAGAGCTTGTGCAAAGTGGGGTACCCATACTATTTCCATGCGCGGCTTCTATTTTGTATGTATTTTTAGCGGCCATCGATAACAACGCAAGTCACTCCTTCACTTTTTTCGATCGCACCAATTACAAGGTTGGAGCAAATTGTTTTTTCAATCACATCGATTAGGGGTTTGGATTTGCATAATCTATGTTTAGTAAATCTAGATATTTTGGTGAACGTATCAAAAGGAAATTGGGAATGCTAATCTTGAAGTCATTAGAGCCCGATTGCCCTTGGGTGAGCAATAGGAAAAGGCTAGCTTAAATGCTCCTCATCCCTCAGAGTTGTCCCAACATAGTTTGATCAAAAGTATAAAAGACAATGAACAAAATGTATAACAACTTGGATGAGAAATGGCTGTAATTGAAAATTTCAATAAAGGAAAAACCCCATGGTGCCACAAATCACATTGTTGTCACTTGCATTAGACTAATGAAATAGCAAGGATCAACTTAACCCTCCTAGCATGGAGCTAGACATCTGTTACGGGATACTTTTGGGGAGGGTGGTTAACCTATTTGCTTTAATTGCATCTCTGATATATAACAAGCCTATTGTGGCTCGATGTACTTCATGGAAAAACTACAAGTTATAAATGTACTATTTAGAATTTGATGCTATCATTTTTTAAAATAAGAATTAGTGGAATGGCCACAAAAATGGATCAATAGCTTCTATCAATCATAAACCCTTACTAGAAATCTAGTGTAATTTGTTGCCCTTCAATAGGTCCAAATCTCAACCCCTCTCCCAATAGAATCAATGATATTGGAACTTTTTTATAAGGCTTTTCACAATGTGAGAAAAAGAAACTCCAAGAAACCAAAAGATTCCTTGTATTTCTCAACATATGGAGCTCATGTTTGAAGAGTGTAAGATTGGTGGGAGCTATTTCTCCCTATTGGGGGTGTTCCTCTAACAATATGCTTATGTCAAACTTGATTAAAGCTCCTTGAATGTGTTTATTTATTATGACACAAATTTTAGCCTTCTTGTACATTTTTCTATGAAAATCCATGAGCAACTCTTCCAACTCATTGACTCTCAACACTCAACCTCTATCCCTCTCCATCATCATCATCATCATCATGTGTGTGTGACACATATGCAATGGAAAATTGGTTTGTCTTTTGAGATAATTATCAATAACTCAAAGCACACCACCTTCCACACATTTGCATCTACACTACAAACTCAAGCAATATATTAGAGCAAGTTGTAAACATTCCCAATTAGAGTAACATACATGTGGGTACCTTCTTGCATCTACTATTGCATTGCAAGCGTGACCTATCTTATGTTAAAGCATACAAAAGGTCATTACAACATTAAGTAATGTTCATAAGTATTGCATGTCCAATCGTATCATACTACACCGCTTTGCGACAGCTTCGCTGCTTTGAAGCAGCAAGCGAAGTTGCCGTTACAGACTGAAGGGAGACCATTATTTTTTTCAAACCCACTTTTGGCCGTTTCAAAAGCATAGTAACAAAATTGAAAGCAATACTATGCTTGAGAGACCTTGGGGTGGCAACTTAGTTTGTGGGAATATTAGGTGGATTGCTTGTGCTCACAAGATCAATTCGTGATTATGTAGGTTTCTTTTTCTTTTCTTTTCTTTTCTTTTGGGGGGGGGGGGGGGGGGGGGGGGGCTTATACTTGATGCGTAAGCATGATGGCTATCCTGCATCTAAATTAAAAACATGGCCATAAAGACATTGCATTTTTTAAAAACTATGATTGGCATATGTGATGTTAAAGATACATCCTCAAAACATTTTCAAATTCATGGTCCAATGATGTTGTACAAGTAGAATTTAGATGGCTAGAAGTAAACATATCTTCAATAAGTATCTAGCCCTATGTGTTATCATACAATTTTGCTGACCGATCATTTCCTTTAATTTATCTCGATTCCCTAAGTGGGATGGACTTTGAAGAGGTTAATAGATTTCTCATGATGGAATGTTGTTTGTCAATACATGTACTTCTAAAGCCTAAGCAAATAGAGGTGATGGTAGTGGGTGCTCAATGTTTTTCTTATGTTGTGCACTTTCTCAAACATATAGATACTCAAAATACAACTCCTACTCCTTAAGGACAAAAAGGTAACCCTTTTGCATATATCAATGATTGTGTGTGTGTGTGTGTGTGTGTGTGTGTGTGTGTGTGTGTGTGTGTGACCAGGGGAACACACAAGAAAGTGCATAATTACTTCACACGCACATGAGAACACATAATCACTACATAGGTCCACAATGGGGAAAACATAGGAAGGGCATAACATGTACAAAAGATAACGTGTTTCCAATGAATGAGCCTTTTCAATACAAGGGCATCCCTACAACACATATTAACCTCAAGTGTACCAATAAATGAAACAACATTTCTATTTACATTTTGAATGAACTAAGTATTAACATGTTTAATCACATGTGTGTGGTGTTAACTGCATTAAACATTCTTTTTAATTAATCTCTTCATGGATATTAGGAAGGCTTCTCTAAAGAATTCATAGATTAGATGTATTCAAATGAAACAAGTTCTTTTGAATTTATGAGAAAAACTTTTAAAATGTAAATGCAATTATAATTGGAATTTAAGAATACCATAAAGGGTCTATTTTTTTGACTAATATCACATATGCACATTTATCAATTCCTTTTGAATATACATAACATATGTTGTTCTAATAGTTTAAACAATTTAACTTTTACAAAGTTGATACCTTTAAATGTTGGATTTGGTGTTTTTCGAGTTCATGATGTTGTTAACTTTAGAAGCAAATGCACATTCATGGAAGTGATTCACATAGGGGACATATTTAAGCATCCTACATTAGATGGATGAAAAACTTATGTAAAAGGTTCTTATTAAAAGACTTGAACACGCATGATATAAGAGTTATTTTACTAGACTACCAATAGCCTTGGCAGACTTAGTCAAACATATGTAAGATATCACATGGATCCAACTTATAATATTTTAAACTTAAACCAATCATGTACATTCGTAGGGTTTACTAAACTGATAGTAACAAAAAATCATGCAAGAGGGGCGATTTAGTTCTCAAAAGGGGTATATAAGGGCCTATCTAATCAAAGCATAGGGTTTTGAAAACACCCTTGAAAGTAGGTGCTATACAAAGCTTTTGTGTACCATGTAGTAAAGGAAAATCCCCACACACACACACACTCTCTCTCTCTCTCTCTCTCAAAGGAGCATGATACTTTACAAAGATTGACTTGAGATCAAGATACCATCAAGTGCATTTACACATGGAGGATGTATCAAAAACTACATTTTGAATGTGTTTTGGCCATTATGAGTTTTTGGTTATGCCCTTTGGTCTAACTAATGTTCCTACCACATTCATGACACTATGGATAGTGTCTTGCATCCATATCTCAGAAAATTTATTGTTGTTTTTCTTAATGATATTCGTATTTATAGTCATTCCAAAGGAGAACATTGGGAACATCTTCGCTTAGTTTTTGAGTTGATTAGGTAGTACAAACTTTATACTAAGGAAACTAAATGTGAATTTTTTAAAGACAAAAGTCCACTACCTTGGACATATTATATCTAAAAAAGTGTATTAGAATGGATCTAGAAAAGGTCAAAACTATCTTACAATGGCATCATCCTACAAACTTAGAGGAGTTGCAAATATTCCTTATTTTGGTAGGATTTTATTGTAAGTTTATCAAATATTATACTAAGATAGCTCTTCCTTTGACAAATTAATTCAAGGATCAAGGTTGCACTTTCTCTTGGGGTGAGGAACAACAACGCAGTTATGATAAACTTGAAGTAGCTATGGTTACTGCTCCAATCCTAGCTATAGTGCATCCACACAAGCCATTTGTGGTGAAAATTGACCCTAGTGCCATAGCCATTGGAGCCATCCTCCTCGAAGATGATCCGATCTATGGCTTTTGAAAGTAAAATGCTAGAGAGGAAGACTCATCTGAATTATTCAGCTTATGAATGTGAGCTCTATGCAATAGTCTAGGCTTTGAAAAAATGGTGATATAATTTGTATGGAGCTCCATTTAAGATATTATTTGATCAAGAGAGTATCAAATGGTTTACTACCCAAAAATATTTGAAAGGAAGAAAGGCTTAATGGGCTGAATTTCCTCAAGAGTTTGACTACACACTACGTCATCACAAGGGTCGATATAATATTGTAGCTGATGCTTTAAGTAGAATACCTGAGATTGACACTCTCTCATTTACAATATTGAAGAGTGATATATTAGAATCTCTACAAGGCAAATATGAGCATGATCAGTCTTATGAAAAGATGTGGAATGTGGTTAAAGGAAGGGATCTCTCATCAACTCATGCACAAGATATGAATTCCACATAGGGATCCTCTCTTACTAGTGATGAACTCAATCAATGGAAGAACTTTACCATTGATTATGGGTGCTTGCTTCACAAAGGTAGAATATGTGTATCCTCAGACTTAGATACACGATACCAAATTCTTTATTAGTGTCATGATAGTCCTAGTGCAGGTCATCTCGGGATGTGAAAAGAAATATGTCCATGTATTTAGACACTTTTATTGGTCTGTGATGCATAAGGATATAGAGCAATATGTTATTCAATGCCAAAAATCTCAAGTGAACAAAGCTGAGCACCTGAAGATAGGTGGACTTTTATAATCTTTATAGATTCCTAATGGTAAGTGGGAAGGTAATATATGTAATGCACGCATGGTTGCCTTGCCTTTAGTAAGCAAAGAAGTTAGGAAAAGCTCCTCCTAGTCACTCAAGATGATAGCCTATTTCAGCACTTCCTTGGTATCTTTAGGTAGGTCCATGGGCTATTTTTAGAACTTGACTTTTAGTGAGTCCATTCACACTGATTGACTATCCTTTGATCATGTGGTCCATATACCCTTGTGCCCTAATGTGGACTATCTCTTGACCCCTTAAACATGTCAACACCTTAGCATGGTGGTCCATTACCTACTATTAGTACTATGATTAAGCTATCCTATGGACCATGACCCTTGTCGTGACATTACTCCCCCCTTTTGAAAGAATTTTTGTCCTAAAAAACAAAAGTGGAAATTTGCTTCTTGAGGACCATTATGTTCTCCCAAGTAGAACCTTATTCAGTCTATCATTTCACTTGAGCAAAACGTGTTTTTAAACATGATGACGTGTACGATGCTCATGAAAATCCAAGATCCATTCTGGTTCATGAGGTTGAACGGATGGTTCAATAATTTCTACCAACACTCCTTAATCCAACAAACTATCATTATTACCTAGTTGCCTTTGCAATTGTCTGACATGGAAGACTAGATGGACTCTACTAGAAGAGCGTAGATCTAATTTGTATGCACCCTTCACTAACACGTTTAAGGATTGTAAATGGGCCACCATATTGTGGAGATAACTTAGAAACTATTTCAAACTTCAAAATTCCGGAATGTTCTGGAACACATAACTAGACCTTATCACCTTTTTCAAAGGTTTGGAGAATCAGTGGAAATCATGACTGAAGAGAGAGAGAACTAGAGCAAAAGTGAGCAGAGTTGAAGTTGTTAAGATAATCTACACGTATGTCAAGAAGACACCAAGTCTGTAGCTGTGAGAGTGAATGAGAGTAGTAATGGATAGATAGATGTATATGATGTTAGAGAGATTCTTAAGTGAGGATTAACAGTAGTAAGAGATTATGAAGATTCTTGTATGAGAGCAAAGATGATGATAGAGATTACAGGGAGTAGAGGCCAACAAGAGATGAAACAACATATATGCAAGAGATTAGGAGGTGCAAAGTATCCCAAAACCAATCCTTGATTAAGAAAAGTTGTTTACAATGATCTTCCCTTCATCATGTCTTGTTTCACCCCTATTATACCCAAAAACTTGCACCAAATACTAGCTTCTACTCTGCTACTTAGAGGCAAATCTGATGGTTTCATTAGCTCCAAAAGGGGGGTAAAACTCTAGGACACCTAGTAAGAACTCTCTTAGATCGCTTCTTCTTCCCTTTTCTTCCAAAGTGCTAGTTGCTGCCATCCAACTACGATCATCCACGTGACACAAATTTGAGAGCCCTTCTTTTTTCATGAGATCTCCAAAATTGGTTGAAAAGTCACTTTCTTTTTGCATGATATCCTATTCTAGAAGTTTTCTACACATTTTGAGGATATTTACAAGAAATAATGTCTAAAATATCAAAAATAGTCTAAAATTGTTCAAAAAACCCATAATTTTGAACCATCCATACTCACTACAAGGATTTGAGCTAGTAGCGACGCCAATTAGCGACGGCGGATAGCGGCGTCGCTATTGGCGTCGCATTTGCGATGCAAATAGCGACGGGCCGCAGGGAAAAAAAGCGGCCGAAACCGAGCGCGGTTTTCATTTCGCATTTGCTCCATTGTGAGTTTTGAGAGCGAGAGCGAGGGAGAGAGCGACCGTCGTGAGAGAAGGAGAGGAAGAAGACTTGCCACCACCGCCACCGCCGCCGTTGTTCGCGAAGGAGAGGAGGAGCCTTCATCGCAAAGAGGAGCCGCCCCACGCTCGCCATATCTCATCGGTGAGTCTCCCTCTCTCTTTCTTTTGCTTGTTTAAGGTTTAAATCACTCTCTTTTGCTTGTTTAGGAGAGAAAATGAAAGAGAAAGAGAGGGAGAGGGAGAGAGAGGGAGAGAAAGAGAAAGAGAGGGAGAGGGAGAGGGAGGGGGAGGAAATGAGAGAGGGAGAGAAAGAGAAAGAGAGGGAGAGGGAGGGAGAGGGAGAGGGAGAGTGCATTCTCTCTCTCCCTCTCCCTTTTGCTTGTTTAATGTTTAAATCACTTTCTTTTTTGCTTGTTTAGGAGAGGAAACGAGAGAGTAAGAGAGAAAGAGAGGGAGAGGGAGAAAGAGAAAGAGAAAGAGAAAGAGAAAGAGAAAGAGAAAGAGAGGGAGAGGGAGAGGGAGAGGGAGGGGGAGGAAATGAGAGAGGGAGAGAAAGAGAAAGAGAGGGAGAGGGAGGGAGAGTGCATTCTCTCTCTCCCTCTCCCTTTTGCTTTGTTTGATGTTTAAATCACTTTATTTTTGCTTGTTTAGGAGAGGAAATGAGAGAGAAAGAGAGGGAGAGAAAGAGAGGGAGAGGGAGAGGGAGGGGAAGGAAATGAGAGAGGGAGAGAAAGAGAAAGAGAGGGAGAGTGCATTGTCTCTCTCCCTCTCCCTTTTGCTTGTTTAATGTTTAAATCACTTTATTTTTTGCTTGTTTAGGAAATGAGAGAGAAAGAGAGATAGAGAGGGAGAGAAAGAGAGGGAGAGGGAGGGGAAGGAAATGAGAGAGGGAGAGAAAGAGAAAGAGAAAGAGAAAGAGAAAGAGAAAGAGAGGGAGAGGGAGAGGGAGAGGGAGAGGGAGGGAGAGTGCATTCTCTCTCTCACTCTCCCTCTTGCTTGTTTAATGTTTGAATCACTTTCTTTTTTGCTTATTTAGGAGAGGAAATGAGAGAGAAAGAGAGAAAGAGAGGGAGAGGGAGAGGGAGGGGAAGGAAATTTAAGATAATAGAATTATCGATAATGGTATGCAATGTGCTTTGCCATGGGCCACGTACATTTGTGACTCTTTAAGATGGCTTAAAATTGGTCATGTCCTTCATAATGTCCAAGTAGGGGATCTAATTGTGATATGCATAATTCATTGTTTTTGTATTAACTTTATAGGCATAACAAATTAGAAATCATGCCAACTAGTTAACGGAAGGACTAAAAGAAAATGATACCCTAGCTAATGGTCATTACGGTACTTCATCAAAATGAACCCAAAAGTATTGTTATAGAAGAAGAATCCCTTAAATTGAGTATAGTATATTTTCTCTCAGGTTTTATGACTATGAGTAGAATTGATTGAAATAAATTTTATTACTATAGTTGATAAATTTAATAGATGGCATTAATTTTAATACGCGATCCTAGGACAAAAAAACCACATTTCTAAGATGCTTTTTGTTGAGAATGATTTATTATTAGACTAAGAGATCCTCAATGATGCTCATAAATGGATTACTTATACTCAAAGCCCTCTAGTGCAGTTTTTTACAATAACGAATAATTATCTACCGGGACAAACAAATCCTTGAGCATGATACAAAGCCGAGATATAACATCGAAAAATCTCTCAACTACTATGTACAATGCAAGATTTATGGTCAACTTGCAACTTGACGTACATCTCCATAAAGCTATCCATTTAAGCCTCGTTTGCTGTAATGTAGACAAGATGGAAAACGAAGAAGGTCTTATTGTTCAAGACTGCGAGACGTATCTTAATCAGCGTGCCCCATGTCCTTGCTCTCAATGCAAGTTGGCAATTAGACGAAAACGCCGATTGTCTATAGAACACGTACGACGATTTGGCGAGTTTCAATCTGAGATCATTGATCAGGTGATTGCGGATTTTCAGCAAACGATAATTTGAAGTTAATATTAATCATGCATTGTACTCGTAAGCTAATTGAAAACCATACACAATAAGATTGGGTCTTGTTGGCAAATTTTCTATCCAGGGGAGTGATGTCTCGACCCAAGGGGGAGTGCACTCTTTGCGGCCAATTAGAAGAGTTCGAGGACATGCGATGGATGGATTGCAGGAGCCAATCCACCACTCGCAAGGCCCATCTATACCGTCAATGCCAGAGGAGACAGACAACCTTTCCGACCTATCTACAATCTTGGAGCCTGAGATGGAGGCAATGATCGATGCATTGATTCCCATGGATGTTGAGACATCTGACCCGCTTAGAGAGGAAGCATCCATACCATTATATGATGGGTGCCGAGTATCTCGGTTGAAGACATTGCTTGCACTCTTAAGTGTGCAAGCAAAATACGGTTGGAGCGATACGAGTGTGACTGAGTTATTCAAGTACCTTGCACATAGGCTTCATTGATTTTTTTTTACATTATTATTGCAAACATTTGTGCTTTTTCAAGGTGTTTTATGATTTTTTTCAGGTTATTGAAATATCATATATTACCACCGGCAAATACCATGCCTGAGTCCCGTGATGATGCACGACATGTTTTACGGAAGCTTGGCATGGACTACAATAACATCCGCATTTTCTAAAGATGACCAATTGTCGGGGCTAAAATCCCATGATTGGCATAAGATATGTCAGGTTTGTGAACAGAATGGATTGTAATTAGCGTGGGCATTTTGCAATTTGAAAAGTGGCCATTATTCATAATGCTTTCTCATTTGTGGCAGTTTGTCCTACCGATCGCGATCGCAGGATGCCTTACTCCAGAAATTCGCGGGGCCATTTACAAGTTGTCGACTTTGGTGCAATGGATCTCACAGAAAGAGATTAAGACATCCTCTATTGAATCCGCAAGGCGGGGAGTAGTGGAGACGGTCTGTCTCTTTGAGAAATGCCTGCCCACTAGCATGCTCACGATACAAGTTCACCTTCTTGTGCATCTTGTGGACGAAGTGGAGATTGCTGGACCTGTCCATATGCGATGGGTGTTCTTCCTGGAGCGCTTCATGAAAACCCTGAAAGGCTTTGTGCGACAATGAGCTCGTCCAGAAGGTAGCATGGCGGAAGGTTGGTTGGTGTCAGAGGCGTTAGTGCATATCTCACAATGGCTACCAACGGTGGAACCAGACAATGAAATGCTATGGACGATGATAGATTGACTAGAGATGTGGTGGTTGGAAATGGGGTAGAAAAAACAATGGATGCCTCAATGGAAGAGAAGGTGAATCGCTTTTGTATGTTGCACCATGCCTCCATGGAGACGTGGCTCACCAAGTACCAGATTGCAAGGCAAGATCGAGAGGAAGCGCGAGCTGAATTCCGATGCAGTACGCATCATCGACCGATTCGATATCCCGAAGGCATGGAGGAGATGCCGCGGTTTATGTCAACACGATGGTTGCATGGAGCCTTGACCGCAGCATCCAGCGAAGGGACAGAGATCTCAATGGAGGAGTGGGAGTTCTCGAGGGGATGTAGTCCAAAGGTGATGAGGGGTTTAGAATGTGTCGTGTCTAAATTTTATATGCGACATCTAATTTGAGTGTTTCAATGTACAATACAAAATATACAGTGCAGCGCGGTCGCGCGGACGACATTTTCGCGTGGAGCGTATTGACAAAATGCACTCCACAATGGACTGTGGTGTCATGGCAAGGTTTGAGTAAGAGATCCGGCGACGAGCAACGGATCCGAACACGGTTGTGGATGAGATGGAGTATTTTGGGAACTTGCAAAGTATTATTACGGTGGATTACCGTAGCTTCTCCATGATACTATTCGATGTGCAGTGGTTCAAAGTGGTACTTAGAGGAGCTGGAGCAACAGTTCGACGAGGTCCATCTGGATTTCTCGAAATAGATTCCGAAAAAAAATGAACGGATTTGTGCGACACCTTTGTGTTGCCGACCCATTGTGAATAGGTGCATAGAGTCATTTACTTGCTAATTGTAATACGACATGGTTTATGTTACAATGGTTTGAACTCGCTTTGTACGTGTTTGTGAATAGGTAATCTTCTATCCAAACCCCCGACAACCTCGATGGTGGTATGTTATACCTTCAACTCCTCGAAGTGCGAGAGTATATGATCAAAGAGATGTTCCAGCATAGATGAAGAAAATATGCAAATAGAGGGGTTGATATTACAAGGGGTGGAGGCTACCGCAAGTTTGGAGCCCGCATTGGCTAACAATGATGGAAATACAGAAGTCCAAGAATTTTTTGAGAATGAGGCAGACTCGTTCTTTTGTGGTGACATGTCTATCGACCTTCCAGTGTATCCAGAGTTGTGTCAGGAGATTAACATGGGACCATAGAATACTTCATTCTTGGAGAATTGTATTACTCAATTCGTTGTTTAGATCTTCCATAAAGGTACATAAGATATGCATTTTAAGAGGGATTTTTCAAAAATGATTTATATTACTGTGCTTTGTATAGTTTAAATTGATTATTCTAACACCATTTTTTATCTGTGCACGTGACATTTTCAGGATGAGTCGAGGGATGAGCGATGAGGAGTTTCAGGACATGATGGCATGCATGTCTCCAGATCAGCTCGCGAGATTCAGAGAGATGGCAGACCAAGAGCTGTCTCGTTCTTCGTCAGGGTGCTCTACTAGATCTGCTTCAGCGCAATCAGATGCTTCAGCTTCGAGCAGACGATCTCGACGCTCACAACTTGGGCCAGAGGGAGGGACTGCATCGGGATCAAGGGGTGTTGCTATGGAGACACGGATGTGGTGTCTCCGCCTCGTCGTTCAACTGGACCTGCATCACCTCCAGGATTTGTCACACCTGTGGGGACGTCTACTCCAGTTACTCCGGCTTTTGCACAGCCGTCAGTAGGTGGCACCCCCTTTGGTGGCACCCCTTTGAGTGCCACTCCGAGAGAGGTTACCTCCGTCGGTACACCGGATGTACAGGGGTCTCCTGAATATGCCCAAGAGCGTGGACGGAGATGGGAGAGGACCCATCTTAGGTAGACTCATAGGGGTTATGGATACCTAGTTGATAGTAGGTCAGGAGCCATCATCATGAATGATGAGGGGAGGAGAGTGATGGCTCGCATGAGGGAGCTGTGCCAACAAGTTTTTCCGCACAACATCCTGGATCATTGGAAGAACATACCAGAGGGGAGCAAGGACTACATAGTAGCATCCTTGCACGAGGAGTTTCCGGTGCCAACCGCAATAGACAGATTCTCTACGGGCTGGATGATCGATTGCATGCGTGCATACATGTCACATAGACAATCCGACGCACGCAAGGCAATTAAGAGTGGGGCTGCAAAGCCCGAGTGGTTAGATGTAGACGACTGGCGCCGACTGAGGGAGGAGGCTACAGATTCGCCAGGACTTTGGAGTCAGCAGCGGGAGGCGGCGAGGGCATGACTCGAGGCCGGAGTGGTGTATCATCTTGGGAGTGGCGGCCACATGACATATTTGGAGGACTTTGTAAGTTTCTCTTTTGTTTTACTTTTTTTTTTTTGAAATATTCTTTGTACTGACAATCATGTTTCTAACAGTTAGCATTTTGTTTTCTTTGCAGCACTCCATTACAAATCGCGATTCGCAAGGCCTTGAGACTCGATATGCAGAGAGGCACGGTCTCAATGCATTGATCAACCGATTGTATAGATGCGGCGGCCCTGTAAGTCACTCATCTTTCTTGTCCATAGTTACCATGAGATATTTGAATGCATTATTGTATGGTGGATTGATATGTTGTTTCTTTTTCTGCAGAATCCGTTCGATGCTCCTTTGCGGCGAGACGAGCTTTCGGGGGACGAGGATTTCTAGCTCGCCCTTGGATCCTTGGAACTCACACACCTTTAGTTTTTAGTCGCCTGATCTATGTAGACATTTTCTATGTATTAGTGATATCCTTTCATGATTGTACAATTCGCATTTAATGCGATCATGTATTTATTTCATGTATCAGTTTTATGATTTCAGTATACATTCTTTTTGTTTGCAAGCACTTTGTATGCAGTAGTGCAGAAACTATTTTGTATGGCTCTCATACAGCACACAGTGCTATATGTGGTAAAGCTGCCACAATTTTTTTTTCCCTGTTACCATCGCTATTTGCGTCGCAAATTTACTGCTCGCGTTGCTATTGGCCTCGCTATGAGCGTCGCAAATTCACTGGTTCTGTCGCTATTGGCCTCGCTATGAGCCTCGCTATAGCAACGTTTCTATGGCGTTGTCAATAACGACGCTTTTTGCAATGACGGGGGCAAATTTTGTTGTTTGTATTTTCGTCGCTTTAAACATCAGTATAAGGTCTATATCTTGTAGTGACTATGGACACTAACACTAATGACTAATATGACATTGACTCTCTAGATTAATAAGAAAGTCGGATGATGATACACTTGAGAGTTTTCACACTATGTTTGCATAGCAGCACAACAACCTATACCTAACTTAAAGAATCTTTAAGACTCTTAAAAGAATTTAGTGCCCCTTTGCCATATGATCATCCCTTCTCTTTGCATGCATGTTGGGTGAAGAGTAGCCAAAGTGTTCATCCTTGGAGAGGATTGAGGAATGTGGTGATGGAGTTAGGATCCCAAGAATGCCCAATGTACTGGTGGTAAAGCCATGAAGATGTATTATTCTAAGGTTCAAAGGACCTCTCCTCCCTAATGTTCAAGAGAATGAGAAGTTGATGCATGAATATCTTTGCCTTTATAATAAGCATATGTATTAGTTCCTTTGCAGGTGGCAACAAGTAAACAATGTGTCTCCAATTAGATATGTTTACTACTCCCTTATCGAGTTATTCTACTTCTTCTTAGGAAAACCACTTGGGAAGTATGAATTTGGTAGGTGGTTCACTAAAACCAAAGCATTCTTGGTCCAGTACAAGATTTTTGGTAGAGGGTTTTTCTTTGTGCAAGTTGGTTCTATGTTGGAAGGGATAAGACCACACATTGTATTGTTGGTCATAAGGGCATCCTCATCCATCTGATCACTTGGATTTCTCACTTTTTTCCCTAAGATCTTCACCTACATAAGTGTTAATTTGGATATATTCCTTGCTCTCCCAAAATTCCCTAATGATGAAGTTTGCATCCTCGTAGAGGTGCTTGGGAAAGTTTTGTATGTGCTAAAAAAGAAAAAATGGGGCCATTTGATCAAATAAAAGATCTTTTATCATTTGGGACTAAAGGAATGTGGTCTCTGAAATTCTAGAGCTTTTCAAAAAGAATGGGATTGAAGACATTATGAAAAATATGCTCATTCTAGAATGCATGCTACCTTCACTAAGGCACCAAAACATGACATGAGATATTGTCCAAATAGGAAGGATGCATATGAGGGTCAAGAGAAAGTTGTAGACGCTTTTAGGCTCTTGCTAAGAAACTTGACAAGGGAAAAGTGGTGCTACTAGGATTGTAATAGGCAAAGAGGAGCTAAAAGGCAATAGAGAAGTTCACTCTTGAGGAAATGTCAAACATGCAACACTCAAGTAGTAAGAAGAAGACAAATTGACTTGTGAAGGAGAATGATCAACTTGTCAAATGCAATACAAATCAAATAGATGGTATGTCTTGGGTAAGATCCTCTATAAAAGCTCACAAAGAAAGCCCATTGCTTAAAAGAAACATCTACCACCTTGCATAGATTGGATGACAAATCTTTAGATCTTGATCTAGAATATGAATACTTGAGTAATGTAAAAGCTATTGCATGGAATGGAAGAGGAGAGTATTCTCATGGAAAGTAGGAACTTTGTAAGTGGCTTGTCTATCATCTAAGGACCTAATACCATATTAGAGAATTTGGGAATCTCCCAAGTTCAACTTTTAAATAAGGAGCAAAGATTTGACCAAGTGGCTAAATCTTAACCCCATATTTGAGAGTGGGACTTGGGGGGATTGCTTATATAGTATCTAGGGAAAATTTCACCTTCAAGTAAGGGGATAAGATTTGACCATGTGTCCAAATATTAATCACATTAGGAATTCCCAAAATTTATGAAAATTCCCAAATTTCTAAATATGTGATGGTAGACTTCATAGGACTTAAAGAGTTTAAGATTGGTGAAGACATGGTTGCTAGATTCGATTCAATGGGCTTTATGGTAATTTTTTACATTAGTTATAGAGGGTGAGGTGGTAGCATGCTTTTGATGAAGGAAGCCTTCAAACCTACTCTAGCATGGTATGATTTTATGGGAAATATAAAAAATTGGGAAGACATCTTGCTACTAGTCTCTATGTACATCCTAAACATCTTTGTGGATAGAGCCTCAAGGTTGGGATTGTTGAGGGAGATGCTAGGACAAGAGATGGTCATCATCCTATGGGATTCAAATCTGACTCTAAATGAATGTGATAGATCCCATGGTTGCAATATCATGATTCTTGATGGTTTTTTTTTGGATGTGTTCTCTTTAAAGCATAAGATTAATCTAAAGTACACAAGTGGGATAAGGTCCATTTGGTCTTATGCACAATTTAGCCATTCTTGATTTACTTCTCTTAGCCTACCTACTTTCAGTTGCTATGGAGAAGATTTATAATACTTTTTATTCATTCTTTGAGTCTTTAGGGGATAATATGATCTCTCACTTCATCTCTTGGAAACTAATAAGCCCCTTAAGAAAAGGGTTTATTAGGGTTGCAATCCCTCAAAGAGAAAGCCTCTTATATGTCCCTTTTCTCAT